>NC_048221.1:104983079-105052193 GCF_002007445.2 Ailuropoda melanoleuca
TGGGACCAGGTTTTTATACTCCTCATTGAAACAGTGGCTGCACCCTTTCGAGATCATTTTTCTTGGTGACGCATTCAACAATCTCAGGTCAGCCGGAGTCCTTAAAGGTCGCCGTGGGTGTCAGGAATGCAGCCCTGACCAGTGTACGAGCTAGGCACACGGAGGCGCCCTTCAGCTCCTCTGGCCCAGAGCCCCATCTTGCTAATAAAAAAAAAGGGTATTCTGTTTATTTGTTGTTTGTTGGCTTTTCATTTGTACCTCTATCCCGTCAGCTTTCTCCATGCATGGCCATCGGCTGCTGCTGTTACCCACTTTGGGGGGGGGGGGGGTACTGTGTAGTTGGCGCCCAGAGATGCCGTTGAAAATGTAGAGAAGTCTTCCCACTGCGCTTTGTGGAGTGGTGGCCTCCCTTCCCGTGGGCAAAGCCCGGGGCTGGAGCGCTCCCGGCTGCCCAGTGGCTTTTGTGTGCGCGCAGCTTTCAGCTCCTGTCCATCAGTCTGAATGGGCCCATTCAAGGGCATTCATGCGCCTCAGAGACCCCGGCCGCCCGGACACAATCAGCTGAGAAGGGCGCTGTGGGCCCTGCACATGAGAATGCGCCTGCTCGGCCTGCCTCCAGAAGCCCCGATTGTTCGGTGGAGCCCAGGGCCCAGGAGTGAGCCCAGAGGGGTGATGCTGGACTGCCATTGGGGGCTCATTCATTCTGTGCGCTTGGGGGCTCGGGAAGGGAGGGGTGGGAACACCTTGTAGCAAGGCAGACCTTGCAAGCGTGGAACAGCCGGAGCTTATCTTTGGCTCTGACCTTCAGCTTTTATCTCTGTGGATCAGCCGTCTGATCCCCTGCTGAAGAATGGAGACCTTGCCTTTTTTATCTTCATAGTCCTGCCTCCCCATGGCTCTCAGTAAGTGCTTGGTGAATGGCTGAGGGTTGATGCTCCTTTCATTTAGGCCAAGGGGGCACAGATGTAGACGCACTTTACTGTCCTTTGAAGAGGCTGCAGTGTCCTCTGTCCCTGGGGCGTGGGCAATCCTCTGAAAGAACTGGGATCGCCTTGTGTTTGGAGGGACAGTAGAATTGAGACCCTGAAGGGACAAAAGAACATTTTCAAGGTGGCCAGTGGCCACCGAGGATCCTGTGGCCTGCCTCTGGAATCTGAAAGTCAGCCATAGGACGGTTTGCAGGAAGGGGCAGTACCTCGGGCTGGCTTGAAACCCGTTGGTGGTGGATGCGGATTTGGGAGCATGGGGCTTCGTCGACTCCCTGTGGCTTGTGCCATTTGGCAGCCAGCACCCTGGAAACCTCTGGCTCTCAGCTCTGGCTTGTGTCCTTACTGTGGCTCGGGCACCCTAGGACCATGCTGAGAGCGGTGGGGGAGTGAAAAACTCAGACCAAAATGCCAGGGGGGCCTGGTGTTCCCCAGCTTTGCAGAGTTGTGTTGTGTGATCTCAGCAGTAGTGGTATTAGCTGAAGAAATAGAATCTTCCCTTCATTGGGAACTTACTACTTACTGGGTTAAGTGTTTTCTACATGACACTTCATTTGGCTTAAGTTGTTAAGCTGTTTTACGTGTACACACACACACACACACACACACGCACGGACTTGTAAAATATATGCATTATAAGGTAGGAAAGACTATTGTTCCCGTTTACAGATGGAATAGCTGAGGCTCAGAAATATTAAGTGGCCTCCTAAGGTTTGTGGCTGAGATTCAGTGGAGACAAGGGCTCAGGCTCTTAGCAGCCAAGGTGAGGGCTGCTGTAAGCATTACTCTGGTGCAGAGAACCAAGTGATTGTCATAATTTCTACCTCAGTAGAAACTGAGTGCACGAGCAGGGAGAGGGGCAGAAGAAGAGAGGAAGCAGACTCCCCGCTGAGCGTGGAGCCCGGTGCCGGGCTGAATCTCCAGACCCCGAGATCATGACCTGAGCTGAAACCAAGAGTCGACAGTCGGACGCTTACCCGACTGAACCACTCTGGGCTCCCCTCAGTGGAAACTGAGTTTTAAGAAAAAAGAACAAAAGGAAACACACACCTTTATTGGGGCTGTAGCATTAAAAAAAAAAAAAAGTCTTAAGAAGCCTTTCAGAGCCTCACGATTCAGCTGCGGAAAATGTTACGACATAGAAACTTTCCGAACTGCCAGCAGCCGGAGGGGCGGCAGCATCTGTGCTGAGGACAGCCTGGGAAGAGCTTTCCCCATCCCCTGGGGAGGTGGTCAGCAGCCCACTGGGACAGAAACATGGCCTTTCCTCCTAAGAAGGGAGTTGATTTGCTCCACGGCTAATGGAAGGACGTGGATCCACTTAACGTGATGCCAGCTTCAAAACCTCAGGCCCCACAGCTTCTCCCACATGGCACCAGCTCATCATGAGGACTTGGAGACGAGTGTCCCAGGCTAGCTCAGGTCGGGGCAAGTCACAGAACTGGCTGGGAACTGGGTAGCACGCTCAGAGGTGAACTCAGCCCTTGATGCAGTGTGTGCCTGTACCCTTCTGTCGAGTGCATCAGAAGTTGATTTCTTCCCTGGGTATGGCCAACTTCCCACGAAGGGATGAGACTTCCTATTCAACTGCAGAGGGCAAAGCTATGCATAGGAGGGGATAAAAATTCAACTCTAGGCCCTAAAGAGAAAGCATTTTGCAGTGTGGAACTTGGTGTAGTTTTGTTTTTACCATGGTTGCAGAATCCCTTTCTCCTCTGCCTCGGGGGGCCTTGTGCAGCGTTTGACCAGAGTGTTTGCTGCCGTGTGGCTGTGGGTCCTGTGGCTGGTGGCAGCCGCAGCCTCGGGGGTCTCTCGTCAGAGATTCTGCCTCCCTTGCACCTGGGGAACTATTTCAGCCTAGAGAGGTGGGCCAGACGGCCAGTGACAAGGCGTGTTCTCTGCCATCCTCATTTCTAATTCTGTACGCATTGGAAAGACCTTGAGCAAAAGACTCAACCACTACAGACGGGGCTGTTTCATCTGCAAAATGGGGATAATCATAGACGTGGGGGGGCTTCGCTGAGATGACACAAGTAGGACATGCAGTGAAATCAGTTTCAGTTTTTTCAGTTGAATGGACTGTCTTTAGGCCTGGGGGAAGTGGAGGGTTATTACAGCAACCCCACTGGCTGACCGCCTCAATATATCGAGCAGTCGGGCTAAAATGCCTTTAACTTCTCTGCCCTTGGCTTCTCTGCCCTTTTAACTTCATGGGTGACAGAGGGTGGAGCCCGGAGAGGACAGTGACTTGTCCTGTCCGGATGGACATGTCTAGAAACTGGGAAGTTCATTCTCAGCAGCGTTCAGCCTGGACTGAATCCCAGACCATGGGTTTGTTCTTTTTTCCTCTCTCTCTGTCTCTTAAGGACATCATTTGGACAATTGGCAACAGTTGAATAAAGTCTGTAGATTAGATGATAGTATTCTGTCAATGTGAACTTCCTGATTAGGCAAATAAACTGGTAATGTAAGAGAATGTCTTTTTTTTTTTAGGAGGTATACACTGAAGTATTTAGAGGTAAAGGGGTTATCTTGTGTGCAACTTAGTCTCAAATGTTCAGAGAATAAACTATATGGAGAGAGAGGACAGAGTAAATGTTAACATTTTGGGGTATTTAGGTAGTTGGAACCCATTTTACTCTTGCTACTTTTTGGTAGGTCTGAAATTATTTAAGAAAAAACAAAAACAAAACCTCATCTGGCTGGGGGCACCTGGCTGGCTCAGTTGGTAGAGCATGTGACGCCTGATCTCAGGGTCGTGCGTTCCAGTCCCACGTTGGGCATGGAGTCTCCCTCAGACAAACCAGCCCTCACCTGGTTAGGGCCCACGTAAAGTAGAGGCACCAGGACTCAGAGTTACTGCAGAGCAGACCCATGATCAAGGTGTTATATTTGGCAACTCCTGCCCTCGTGTGGTAGTGGGGGGTCCGTGTGAAAGGGGGGTGCAGGTGGCCCTCAGGAGTGGGGTGAGATAGACCATCTGAGTGAGGAAAGGAGGAGAGCGTGAATAAACTGAGAAAGAAGTAGCCTGTGAATATGGTACCCTTCCAACAGGAGCAGGAAGGAGTACTCTGGCAATGGTGTGGGCAGAGAGAGAACAGGAGAACCCAAAGGCTGCCGGGAAAATTGCCTCTTAACTTGTGCCTTGAATAGTGAAACTGTAGGAGAACCAGGCAGGGTTCTGATACGGCAGTGGATGGTAGGTCAGAAGACCCTGGTGAGACCACGTGGTGTTTTAGGACCAGTCACACTTGAAGAGTGGGGTGTGGAATGTGGGATCCCAGGTGCCCTTGAACCCAGGCCAAAGAGCTTGTGTGATTTACACGACTAACATCTACTAGTGTGCCACATTACAGCGGACATCGTAGGAGTGGATTGTCGTGGGAGAACCAGGAGGAAGCCCCTGGCAGGAGATTTGGGGCTGAATCGTCAGGTCCTTGGGGGTTGTAGCAGGAAGCTCCTGTAGGCAGTGGAGTGTCTTGTGAGGGCCTGCGGTGTGCAGGCACCCTAGTTCAAAGTCAGTCATTCCACGGTGCTACTTTATCTGAAAGTAGCACATGAATGGTTCTTGTTGCAAAAGATTCATATAAAACAGAAGGAACGGGCCGGGGGGGCCTCCTCCAGGCCCACCCCCAGCCCCATCCCAGAGGCAACAGGTGTGGACAGCTCCCTCCAGTCCTTCTTCAGATCTCTGTGGTTTCATGTTTGCAGAAGGGTTGTGCTTGTGGGCTCTGGAGCCAGACTTCCCGGGTCTACGAACCACCTCTGCTCCTACAAACTTTGTAACTTTGGGCATGTTACCTACCCTCACTGAAGCCTGCGTTCCCTCGTCTGTAGAGTGAGATTAATCGTACAGACCTAATAGGGGTGTTGTGGACACTAAGGGAGTTGGCACGTGAAAAGTATTTAGAACAGGGCCTGGCACATAGTAACTGCTCAAGAAATGGTAGCAGTCCTTATCTATTGGTATTTAAGGACCTATTTTTTTGTTGTTGTTAAAAAAACAAGTGCTACTCTATTTTCATCAGTGGCGTTCTTAGTTGCAAGCAATAGCTCTCAACTGGCTGAGAGCAGCACAGACGGAATTTCTTGAAAGGACATCAGGGTGGTTCCCAGACTTGCTGAGGAGGCCGAGGGCTCAGTCTGTGGAGACCAGGCAGCAGCCCAGACCATGGCCACCATTATACCGCAAAACCAGATGGATGCTGTTGCTGTGGTTAACCTTGCCGACATTTGTGGCCCCCAGGGTGGGAGGTGGACCCTGTCTCCCACCAGGACTTGAAAGGGGCAAGGATTCCTAGATATGGGGAGGGAGTTCACATGCCAGGGGCCCAGCGTCTCCCTGACTAGTCTGTTATTTGTCCGAGCTGTCGGTGTCCGCAGAGACACACTATCTCGGTCTTTTTCATGGTTTCGTAGTATTCCCAAGGTGGACTTGACTTACTCGCGCACTCCTGATGATGAACTTGCAGGTTGTTTATGCTTCTTGCCCTGTTGCAGCATGCCCCACTGGACACACTTGTACATGTATCTTGACAGCAAAGTGGCTTTTCTGTTGCATAGATTCTTAGAGATGGAGAAGTACACATGTATTCCTTTCGTTATTGTTCACAGTAATATTTCTTATATTCTGTGGACATTGAAAGACATTTTGAATATAAGTAAGCAGCATTTGAAGGAGTTTTTTTTATAAATTGTGGTAAAATACACATAATGTGAAGTTTACCATCTTAACCGTTCTTACGTGTATAGTTCGGTTAAGTACTTTCACATGGTGTGCAGCCATCACCACCCTCTGTCTCCAGGACTTTCGTCATCTTCCCACACCGAAATTCTGCCCCCGCTGAACAGCTCCCTCTTCCTCCTCCCCCGGCAACGCCCTTTCTACTCTGTGTCTTTATGAATTTGACGGTTAAGCAGTTGTTACGGTTTTATTCCCACAGTCATCCACATGGGAGTGATTGCCAGAGGGCTAAGGGATGATCTTGACTGGGAACTTGAGCATCTCCGAAGAGGGGTGGGAGTGAGGAGTGGAGACACCACCGTAGGTGACAGCTCAGGGTGTTTCTGAGCCCGTGCCATGTGCCCGGCGCCCTGCCCTGCTCTGTGCGGTCCTTCCTTCGGCAGCTGGTGCCTCACCATCACCACGGGAACTTTGACAACTCGGGATGCTGGGGCCGGGCCTGGTGGTGGGCCCCACTCAGCAGGACTTTATAAGGCTCTGGGAGGATTCCAGTGCACAGGCCAGGTCAGGAACCCCTGCTCTAGAGGGTAGATGCAATTAGTCACCACCCCCTTGTGGGGTAGGGATTGGGATTATTCCTAATTTCATCTGAGATAGTGACTCAGTAAGGCAGTCCCACCTCCTGGCTCAGACCCCTAACTGCAGTGACTTCATGGCTGCACCCCTAGATGAAGAGGGGAAGCAGCAAGCACCTCCCCCCCAACACACACACAGAGGAGGCTCCTGTCTCTTCCTTGATCCCCTTGTGCCTCCTGGTGTCATCCGCCTGCTTTCAGATTGCCCGAATGCCATGTCTCTGGTCTCCCTGCTTGGGGTTTGCTCTGCTTAGAATGTTGTTACCCTCACCCCTCAGATAAATTTCCACTCACCTGCCCCCACTCTAAATTAGGCCCCCTGTTCTTTTTCCTTCATACTGCTGGAAACGCTGTGTGATGATGTATTTGTCTGTTTTAATTCCCCCGTCGCTGGCATGCAGTAAGTTAGAGATGAATGAATGGGAAGAAAGCAGTAAGGAGCAGGCACGCACACACAGCTGGAAAAGTCAGGAGAACTCCCCGCTCCCACAGTGATGGGGCCTAAGAAGAGACATGAAGTTGACCTATCTTTCCAGGGGCAGATGAAGGGCTTGGACCATCTGGCTCTGATCTTGCTCAGAGTTAGGGTCACCTTCTGGAAGTGGGCATGACGACAGACTTGGATCGAACTGATGCCAGCCATGGGTGGTTGGTGGGAAGGCGAGGGTGTAGCTGAGTGACATGGGCTTCCTTGGAAGGTCAGAGGGGGCAGAGGTGGGATGCCCTAGCGGGAGCTGGCTGCACAAGCTGGGGTGAATCTGCTGCGGCTTGTGCAGGCAGGCACCGTCAGCCAGACCACAGAGCCCTGGACGGGGATCAGGTGATTTCAGAGTCTCTGCTATGGGTCAGTACTTTGGGGGTTTCTCAAATGTTGGACTTGATTTTTTTTTTAATTGTCTTTTCACTCTGTAAAAATGTGCAACGAAAATAAAATACGTCCGATTAAATGCCCCACATTTCAACATAGTAGAAACCAATGGTGCGCTAACTGAATCTGGCACAGTAGCTCACATTGGGGCAGGTAAGTCCCCTGCTTGGTTCCGTCTGTTGGAATTCTTACAGTTAAGTGTGGTAGTGGTTAGGGAGCTTGTAGCCACACCCCAGGTTTGTTAAACATTCAGGCATGCGTAGTCTGCTCACGTGCCATCATGCAGATACTCAGCCCTGCTCTTAGGGGCCCTGGCTGGGGGTGTCTTCATAGCTCAGGGGCCAGTTTAATAACATGCGATGTGTCCCTTTGTGGAAGTGTCTCGTGATGGGTGGTTCCGTTGCAGGGTTTGGATGCATCTTGTTTGGTTTCTGTATTTGTGATAAGGAAACAAGCCGTTGTTTGGTACTGTGGGAAGGCAGTGTTGCCTAGTGGTTCAGGGTATGGAGCCTGGGCCTGATTCCCAGCTCTGCCGCATGCTACCTATGTGGCCTCAGGTAGTAAATCACCGCACCTCTCTGGACCTTTGTTCTTCTCGTTGATTTACCTGATTTTTATGTCAAGGATTTGCATGCTTAAAACAGAAGAGTTTCCCCTGCCGAGGGTTTGACCAGCCTCCTGGGCGTGCGCAGCAGCCAGCGTTGTGACTCCTTCCAGGTTAGGTGACAGGTATGGGCTCTGGAGAGGCAGCTGCTTGCGTGAGCACCGGGCAAGGGGGCAGAGGTGGAGAGAGGCGTGCAGGGGTCCCGGAGTGTTGCAAGGCTGTCGACGGGACTCCTTGGAAAGGTTCGGGCCCCACCATGTTCAGCGTGACAAAAGACAAAGACCCTCTTGATTGCCACAAAGGTGGGGGGGGGCGGGACTGAAGCCCCCAGATGGGGTACAAGCTTGAAAACCCAAGCAAGTTGACCAACAACCTTAGGTTACAGTCACGTGGCATCTCCGTTACTCCTGAATTTCCTGTTTGGGGTTTTATTAGCTTGTAGTCAAAGGTGACATTGTGAAGAAACCCAGATTAGAATTCCGCTTATAAAACAGCTGAGAGAGGGAGAGTTGGGGTGGAGAAGCCAGGGAACTGAACAGAAAGTCGTGGAGCGAGTCAGAACCCAAGCAAGCAGTGTGTGTGTGTGTGTGTTCGCTCCGTGCGAGTAGGGAAGGAGCTGCGAGCGGGATCCCGGGGAGAGACGCAGGTAGCTCCCCCTCCTTCGGGGCCTCCAGCCTGGAAGGTCCTCCGATCTGGGAAGAATTTCCCACGGCCAGCGACTGGGGGGGGCGGACAGCCCCCCACAAACATACTAATGAACAGCGCGCACTGGCCATGACTTTACCGACTGGAAACAGCTTTGGGGCCCTAACACGGATGTGGAGCCTAATGCGGACCCGACGGGGGTTTCACTGGCTTATGGGAAATAATCAATATCAGATAAGCAGTATTCCAGATACGTGGGCACTTTGGGGTAGCTTACCTGAGATGAGGAGGTGAAATTAACCTCTTCTTCCCAGCCCTGCAAGGAGAACAGGTTTGTTTGGGGGAGACCAGGTGGGGCGGGGGGCGGGCAGTAGAGGGGTGGTTCTGTTTCCCCAGATCAGAAGGTGAGGACCTCGGACTGGAGAGTTTGCAGCTTACCCAGGCTGAGGCTGCGTCTAGCCTTCCTGTCCCTGCCAACTGTTCTACTGGTTCAGGTTGGAGTCCTGGGTTTCCAAGGACGAAATTGTAATCGGATCCCAACCCCCCACTCGCTCTGGTGACCTCAGTGTGTGTCTTAGCCATTTTTTACTTAAGATTCTTGGTCTATAAAATGGCAACCTGCTGATCTTTTTTTTTTTTTAATGTGGAAGAGACAATAAAATAAAATTCCAGTTCTAACAGCCAGAGACTGCGAGCCATTTAAAATTTTGTCCGTCTCATGTTTATGAGAAAGGATAAAATAACAGATATCTAAACCAACACCAGGGACTCTTTTAAAAGCTCAAATTCTAGGACAGCGGTTCTCATTTCCGAAGGCACGTTAGCATCAACTGTGTTTTTAAGAGCTCTGCCTGGGTGATTCTAATGGGCTGCCAGGGCTGGGAACCATCGTTCCGGGTATGCCAGTTGGATGTAAAGATTTTCAGGCCTTAGTCCCAGAAATACTGGGCCAGAACATTTTTCTTTTTCTTTCTTTCTGTCATGGCTTAAAAATGCATCCTATTTATTTATTTAATTGAGATATTATTCACATACTATAAACTTCACCCCTTTATGAAAGTGAACACTTTAGTGGTTTTAGTACACTCAGAATTGCACACGATCACCGCCACCTCGCTCCAGAACATTTTTATCACCCCCAAAAGAAACTCTTTTCTACCGGCATGCCCTCTCTCTTACCTTCTTCCTCCAACCCTGGCAACCGCTAATCTACCTTTTGTCTCTGTGGCGTTGCCAATTCTGGACATTTCATATAAATGGAGTCACAGAATGTCTGCCGTTTTGTGATTGGCTTCTTTCACTTAGCATCAGCATCGTTTTTTCAAGGTTTATTCTTATAGGAATAATCAGCATTAAGTAACTTTTTAATGGCTGAATAATATTCCATTGCACGGACGTACCACATTGTGTTTACCTACTCATCTTGTTGATGGACATTTGTGGTGTTCCCAGTTTTTGACTATTATGAACAGTGTTGTTCTGAACATCTGTGCACAAGTTTTTGTGTGAAAATAGACCCACATTTTCAGTTCTTTTGGGCCCATACCGACGAGTAGGAATTGCTGGATCAGACGGGAACTCTGTGTTTCAACGTTTGAGGAATTGGCAGTCCTTTTCCTGGATAGTTCACCATGTTCCGCGGCTGCTAGCAGCGTGTGAAGGGGGCATGACTGTCACTCAGGCCTCAAGCTGGAGGCAGCAGGTAAGGTCTGTATTAAAATCTTCATTTTCCTGCCTCAGAGGTACCACACCTTTTGGACCTATTGCCAACTAAAGGTTGAGTATTTCACGTATTGAGATGACGCAGATGGCTGTGCGGGTGCCCTCTGGGGGCATCAACAGGTCACAGAAGCCTGTGAGGACAGCGGGCAGGAGTGCTTGTGAGCGCGTGCCCTGTATTCTGATTTGTTCATAGAAGGTTTTCCAAGTGGTTTTCTCCACTCGTGTGCATTTCTAAAACGGTGGATATTATGTAAAAATTAAATCACTACTTCAGTTGGATCCTGGGGCTTGATAAGCCATTGATAAGGACTGTCCTCGAGTGGGATGCTTCCTTCAGAGTCCTGTTGCTGAGAACTGACCCGCAGTTCTTTTCTTGGCATGATGTCCGTCTGTCATTCACAGCTGACCTTTTGTTATTGACAAAGAAAGGCTGCTCCAAATGATAGGACAGCCACTTAGGGACATTAGCTCTCACTTGTTGGGCTCCTGTATCCTGCCCGGAAGGGCTTGGGGCAGTGGCCAAGGAGGGAATATGAGGTTACGTGGCCCCAGGGCGGTCCCTGTGACTTATCTTTTGGAATTCCATCTGCCTTGCAGGGGAGTTAGTGGCTGTTCTTCTAGCCACACAGCGCTGATCTTGCCTTGTTGGTGTCCTTTCTACCCCTGAGACCTTTTGTGTTTGTTTTTGTCCAGACGGGCTCTGCAGTCCTCCTTGGCTGTGTGGACTGCGTGCCCTCAGAGTGTGTCAGTGGGCTAGTGGTTTTGTGCCAAGTTCAGATTCTGATAAAAGATGGTTACGGTAATAATGCAAAAGCTCTTTGAACAGTCTTGGTTTTGCTTGCGTTTTAGGGACAAAACAATAATCCCTCTTACTGATGAACCCACTTCCTAACTGCCAAGTGCTGGGCTTCTGGATGCGTCACTCTTCATCAGTTATTGCTGCATTTAATTTCCTGAAAAAAATTCAGAAATTTCCGTTCCCAAGCCTGTAACCCTTCAGCCAGCATGTAGCAGATACTGGATTGAGAGCGGGATCTATGCAAAACCAGACTGGCAAAATCTTGGCGAATGGAGGCCCTTTCATCTCGTTAAACTTGTTTTAAAGGATCTTTTATGGGCTGAGAACTGTTCTTGGTGCTGGGAATCCAGAGATAATGCCTCCCTTCAAGGAGCTTATAGTTCAGTAAGGAGGCCCTCATTTATCTTATGCAACATAAAATTGTTGCATGTATTATAACCTTAGCAGGAGAAAATAAACCCAGGACACCAACTTCTATAAGATATTTTGTTCTAGCAGAAAAGAAAATACAGTCTTTTAAAGATTTGTCTTTAAGACAATGTCCATTAAAGGCAGTCTCCTGACCGTGAACAATGACTCCACTCTCTGGTCAGAAATGCCATTTGGAACGATAATGTGAAGGAGCTCCATGGTATTCTATCACCAGAAAATGTTTTAGCTATGTTGATTCCTCATACCACGGTTTCTCAGATATTTCAGAAACATCCTCATTGATACAGAAACAAAGGGGTATTTCAACCCATATTTTAAAGTTAATTTCAGTACTCTTAATAATTGGCATGGGAAGAAACATTTCAGGATTGTTTATTCCTTGCTTCTGTAAATCTTGTAAGCAGAGTTGATGCTTAATCTTCACTGAGTGATTCAGGTCCATGTTACCACCTGCCAGGCATGGTGCTAGAGGAACAGGTGTGGTCTGACTCCTTGTCTTTTGTGCCATTTTCTTCCTTGTTCACAGCCACCAAGCTCTTCCCACCTTGGACCTTCCCTTGTGCTTCCTGTTCACCCCATTCTTCATCTGGATAACCCCCTCTCAGCCTCCATGACACTTCCTCTGAAAGACTTCCCTGGTCCCCGATCTTAAATAGCGCTCACCTTTTTTGTCCTCATAGCTCCTGCCTATTCTGCTGAGACATTTGTCTCACACACACACTCATCTGCCAGGTATCTGTCTGTCCAGGAGCAAAACCCACGTCTAGTCTCTAGCCCATGTACCGAAAATCCAGCATGGCATCTCGATCATGGTTGGCATTTATATCTGGGTGAATGGGCGGGCTGTTGGGCAGATTGACAGGTAGCTGGGTCCTTGCCCCAACAGCTGCTTGAGTGCAGTGACACGGCAGGCACTTTCAAGGTACTGGGCATGTAGCAATGAATAAAGTGTCCGTTCTCCAGTTGCTTACCTTCTGGATGGGGGGAGAGACAGTGAACAAACACACAGTGTGTCAGGTGATGATAAAGAAAATAAAGCAGTGTGAGGCCCATAGAGAGTAAAGGTCAGGATGCCTTACACGTGGGTGTCAGGAAAGGTCTCATGGAGGTGAGGTTTGAACAGAGACCTGAAGGAAGTGAGGGAGTGAGCCATATCTGATTCATTGCAGAAAAGCAAAATTCCTACCATTCCTTGTTTTCAGAGTGATTTCTAGGTATGTGTTTATCTTGTCACACAGCAGTTTTAGTTTTTGCCACAAGTCTGGAGCTGAATACTCCAGTCCAGTGGAGGGGGAGCCTCTGGAATGGTAGGAGCTGCCTTTTTATGGAAGAGACATTTCCAGAAAGGGGGGGGATATTTATGGTCCACATTTTTTTTATCTTGAGTTCGTTTTTTATTATCTTGAGGAAGTGATGGATCACAAAATTCTGACCCTCCCCCCATCTTGGGAGTCAATATGAAATTATAAGAGCAAGGTTACTTTTCAAAATATTCTGGGCTTTGCGGGTCATTGATTTCTTTTTCCTCCACATCTTGTATAGAATTTTACAGTAGTCATTGAATAACAGGGCCAAATATCTCTCTTAACCTAAAAAGCGCCCCCATTAAATCACAGTGCCTAGTTAGGAGAGTTTTCTCCAGATGAGCCAGATGAATATGTATGCATCTAGTGAGAAAGCAGGGGAGCCATGCAGGAAGGGCCTAGATGTGAGTAAAGCTATAAATCCCCAAGCAGCAGCCCAAGGAGGAAGGTGGTTTGAGACTCTAATGTAGGGCCCACAGGGGCATGGAAACCCAGGTGGCATCTTCACCTTCCTTTGCTCGAGGCTGTGGGCACAGTTATACATGAGGCCATTGGCACTAGTCCTGTTTGTGTACATGAATGAGACAGGAGGGCTCAGTTGGATATTCTGTACCCCCTTCCATCTCCCATAGTTTGGGGGTGGGGGTGCCCATGCCAGGAGTTCCAGGCAGGCCTGCTTCTTTTCCTGTGATCTGCCTATTGCCTGTGCTCCTAGGAGGATCTGCTAAGAGGAACCCTGAATATCTGGGGGGGCTTCTTGGGTCAGAGGAGGGAGTGGGGAACCATGGGGAGGATGCTCAGAGGCATCAAACTTGCAGAACCATCAGGACAGTGATTCTCAAAGTATGGTCCCTGGACCTCTGCTTTAGATTCATCCTGGGTGCTTGCTGAAATGAACGTTCCTATATCACCCTGGGGTGCCACATTGACACTGGCTTAGGGAGGAGGCCCAGGTAATGGGGAGCAACACCTTTGCCTAGGAGCCTACTGCTGCAAATACTGCGTTTTCACATAAGATGACTTCCCCCACAAAATGTCCTATGTGCACATTCCCAGGGAGTCCAATTGAACAGACAGGGAAATCAGTTAGGATGTTAATGAATTAGGAAACTGTCTACCTTCTTTGCAAGGATCTGCATTTGAGATATGGGTGTTTCTTGGTAAGAAAAGACAGCTTTGGGTCTCCATATACCTAAAATCCTGAAGGGGGGGGATCTGGAAGGGCCTGTCCTAGGTTGTGCCCATGGGAACAGGACATGATCTTCACAGGTCGTGTTGATTCACCGGTACTTCTTGAGTCCCAACCTTGTGTCAGGCCTGCTGGAGGACACTCCCCATGATATGACCATTACCAGCTCCTTATAGTGACCTCAGCTCTGCCTCTTCCTTGCCTCCTGGGCCTCCTCTTCTGCCTGCCCCTTCCCCATACATGCTGAGTGTCCCCATCGTCATTCCAGCTTCTCCTGGGAACTGACTGTCCTGCTGGGGAGGCCTTGGGCCTAGCACAGCTGCAGGCCCTCGCTGGCACCCCAACATTTTTCCTGACAGCAGGGATCTCTAGCAGTGCCTCAGGGTCTTTGCCGGGTTGACAAGATAGACGAGTGCAAAGGGCTAGGAAGGGAGAGTGCAGGGTTGCATTGGTACGGTAGCCAAGACAATAAAGATTGGAAAACAACCACTGTTGCAGAATGTCTACCTGGAAAACCTAAGAGGATCAAGTGAAAACCCACCATAAACAATGAGACATAGTCAAGGCAGGGAAAGTTTTCAGAAAGCTATTGAAGGAAGCGTCAGATGACCGTGTGGAGGTCTGGGTTCATCCAGGCTGTTCCCAACCCCTTATCCTTGTCTAGTGGAACCTCTCCCTTCTCTGGATGACAAAGGAGCAGCAGCTTGGGGTTTTAAACAATAACACCACTTCTGGAGTACTTGCCACGTGCCACACCTGGTTCTAAACGTGTATTTCAACTAATGTAATCCTCACACCAGCCCTGGGAGGTGGGGACTACTAGTGAGCCCCGTCCTCATCTTCCCCATTCTTAAGTAGGAAAAATGAAGTGTGGGGAAGTGAGGAAGCTGTCCCAAGGGTGGCACGGCTCAGGAATAGGAGTCTAGGATTCTGCCCAAGGCTTCACCCACACGGTACTGTCTCCTGCCACACAGCATGATGGGTCTACTCCCGGAACGACTCTGCTCCTTCTCTTTGAGGACAAGCCCCACACATATATAGTAGGGATTTGGTAGACATTGCTAAATAAACCTGTATTTCTAGTGCAGTGTTAAGGCTTCAAGGCAGCCAACATGGTCCTGAGAGCTCAGAGAATTAGTTTTCCAAGGATCCAAGTACTTTACTTCTAAGAGCCTTTGAAACAAACAGTTCCCTCATTAATTAATTGAAGAATTCAGTTCCCTGCCTGGAACCACCGAGATAGAGCAGATCCACAGTGATTTACATTCTGTTCCATGAGGTGGCAGGGGGCATGCCTGGCGCTGCCACCAAAGGCTGTGACTTTAGGTAAGAAACTAAATCCCTCTGAATGTCACCATCTTCCTTCATTTAAAAAGGAGAGGCTAGGTCGCTGTTACTGGACTCAACCAGTCCTTGTGAGGATTAAACAAGCTGGTACATGGAAGGGTCTAGAACAGTGCTGGCACGGAGCAGGGTCTCTGCAAAGGTAAGTCCCTCCCCTGTCCTCCATTAGCTTATCATTTAGGTAAGAAGGGCTGTCTGAAACCACAAACATTTAAATCCTAATTCCAGGTCCAGAAGGAAAGCCCTCACATAGGACCTTACCAGTTCCTGGGGAGATGCACGAGGCACTGTTGAGAGCAGGCATGGCCTGTGCCCACTGTCCCAATCTCCTTTCAGATGTGGCTTGGAGCTAGAATGGTGATTCTACAAAGTTAAAAAATATCATGTAAAAATCTAGCACCTCTTAAAAAAAAAAGAGAGAGAGGTACAGAGGTTGTCAGCGGTGTTCCAGTGCCGGGCTGAAGCTCAGCAGCATCCTCTTCTATGGGCTGTGCCCACCCCTCCATCAGAGCCACATTGTCTGGGTGAAGGGCTGGGCTGGGCTCAAACCCTGGCCCCGCCACTTAGCAGTGGGCATGACCTTGAGCCAGTTACCTGGCTGCTCTGTACCTCTGGGCAGGGACGGTGGCTCCGGAGTAGTCTTGTTGAGCATTTAAGGGATTAGTCCATGTGAAAGGCCCAGGCACAGGGCCCACCTCCTAGGACATAACCGATAATTATTATGGTGGCTGCTGTTAGTATCATGACTACACTCGCCTGGCCCTGGGAAGCCTTCCCGTGGTTGACCCGTGGTTCTGAGGAAGGAAGGCTCCTTGGAGCCTGGGGTCCTGATGGTGTTTTCCAAGGATCTGTGTATTGAAGAGCCTGAACTGGAAGCGGGAGGGGAGGCCAGGCTGAGGGACTGGCAAGAATAGACGTTGGGAGGTGGGGAAGTGTGGGGGTACCTCACTGACTGCAGACGCATGCAGTCTTCTTGTTGCTGTTGAGCGTTTTCTCCACGTTTCCACGTGAGCTGCCTGTAGGCTTGGGCCTGGGTGCAGGTCAGTATCTTCGGCCCCTGAGGAAGGATGTGCTCATTTATGGGCTGGGCGTGCCCAGTCCTCCAGACAGCAACACCAACCCGCTGAGCGGGCTGTGGTCAGGGTCACTGTGGGGTCCAGACAGAGTCGTGGGAAGGGTCAGAAGACCCTCCTGTGTCAGTTACAGGCTTCGGAACCGACCAGTCTTTAGAAAACCACCCCCCACCCCCAGACTAGAGCAAGACAGAATTTGTCCCCCAGCAGAAGAGACTGTGTTTGAATGGAGGAGTCCTGAAAGTCGGTGGGAAAAGGGGGGTGCACAGGCTGAGACAGGGGAAAGGGGTGACTCAAGGGTAGCCCAGAAGATGAAGAGGAGAACAAAGAGAGGAGAAATTTCTAGTTGTCCTGTGTGCCAGGGGCAAGGGAGGGCTTTTAGGGGCTGGATGTGGGGAATGGACTCCAGCTCTTTTGGGGACCCGAGCAGCTGTGATAGGAGACTGCTTTGAGCTTCAACTTGCTAAATTTGGGAGTGGCCTTTGTCTCCCTCAATTTCCAGTTCTGAACTTGTCGAACAGTCCTCTTCACAGACAATCAATTCCCCACAGTAGCCCCACAAATCAAGAATATGCTGTGATTCTCCTATTTCTCCATCCAAATGACACCTCCAAAAATATCCTATGTGAAATCCCATGCCCCGATGTTTTATTTGGAAGGTAGGGTCACTGTATTTATGTGTCAGCCATAAATACTTGGATGAGAGTTTGAATTCCTAAGGGTTTGCCACTTCCGGCTGGTAGTATTAGATCCTTTGGAAGTGTCCTATGTCGTAATATGCCAACAGATTTAGAATTTTAAACAGTCATGGAAACAAACAGGTGCTCAGTGCAACTAAAAATAACTACCCTGGGAAGTGAAATTGGGGCCACGCCAAGGAGTTAAGGTGAGCAGCGCTGTGCTTCAAGAGGTGGTCAAGACTGTGGGGAGAAAGCAAGGAAAGAAAAGCCTGCTCCCTCCTTGCCCTCAGGGGTGTCTGCCTTTCTCAGAATCTCTGTTGTACTGGCTGTTTTTATCCTGAACTGAAACTTTGTGCACCCCCCCCAACTAGCTTTTCTGCCTAGATTTCCCAGTGAAAGACCCAACTGAATAGGGGCTCCTCCTCTGTGGGGTCGATGAGTGGGTGGCCTCCTCTTGCCCTAGTGGAGTGCTCCCCTCCGAGGGTCTCCTGGGGTGCTGAGCAGTGTGAAGGGTGACTGGGGAGCACTTTGCCTCAGCAGCCCAAACCTGGAGAGCCCTTGGAGCCCAGACATTCCAGACCATTGAATCCTTCCCCTCCCAGGAAGGGCCTCAGCCACATCCTCCATGCCCTGCTGCCCTTCCTGAGGAGTGAAAGGTGGTGGCTGTCAGCATGTAAAGGATGGAGGGTGACAAGTGGGGTAAACACAGCTTGTTACTACCAGATTCAGTTACCGAGAGTGCTTGAAGCTCAACGACCAGGGGCTTCTCCAGCCCTTGAGGACAGAGCGTCTTAGACACCACCAACGGGGTTCTGAGAAGAAGGAGTTACAAGTGTCCTGGGATAGTCTTGCAAAGCTGATGTAGCGGACAGAACTAGTGATGTTGTCTTAGGTTTTCATTGTTGGGAATTTTGCGCTGGAAACCTTGCTTTGATCCCAAAAATAACCAAAGCTGCGCAAAAGACCTGTTTTTACCCCAAAGACACAATGTGTGATTCTGTTGGTTCAGAAACAAGCAAAATTTTATATGGCGATAAAGCTTAGAACAGTGGCTACTGTGGGGGCAGAGGACTGTTGACTGGGAAAGAGACATGTGAGAACCTTGTAAAATGGATCCTAGAAGGCTCCGTATCTTCATCTGGAGGTAGTAAACATGGATTGATACATAGAGAAAAATAAATTGAGCTGTATATTTAAGATGTGCGCACATTATGTGTATCTCAATAAATAAGTAAGAAAATGAAGAAAAACATGTGCATCAGAAGGAGGTCTATGGGGAGAAGCACCTTGGCGACATTTGAATAGTCTAGCTTTTACTACACTTGGAGTTTGCTGTTTCATGGCCCCAGGTCCTAAAAAATCTGCCGTGGGTCAGCCACGAAATTGAAAACACCAGCCACCTATGGAGAAATAAAATAGCAACAAATCCCTTGCCAAGTTTGACAGTCAAGAGCGTAACTTGGAAACTGCCAGCCCCGCATCCTGAATCAGTCTCTCCATCGTTCCACAGTTTAATGAGGTTATTGGGGCATCACGGTCAAGCTGACCCAGCTTTAACTTGCTGCTCTGCCACTCAGTAGCCCTGGGAACCTTCTAGAACAGTGTTGCCCTCTCGAAGGCTCCGTGTCTTCATCTGTGAACTGAGAGCTCTTCAGCGAGGGAGCAGCTGTAAAGTACTCAGTTCAGTACTTAGTACTTCACAAGTGATCAGTGAGTGTTAATGCTGCCAGCAGTCACTGTCGCCCCCATTACTGAATGGTGTGGGGTTGGCGGGAACTCTGGGAGCCAGGCAGCCAGAGCGCCTTGTGCACCTCTGCGGTCACTCTCCCCGACACTTCCCTCATGACCCAACTTTTCTGCCGCCGGGCCTGCTCCAGGGTGCAGAGGCCCCCTCTGGCTTGGCAGGGCTCGCTGGCTGGAGCCTCTGCCGGTTCTCCGAGCAGGAGCGTGGTCGAGCTGGACAACAGTGTACCCACGTTGAAGCAGCTGTGGCAAACATCTGGCTCTGATTATCTGGCTGGGAATGGCTGGGGGTGGGAGCTCCGTGATTTATAGATTGCTCCTCTGGCTGTAAATCCCATCTCTAATTGTGACTTCTCTGTCCCTAATTGTTTGCAGAGAAGAGAGGAGCTCAATGGCTTACAATCCCTGGCAGGGCCGGAGGCTGCTGGGGGGTGAGGTTTGTTGCTAGGACACCACGGTCTTTGTTTTGGTCCCTGCTCAGCAGTGTTTTTAAGGCCCTGTATACATTTCTCTGTATTGTTAATGTAATTTGTTCAGGCAGTGAACAGCCAAGTTCAGCCGAAGGAATCCGATACTCATAACAGAAACACCAGAGGCCAGGTTTTTGTGGTCAAATTAGGGTTTTGAGGCCTAGGAAGAGAATGAAATGTTTGAGCTGGGCCAGGGGGACAATCTGCCTTTCTCCTCTGTGCTAAGGCTGGCCGGGGTTCAGCTGCCTTGCGGAGCTTGGCTTGGGGGGCACTGAGTCCACCACATTCAGGGCTGTTAGGTGGGGAGCAGGGCTGCCCTTCTCCGAGAAAAGGAATGCAGATTTTATTCAAAAGGGATGAAAGGAAGCTCACAGAGTGTGGGCAAGTTTGGGCCCTCTCTGCCCAGCCTTCTCCTCGCCCTGGCTCCAGGCACCTTTTATCTACTCCCACTCCCGCCCCTGAATTACTGGACTGGTGCGGAAATAATAGTGGGTCTGATGAGAAGGTATGTAACTCTGCGAAATGCAATTTGCCTGTTTCCGTTGCCTGTGAAGACCCGACACCCCTCTTGCCATCTGGGGAACTTCGCACCCCGCTGTGCTCAGAGTTTTCCCAAATGATGGATTCCAAACAACTTTCAGTGAGTGGTTAGTGATGTTAACTCAGTTCCTCCTACCCTCTTCATTTTGCCTCAAAACAAAACAAAACAAACATCACCAATCCACATTTTCCATGCTTTCATTTGCTTCTAGAGTGCGTACATGTTGTGAAATTAATCAGGCCAACATTACCAACCCCCTTCCTCCCTGCCTGCCTTGGAAGAATGCCTGGTGTGCACGCATCCGTCCATCCATTTAACAATTACTGAACACCTTCTGTGGTTACCAAGTAGAATATGATAGGGTCCTGGCCCTCGGGAGCTTAAAATGCAGGGGAACAAACAGGAAAACCAGTCTTTACAATACGTGTGACAAGTGGCTGGCAAAACAGAGTGGAACATTACCTGGAGGACCTGAAAAAGGAGTACTCAAGTCTGGAGGCGGGAGGGGAGGTCCTGGTGAGGAGGTGTTCGAGCCATACCTTGCAGGACAACACCAAACACTGGCTCTTGTAGTAGCCTGGGGCCCACTAGCCTTCCTTACCTCTGCCCAGTGGCTGGAAGCTCCCTGGGTAGGGGACAAAGAGACTGCTTCTTCTTTATGACCCCATTGGCCTTAGAATGCTGGTGATTGAGCAGGAATTTTCAAAGGCTAACCGTCTTCCATTCAGAAGGTGAATTGCATGGGCACCTGGGTGGCTCAGTCGGTGAAGCATCTGCCTTCGGCTTAGGTCACAATCCCAGGGTCCTGGGATGGAGTCTCCTGCATTGGGCTCCCTTCTCCACAGGGAGTCTGCTTCTCCTTCTGTCTACGCCTCTCAAATAAATAAATAAATAAATAAAATCTTAAAAAAAGAAAAGAAAAAGAAAGTGAATTGCATGTGTGTTGAGCTTGACTCACGGTGTAGACACTGCCTGCCTTTACTGTGTCTAGACACTAACTTCTTCAACAGAGAACATGCTTCTGCATTATGGGCATTTTTCAGCCTGCCGAGTGTTCATAAATCACTTGACCCAATCAACCATTGAACTGAGTATTCGTGATCGTTACAAAATCGGTAGGATTGAAACAAACCAGACAAATTATACTGACTTTCACCTGAAAAACTTAACCTGCTGTGTGAGCCAGGTATTTAATCTTCATATAACTGATAGTTCGCAGGAGAGGAAAGTTAAGCTGTTCTACACTCTTCATCTCCAAGATCCTCATTTAAAGTGAATGAGTCTGAAGGATGGAAGCCACTTTCCGTTCACCTTTGACGTCACGACTGGTGTCAGAACTTCATAGCTTCTTGGCCCACGTCCCAGCTTGTTCTGGTGAGCACCGTGCTCTGAAGCCATGGGGCCTTGCAGTGTTCACCTCGTACCAGTCTGTGCCAGTGTGCTCACCACTGATGCTCAGGGTTCTGTTGGCATCTTTTCTTCTTGGAACAGTTTCTTGACACCCCCACCCACCATTGACTTAGAAATTCCTTGCCCATGATTGACGACTGTACCTTTCCTCCCAATACCCTATACTCACATTAAATTAGCCCCAGTCAGTTTATGCTAAAACTGTTGTTTTCTTGTTCGCCTCTTCCATTAGATAATGAATTCCTTGGGATCAAAAATAGTGTTCTTCTCTCCCATGCCTATAAGAGTACCTGAGAGGTGTTCACTGTGTATTTATGGGGTACAGTTTTCATGTATATGTCTTTTATCCCTTAAGAAATTTGGTTTTCCAGGGGCGCCTGGGTGGCTCAGTCAGTGAAGCGGCTGCCTTCAGCTCAGGTCATGATCTCAGGGTCCTGGGATCGAGCCCCGCATTGGGCTCAGTGGGGGAGTCTGCTTCTCCCTCTGCCCCTCCTGCTCATGCTCTCTCTCTCACCCTCTCTAAAATGAATAAATAAAATCTTAAAAAAAAAAAAAAACCACGAGATTTAGTTTTCCAGACAATAAATGCTCCCTTGTCAAAATGCTAAAATTTAAACCTTAACCATTTTGGAGAAAGTATTCTAAAATGCATCCTACACTTTTCTAACTTCTTAAAGAATGAAGAGAGAATCTTTTCTATTGTATTTTGTTTTGCTTTTGATGACTCAGGATCAGCTTTATGAACCCCAGTTTTGTGGAAGGCTGAAGTGAAATGAATTTTTCATGGGCTTTTATGGTATTGTAAAACCATTAAGTGTTTGAGTTGAAAGAGCAAAAACTTTAAGCCATCTAGTTTATCTTCTTTTACAGACTAGGAAAATGAGTTGGAGCCAGCAACCAGGTCTTACTGCCTAGCTGGGTGTATTTCCCATCATCACACAGCTCTGTCCACCTCTCCTTTCTGCCCCTTCCCCTGCTGAGTAACTGAAGTGAGGCTGCTCTCTCTTACCAGCAGTTGACCGCCTCAGGCTTAAGGCTGCTCAGGGGAGGCGATGAGATTTCTAACCTCTGTCTTGTCCATTTTTTGCTAATTCCCAGAGTTGAGAGTTTGTGCTACTCATCTAAATATTGCACTTCTAGTGGATTAAACATCTGTTGTATAATCAAGAACTGGGAAGTGTTTAGTTTCACTGAAAAACCGGTCATACTGTCCTTTACTATAGTTCTTGCTCTTTTATTTATAGGAGGGGTCCCTGAACCTTTACCTAGGATTTACTGACTTGATTTAGGAACAGTATTTGGTTATTAGACAGCATGATCATTTGCAGATTAAGTAGCAGCTGACCATCTAGGCGAAGGGAAAAACTGGAGCAATAATACGGAAGGGTATGTTGTAATGGAGGGTGTTAAGATGTTCAGAAAAGGTTAAATGTGTTCTTTGCTTTGTATTTGAAGAAAGAAGCAGAATCAGGGAAAGGCAAATTAAAACCATAAAGTGATGGCAAATATTAAAATGTGAGAATACAGATGTTGGCGAGGATATATGTTAATAAATAATGCTTAAATTAGTATAAATACTTTGACAAATGATTTGGTCATATGTAGTAAAATTGAAGATGCACATATCTTATGACCCGGTAGATCTCTCCCATGTGGCCCAAGAGACATGAACAAGGACAGCCATTGTTCATTGTATGTAGTAGCATAAACTAGGACATGGTAGTCATCGATATGTAAAATAAGTAGATGAGGAAACACAGCTATATAGTAGAATAGAGGGAATTAACCAGACCTATGTGTACTAGAACAAAGAAATTCCAAAAGTCTAATGTTAATTGGAAAAAGCAAGTTGCTAAAGCATCCCTAAAGCATCCCCTGTTGTGGTGCCATTTGTATGAATGTTCCTGCATTCATATAAATGATAATGATAGTCATGTTGTGGTTATGTAGGAGACTGTCCTGGTGCGTAGGAGATCCATGCTGATGCATATTGGAGGATAAGATGTCATGATGTCTACAAATTACTTTCAAGTGGCTCAGCAAAATAAAAGTGTTTGTGTGTGTGCGTGTGTGTGTGTGTGTGTGTACATATATATATAGGGGAGAGAGAGGAACCTAAGGCAAATTTGGGAACATGTTAATAATAGTAAATTTGGTTGAAGGAAAGATGGGTTTTCATTGTATTTCTATAACTTCCCTGTAAATTTGGAGTTTTTCAAAATAAAAAGTTGGAGAAAACACCCAAATTGTAGATGTATGTAGATAATATATGTAATGACAGTATTAAAACAATGCAGAGGAGTGTTAACCAGCATGTTTGGATAATAGTTGCTTCTGGGGAAATGGATGGCTGAGTTTGGGCCTTCAGCTGTATTAGTCTTTCTTTCTTTCTTTCTTTCTTTCTTTCTTTCTTTCTTTCTTTCTTTCTTTCTTTCATCAGGTCAGAGTTCGAAGATCAGTATGAGAAAATGTGACACTGTTTAATTTGGTTAAATGGGTATGTTAGTGTCACTTGTTTGTTTCTTTGCATTAGATGTAGTTTTATTTGTAGATAGATAGTTCCATAACTAAAAGTAATATTTTTTAAAACTACAAAGAGGTAGGTAAATGAGTTGGTTTCATTTTTATTTCTATTTTTTTTTAAGATTTTATTTATTTATTTGACAGAGATAGAGACAGCCAGCGAGAGAGGGAACACAAGCAGGGGGAGTGGGAGAGGAAGAAGCAGGCTCATAGCAGAGGAGCCCGATATGGGGCTTGATCCCAGAACGCCGGGATCACGCCCTGAGCCGAAGGCAAACGCTTAACTGCTGTGCCACCCAGGTGCCCCTGGTTTCATTTTTAAATTAAAAGTTATAGTTAGGTAACTGGTACCAAAACCCTGATACCAGACAAGGGCACCACAAGAAAAGAAAATTACAGGCCAGTATTCCTGATGAACATAGATGCAAAAATTCTCAACAAAATATTAGCAAACCAAATTCAACAATACATTAAAAGAATCATAACACTGTGGATCAAGTAGGGTTTATTCCAGGAATGCAAGGATAGTTCAACGTTTTGCAAACCAGTCATTGTGATACACTACATTAACAAAATAAAGGATATAAAGCATTTGACAAAATTCAGTATCCATTTATGATTTCAAAAGCCTCTCTGGGTATGGGGGAACATACCGCAACATAATAAAGGCCATATATGACAAGCCCGCATCTAACATTATACTGAGTGTTGAAAAGCTGGAAGTGTTTCCTCCAAGATCAGGAGCAAGGCAAGGATGTCCGCTCTCATCACGTTTATTCAACATTGTATTGGAAGTTCTAGACAGAGCAATTAGGCAAGACTAAAGAAATAAAAGGAATCTAAATTGGAAAGGAAGAAATAAAACTGTCACTATTTGCAAATGACATTATATATAGAAAACCCTAGAGATTCCATCAAAAAACTGTTAGAACTAATAATTCAGTAAAATCAGTACACAAAAATCTGTTTGCGTTTCTATAAACCAATGGTGAACTATCAGAAAGAAAAACAATTTAAATCTCATATATAATCACATCAAAAAGAATAAAATGTTTAAGAGTAAATTTAACCAAGGAGGTGAAAGGACCTGTATGCTGAAAACTACAGGACATGAATGAAAGAAATTGAAGAAGACGCAAATAAATGGAAATATATTCTGTGCTCATGGATTGGAAGAATCAATATTTTTTTTTAAAGATTTTATTTATTTATTCGACAGAGATAGAGACAGCCAGCGAGAGAGGGAACACAAGCAGGGGGAGTGGGAGAGGAAGAAGCAGGCTCCCAGAGGAGGAGCCTGATGTGGGGCTCGATCCCATAACACCGGGATCACGCCCTGAGCCGAAGGCAGACGCTTAACCGCTGTGCCACCCAGGCGCCCCGGAAGAATCAATATTTTAAAAATGTGTACACTACCTGAAGTAATCTACAAATTGAGTGCAATTTCTATGGAGATTCCAATGGCATTTTAGAAATAGAACAAATAATCCTTAAGTTTGCATGGAACTACAATAAACCCCAAATAGCCAAAGCAATCTTGAGAAAGAACAAAGAGAACGATCTGGAAGCATCATTCTCCCTGATTTCAAACTATATTACAAAGCTATAATAATTAAACTATATGGTATGGCATAAAAACAGAAACATAGATCAGTGGAACAGAATAAAGAGCCCAGAAATAAACCATGTATATGTGGTCAATTAATTTATGACAAAGGATCCAAGAATGTACAGTGGGGAAAGGGCAGTCTCTCTGATAAATGGTCTTCAGAAAAGTGGACAACCCCATGTAAAAGAATGAAACTGGACCACTGTCTTATACCATACACAAAAATTAACTCAAAGTGGATCAAAGACTTGAATGTAAAACTTGAAACCAGAAAATTCCTGGAAGAAAACATGGGCTGTAAGCTGTTAGTCACAGGTCTTGGTGATGAGTTTTTGAATCTGACACCAAAAGCAAAAGCAACAAAAGCAAAAATAAGTAAGTAAGTAAATACATACTACTAAAAAGTTTCTACACTGCAAAGGAAATCAACAAGATGAAAAGGCAACTTACTGAATGGGAGAAAATCATATATCTGATAACTCCTACGACTCAATAGCAAAAAAAAAAAGTCCAACTTAAAAATGGGCAGATATGAATAGATATTTGAATAGATACTTCTCTGAATAAATATTTCTCTCTGATAGACACCTGTCAGATGTCCACTTGGTGGTGGTTTCACAACACGCTGGGGTTTTACTGGTTCCCAGAGCCAGATGGGGGTAAACAGGACTGCAGGGAGATCAGTGAGCTTTAGACCTGGCCCCTGTGGGGAACAGCCTTCCTTCCACCCAAATCAGTGTCAGACAGGCAAGACCCATTCAGACTTCATTCCAAGGCGGATCTAAGCCTGTCAGAGTGCATGGATTTCCTAGAGCAGAAAACACTAAAGTCAGATTTCTGCTGTGGTTTGGGCTTCTCTGGTTTGCACTGGGTCCAGCTTCTGGGGTTGAGTTGGCAAAGAGTAGGCAGGATGTCACACCTCCGACTAAAAGCTGGGCAGGCTTAAGTCCCAAGGACAGAGCCAGACTGGAAATCTGCAGACCTAGGCAGAACCCAGTTATACAAACACAATTATTTGTCTATCCCTAGTGGATATAAAATAAGGACCAAAAGAAATGCCAAGAAGCAAAAATTTTACACTGTTTTCATTAACCATGTTGGTGATGATGGTGTTGATGTTGTTATTCTGAATCTGTTGTGTCCTGTATGTATTGTGTAAGGAGTAAATGAGTAATTACGTTGGTGTTACTGAGAACAAGAATTTTCAGTGGAGAAAAGGAGGTAGAGATGAAACATCACGGAGGCTAAGGAAAGATCTCAGAGTCCTGAATGCAAATTGGAAGGAGCAATATAAACTCATGTTTTCAAATATATATTTACATATTTATGTATATATAAAGAGAAAATATCTTTCCTAACTGTCCACTGAAAAGGCCTAGGAACAACCATCTCAGCAGCAGTGAACAACTCTAGTGCTTGGATTGTGTTCACTTAATATCATTTCCCACTTAAAACGGGGCCCCTAGGAGAAAGAGATGATTTGTTGTACAAGATGAACCCAGAACATACTGTTAGGTAAGACAGTATGAAAGCCATCAAAGACCACTAGAGACTTGGGTCTCCTGGTCCACTATTAGGGATTCAGGTACTAGGACTACTAGGTGGAAAAGACCTGGGAGCCAACCTAAAGAAGACAAAGATGAAATAATTTGAGCCTCAGTAACATCATATTTATTTAAACCCTTAAGTTCACAATGACTCTCAAAAAAAAACCCCAAAACCAAAAACCAAAACCCAAACCAAAGAACAGCAACACTGGTCTCTTTTGGAGGGCAACAGGGAGCTAAGTCATTATTTAAAAACTGATAATACGGGGAAAGGATCAGCCATTTGTCTTGCCTGTGTTACATGCTCTCCATCACTGGACCACCAAATAGGAGCCAGGATTCTTTACAGAAGTTTCCCAGCTAATAAATCAAGAAGAAATAGTCCTATTCCTTCTCCCCCAAATAAACTAAAAAAAAAAAAAAAAAGTCCACCTGAATTTGATCAAGCCTCTTGGTGTGATTATTAGTTGATAAGAAATACATGGTCCAGAGAAACATGTTAAATGACAACATGAGGGAAAGTGTAGCAAAGTTCAGACTGTAGAGAACTCTACACAACCAATAACGTGGTTTCTTCTACAGATGATACAGAGGGAGAGAAAGAAAGGGAAAGTGAAAGCCCCCCCCCCCCCAAGGACTAAAGGTCTAAAAAAGATTAAAGGCTAAAAAAAGAGCTATCCTTTAGCTGTCGTGATGCATGGACCACATTTGGATGCTGATTGAAATAAACTGTAGGGAAAAAAATAATTTATAGGACAATCAGGACAGTCTAACAGCTTAATTAGCTATTTCATAATATTAGAGAATTATTGTTAAATCTTTAAAACATAATTTTATAGGAATTTAAAAAATTTCTGTCTTCTAGAGATACACACAAATGAAATGATATCTTACAGTTTGGAGTTTAGGGTGGGGTCGGCAGGAAGTGCATTGGAAATAGGTGACCCAGGGTTGGCCATGAGCTAGCCCTGGAACACCAGTGGTGGTTTAACCAGCTTCACTGAATTCCTCTGCTTTTGCATATGTTTGAAAATTACCAAAATAAAAACTTTTAAGTATTTCATTTGTATTCACCTGCAAGGCGTTGTATTCACCAAGA
Source organism: Ailuropoda melanoleuca (assembly GCF_002007445.2). Classification (NCBI taxonomy): domain Eukaryota; kingdom Metazoa; phylum Chordata; class Mammalia; order Carnivora; family Ursidae; genus Ailuropoda; species Ailuropoda melanoleuca. Next base: position 105,010,987 of record NC_048221.1, read on the forward strand.
TAGGCCATGAAGTGCTTGCTGGATGGTTGAGTGTTGGAACAGGACTCCTCAGGACCAGCCAAAGGGGAGGGAGAGGGGAGAAGGGCCAGCGAGGGAGGGTCTGGTCAAGAGAGCTGCAGGAGGGTCTCCAAGAAGCAGATGGGAGGGTGTGGGCTTGCCCAGTTCCTAAGTGAATGCAGGTGTGCTGAGAATAGTAAGGAGGGAGAAGAAGGAAGCCAAACCCAGGGAAAGGTGCAGGGGACCACCCTTGACATCAAGATACAGCAGATTGCATTTTAACCCTGCTTGGCCCACACTTTCTAATTCTTTTTTTTTTTTTAAAGATTTTATTTATTTATTCGACAGAGATAGAGACAGCCAGCGAGAGAGGGAACACAAGCAGGGGGGAGTGGGAGAGGAAGAAGCAGGCTCATAGCAGAGGAGCCTGATGTGGGGCTCGATCCCATAACGCCGGGATCACGCCCTGAGCCGAAGGCAGACGCTTAACCGCTGTGCCACCCAGGCGCCCCCACACTTTCTAATTCTTTGCAACTAACATAGCTTTTATCCTCAAAGCAGTCCCCTGTGAGGTGTGTGCTGGCCTATCTCTGTTTGACACTTGACGCGCCTGAAACACAGATCAATTCCTTTCCTAAGGCTGCCTGTTCGTAAGTAGCAAGGGCAGGATTTGAAGCCGGGCAGACCCAGAGTCAGGGTTCTTAACCTCTGTGCTCCGCGGCCCTTCTTCATGTCAGCGCCACTTCCAGATTTTGATGGAAATCTAAGACTCTAAGAGTTTGTCTTCCCAACTTCTCTGTTCTACGTCAGTTCCCATTCTCCCGAACATCCAAGTCCGTGTCTTCAGTTCTTTCCCTCGTGTTCCATAATCATCATTCAGTCACCAGGTCCTGTTGATTCTCTGAAGCCCTCGTCCCGTCAGAACCCACTCCGGCTCTTCCCTTTTCTCCTTATCTCTTTTGTTTTTAAACCTACCGCTACACCACTTCTATTGTATCATTGACCTGCCAGCAAACCTCCAAACTTCCGCGCTGACTGTAGCATGAACACAGGCTCTCACTTCCAAGGCAGTGAGCAGAAAGTGGACTTGAGTTCCCATACCAGCTCTGCCACTTTCTTACCCTGAAACGAGTGCGTGGTGTCCTCTGCAAGGTGGGGCATTGAGACAGGCAGATGTGGGGGGGAAATGTGCAAAAAAGTGCCTGGGACAAGACCAGCGTTTGGTCCCAGAGTGAGTTAATGCTGAATTTTCTCTCCTGGGTGGTTGTACTGTTTTTCTAGTATCTGCCTTTTAAGAGCTAACTACAGAAACTTGCCTCCTGAACATCTTTGGATTCCTCTTGGTCTCATGCTGGTGTACTTTCCGCTTTCATTACTGGTTTGATCTCCTCTCTGCTTACAAAATCAAACCCACCCCTCGGACTCAACTCAGAGAGTGTCTCCCTTTGGCATTGGGGATCTGTTCTTCTCATAAACTACTAGAGCCATTGGCCACCTGGACCCCACTTCGGGGTCTCTTGGACCATTCAAATTTCAGAAAACTTGGGAAAGGAAAGGGATTGGGAGAATGATACCAGCTTGTATTTTTTACCAAGTAAAGATATTAATAAGAAAAACTACTTTCTACTATCTCCATAATTTCATTTTGAAAAGAACATCTTAATAACAATAATCAAAAAAGGAGAGAGAAAATAAATTCACTCAACAGTACAGGTCAGTCCTTTACGTTGTATAAACGCCGCTTTAGGGAAAACTTTCCTCTTAGTCTTTATTGCTACCATTTTGACAGGTGCCACTGGTGTTTGCCACAACTTTCAGTGCAGCTATGTCCTATTTCCCATCCTCATTATAAGGTTTTGGGTTCTTGGAATTTGTCTTCCTTGAGAAGTTTCTCAATAAATAGGTATTTGATTGGTTTAGAATCAGTCATAAACAATTTGGTGATATTTGGATATTTATTTTCTGTTTAGTAATCATTGAGCAGCTCCTAGGTGTCTGGGAATGTCTCAGGGACTGAGATACAAAACAAGATCGGGTCCCTAGCCTGGAGGGACTGCATTTCAAGTGAGGGAGATTAGTTAGTGTCCAGTTATGGGTGAGGACGTGGTGCTGGGGAAGGCAGCCTGTGCAGGTGTGGAACATAGCCTGGCCCCTAGGGCAGGCAGCCTTCAAGGAAGGGAGGTAAAGAGTGGCTCTGGGCTCCCTTCGGGGTATGCCACTTGACTTGGGGTCCCCAAGGAATTCCTCATGGTTTGAATTTAGGCAGAGGAAACAAGGAAGGAGATGTTGAAATATGGTCTGCCGAGGTAACCGAGCTCTTAGAAGTTAGGGCCTTTGTTTTGAAGGAAACTGAGGAGCTATTGAAAAAAGTGTGATACAATCCCAATTTGCTAAAAGAAAGAAAAAGAAGAAAGAAAGAATCAGAAAGACGTGAATGTCTGCATGCATGTAAGTTTATATGGGGCTGTACGTTGTTGAAAGGAGAGGGAAAATTCACCCCAGACCTGGGAGAAGCACAATCAGGGAGAATATTCCCTTGTGTTCTTTGAGATATTGGAAGAGAGAAAGGGAGGGAGAGACGTGTATTAAAGAAAACCTGGAGATAGAGGGAAGTCTTTTTTACTCTATCTCTCTCTTTTTTTAAAGATTAGAAAGAGAGAGACTGGGGAGGCAGAGGGAGAGAGAAAGAGAGAGTCTCAGGCAGAGTCTACACTGAGTGCAGAGCTCTCGTTGCACCTCGATCCCATGACCTTGAGATCACAACCAGAGCTGAAACGAAGAGTTGGATGCTTAACCAACTCCGCCACCCAGGCACACACCCCCCCTTTTAAATGTCACTTAATAATCCTGTCACCCAAATATAACCATTCAAATATATTGGTCCAATTTCTGGCAGACCTTTCTTGTGTGTAAATTTTGTCCTTCTTTCTTTTCAAACATCAGAACGTTACGGTAACATTCTACCGTGTTATCTTCAATTGACACACTTAACCCTTTTCCTATTTTTAGAAATTCAGGTCTTTTTCTGGTATTACACTCTCAGTATTTCACTCTCACAAATAATAGTGTAGTGTCTATTATGTACAAAGCTGTTTCTGAGTTTAGGATTATTACCCTAGAGTAGATTCCCAGACATGGGCTCATTAAGTAAAAAGCTAGGAACATTTTAAAAGCTCTTCATTGCCAAATTTCCTTGCAATGGGCTGAACCAGGGCTACCATAGAGGACCACTTTCTTCCACACCCCATTTTACAGCACTCTCATTTTTGTGGTGCGGAGTCAATAGGATTACGAGTCCTTTAAAAAAAAAAAAAAAAGGAATAGCTTCAAGTTCTCACTGTTTTTCCTTGGCCCTACACGGTGTACAGTTGGCCTGATTGTGTTGCCAGAGGAAAAGCCTGAGGGGATGGGTGGATATAGCCTTTTAATTAGCTGTTAGTTTGTGGTAAAGGAACAAATGTCTTAAGCTTTCCAAAACGTAGTCTAAGCTTGGATAGATCCCTTGACTTTTGAAATGTCGGTTCCCTCAGGATTAATGCTCTCTTCAGGGGGGAAGAACATATAAATGTTCCCAGAAACATTATAGGGTATGTTGAAAATACTTTGAAACCCTGTAGGAATCTTGTTGGTGGACAAGGTTGCTAAGCTAGCACGAATGAACAGCTCTTGCTGGTAACTGATGGTCAGTGCCCTGGGGAAATCAGGTCTGTGAGGATGCCCTGGGCCCCAGGGTTGCAATCTTGGCCCAGCCACAGAAGAGCATCTCTTCTCGACTGGCTGATGCTTCCTCCCAGCAGCCTTGTTTGTATTTCTTCTTTGAGTTGGAATTGGTTTTTCCATTCCTAAATTGCTCTTGGAGACCTGAGAATCACTTCGCATCTGAGAATAATTAATCACTGGTTGAGATCACAGGGCTATCTGGTCCAACAATTTGTTGTCTGGCCTCTGCCTGGACACCTGCAAGTGATGGGGACAGCCCAGAGCAAATTGAATTCCTCCTCGTCCACGTGAAGTGTGTGAAGAGTTCCTTTCACTCTTCAGAAGACAGCCTTCTCCTGTTGTCTTCTCTTCACGCTAAACGTCTCTAGACAACATAGTTTTGAATGTCCTCAGCCTGCTGCTTCAGTCTGGACCTCCTGGAAAGGGGTGTATCCAAGAGCAGAACACCATTCTCTGGGTGCCACTGGAGGATGTCAGCCATTGAAGGAGCGTCCTGTTTCAGGCATCCATGGAGCAGATTTGGTCCCCCCCACCCCCCAGCGTTATTGTCACATGTAGCTGTCAGTTCAGGCATATCCCACTCTGGAGAGATGTCTGTGGTTGTAGTACTTCATCTCTGTTAACTGTTGTCTTCATGGATTTGCCCTATTTTCCCATAATAGTGTAGGGGTTATATGTGCAGACCTTCAGGTCAGGAGAGGTTCAGACCCTAACCTGAGCTAGTCAGATAGCTCCCCGTGCCTGTTTTCTCATGTGTACAGTGATACTCCGACAGCCCCCCTGTGGTGGTGGTTGTGAGGGTTAAGCGAGTTCATGTTAGCCCAGTCTTCCAGCCCAGTGCCTGGACATTGAAAGACAATAGAAGAGTTAGCTATCATCTGTCATTGTCGCCCTCTTGAGATTCTTTGGTGTCCTCATTGTGTTCTTTCCAGAGTCAGCCAGGGAGCCTCCTAGAGCAGCAGCCAACATGGCCCACACGCCTGGACTGAGCAGCTCAGAGCTGGAGAATTAAGCCTCCCATCCCATTCCTTTTCGCCTGCCCCCTTTTGTTTTGAGGCTTATTTAGTTTTTGTTTTTTTGTTTTATGTGTTGGTTTTATAAGTGTTATTTTAAATCTCAGAACGCTTCATAATACTGAGCTTGACCGAATGATATGTATAAATCCTCCGTGTAATTCTTCGCCATTTCTCTTGAATCAGATTTTCTCCTCTGAGCTTCTGCCTTCGCATATTCATTACTCAATCAGTACTGATTGCATACCTCCTGTGGGCGCCATATTGCTCTGGACATGAGCCACAGGAGTGATCTGAGTGTCCTGATGAAGCTGTCATGCAGGGACGATATGGGTAGACATCTGTATGTCTCTGCCTCCAGGTCTGGATGGCCTCTGTGAGGTTGCGTTCACCCTTTGCATGAAGACCTTGAATTTGTTCATTCCTGTTCAGCGTATGGTCATGAACCCACTTGATCATAACTTCTATCTTTTCAGCCTTCTTTCCACTATTTTCTCTCCTACTCACTAAAGAACATCTCCACTATTTTTTTTTCTCTGTTTTCATACTCACAAAGAACAATGTCTCAGAAAATATAAATATCGATGTTCCCCACCCAGTCGTGGGTGTCATTAGAACAGTTGTCAACACCCATCCAGTGCTTTGGTTCTTGAATTTTTCATCTTTACCTCAGCATGGTTAGAGATCATAGCAACAGAGATTTAAAAGAGTGGGCTGCACTTACAGCTTGGCAGGTGTAATTTAAGAGAACCAAGCAGATTCATTATTTTATCCTGGCCTGCAGAGTCAGCACACTGTTTTCTTGCCTGTTATCTAAAGGACTAAATTTAGACACACACACACACCCCATTTTTTTACATACCATAAAGTTCACTCTTTGTGGAATAAATTTCTGTAGGTTTTAACAAATTGTACCACCACACTCATGATCTAAAACAAGTCCAACCGCCCCCCCCCACCCCGTCAGTCCCCTTTGGCATCCCCATTCAGTCAACACTTTCCCTATGGTTAGTCTTAAACTCTGGCAATCACTGATCTGGTCTCTATAGTTTGCCTTTTCCAGAATGACATGTAAGTGGATTCACACACTATGTAGCCCTTTGAATTTGGCTTCATCCACAGAGTAAAATGTATTTGAGGGGCACCTGGGTGGCTCAGTCAGTTAAGCGTCGACTTTTGACTTCATCTCAGGGTCGGGAGATCGAGCGCCACTCCTTGCTCAGCGGGGAGTATGCTTAAGACTCTCTCCCTCCCTCCCCCCCACCTCCCATGTGCATACACACACTCTCATTCCATTGTACGGATGAGCCAGTGTTTGCTGATCCACTCACCTGTTGAAGGACGTTCGGATTCTTTCCAGTTTGGGGTGGTTATGTATAAAACATTCACCTAAACTTTTTTTGTGAGAGAATAATCTTTTAATAAGACTTTTTGCTTTTCTACTGATTTTACTTTTTACCCCTCATGTTCTACTCTGATTTTAAAGGCTGCAAGAATTTTGGTAGAGTGTCTGATCAATTACAGATGGCAATGCAACTTTGGAAGGAATGTACCCATTCTTTCAAAAAAAAAAAAAAAAGAGAGAGATTTCAAGTATTCCCAAACAAATGCCAAAGAATCTCTCATCTCTAAGAAGTGCTGGTTTTAAACCACATTCACCATCCACTGGAATTTATTTTATGCCTGAAATAGATCGTCTGCTTAAATTTTCACTCTTTGTTTTTGGGTTGGCATCTTTTTAAGTCACAAATGCACCACAGTGCTGAGCAAATGATACAGATGCCAGAAGTCCAAGAGTCTCAGAACGAGGGTTTATCCTCTCAACTTTGGACGTGTGGGAAGAAGGGTGAGGTGAGCCAGAGTGTGTAGACACTGGCATTATTCTAGTACAAGGGAGGAGTGTTGGGAATGGGATGAGACCTAGGGATTTAACTTGTTTCTGAAGGGCATTCCCAAATCCTGCTCTAGAATAATTCCCCAACTGCCATTTAATCAGCTCCATTAAACCCTGCCCTGTCTAGTGCACTGTGCTCCAGACACTGCTCTCCTGGGCTCTCAGTAATAGCTCAATTGTGTGTAAGTGACTGTGAAGAGGCTCTGTGTGCTGGATGAATAGCCCCCGTCTCCATGGAAACCAGTGCTGGCTGAGGGGCTGACCTTTGACCCACTTGTTGCCACCATACTGTTAACCACTGGTGCCTCTTGGATGGAGAAAGAAAGCAAGGAAATGGCTGTCAAAGTTGTTTTTATTTTCCTTTAGTTTAAGCCTGGATCCACACTAAGTAGAAATAACACACCAATATTGGTCCAAAGCACTTGGATATTATGACTTTAATTTACTTATAGATTCTGCTTGTCCTCCCTAACTCTCCCCACGCTTTTTCCTTATCCTACAATGCAGAACTCAGCCGTGTGTGGCGGGATTGGTTTATCTTCACTCTGTGGGCATGCCCGGGAGGATAGTTCCTAAGAGGCAGTGTGGAAAAGGGGCAGGTCCCTATACTGGGAGTCACTGGTGTGGCCATGGGCACATTTCGTCACCTGTTCCACTGAGCTAGTGCTCCGCGTGCAGCCAAGACCTTTGAGGAACTCAGCTGAGAAGATGTGGCGCAAGGGTCCCCGTTAGCCAAGGCACCAGGATCTCAGGGGGAAGGGTAAACCATGCACCTTTTTGGTGACAATAAACACAAGAACTTGGCCAGAAAGCAACCTGACAGGTCAGGCCAGAAAGACTTCAGCAACCCTGAAGTGATTCCTCAGCTCAGGCCCATCAGTGTCAGCGAGTATTTTAGTCCCTGTGACACTCACTGCATATGAGCAGATTTTTTTCTGGGCTCCATACCTTGCTCTGAGCTAACTTGGGTCATCGTGGTTGACCGGGACCCCATGAGGACCTCACAGACAGAATCGGGTCTGTTATCCCCGGGTTTCCTTGCAGAAGGGCCTCTGACCTGGGCCAGACCCTGAGGGCTCCTCTCTTAGGTGTGTGTGTGGTTGGATGCCTTGGGGTGGGATGGCGTAAACATATTGCTGTGTCCCTGGAGCCCAGAGTCTAAGAGCGAGTGTTTCAAGAGAAAGTGTGTCAAGACACAGGCTGGGCCAGCACCACTCCATGAGACAAGTCAGGTAATCTCTTGAAAAGGACAAAGTTTCATTCTGTAAGTAGAAAAGGAAAGTGAACCTTGGTTCCTACAGTACGAATTCCTATACTGGGGGCCCTTGGTGGTATGCATCTATCCCTGGGGCAGGGCGTTGTCCTGGGGCGGGGGGCGGACAGTGGAACACAGGAGGTAGCAAGATGCCCCAGTCTGAGTTCCTTGAAGAAAGTTAGAATGGAAAGTGACAATTCCTCCTTTAGAGACAGAAGCCTCAAATGCTCCATGACTTTCCAGGAATTCTAGAGTGAGGGGGTTGCAAGGAGAAGAGGGACTGCAGGGGACAGCCGCAGGGACTGCAGTTTCCCTATGCTTTATTCCCTAAACCTGTCCACCACCATGGTGGAGTGGGGGGGAGCATTGGAGCTCCAGCTTCATCCTATATGTTATTTTTCAGACCTCAAGTCACTGTCTTGAGTTCTTTTATTAGAACTCTGATCTTGTACAATCCACATTAGTTGGGGAGGCTGCCCTTACATGCTTAGCCATAGACTAATAAGTGGTGCTTTTTGTTCTGGTTGTTTATACCATTTTGCCTGGAGTATGGTTGAGGAGGTAATTATTTGGGGAAATTCTTTGGATGGAGAATACTTTCAGGGTCTTTACTTCTAGTTCTCAGGTGTTTATTAGAACTGGGTAGCTTGTCTAGTGGGGATTTTATTTTTCTTGCAACTTGCCCACGATAGTTGGTCAAGCCTTGGACTCTACCATCCCCAAATCAAGGATGCCCATTCCTGGTTCGTGTTTGAAACCTGGTTCACCTGGAGGTCTGTGGGACGGCCACCTCTCAGTTTCTAACGTTATGGGCCTTGCATGGCATGGAACAGCTGCTCTGCCTCGGGCTGCACAAAGGCTACAGCCTGTGTAGGCACACACAAGATCGTTCACTGTAAGTAAGCAGTTCCACATGCTTTGCCATCCCCAGAAAGTACCATTATCAGCGTATGGACTATTTACAGGAGATTGGGTTGGGTTAGCATTCTCATTGCCCCAAGTTGTAGGGAGCCGGAAATACACATACATTAACCCTGAGCTGGGGGTTGGGGGGAGAAATGAAAGTCCCTTCATTCTGCAGCTGTGTAAACAGTCCAGGGGGAGACAGCCTGCAGCTAAGGATAATGGGGGAGGAGGAGGGGTGCTGTTTGCAGGGGCTGCCCAATCAGGGGGCCTCCGTGGGGGCCCTTCAGGACTCTGAGCAGGGTGGGGGAGGGGTGGGCATGAACAGGAGGCATAGAGGGTGCACAGGCTCCCAAATTTTTTACATTCAGAGGGCACGCTGTCACAAAAGTAGGGGTGATGCCAAGTGATAAACAGTGGGAACAGTCTGGGCCTACCTGACTGGAGGAAAGCGGAATGAGAAGAGGGTGATGCTGGAAGGCTGGGAAAGGGGATGGTATTCCAGATGAGAGCTTCTTCCCCCTGGACAGGCTCTGCACCCCGGTGCCAACCATGAGGAGAAGCTCTCCATGACTTAGGGGTGGAGACTCAGTTGTCCGACACGGGCCCGGTTCACCGAGACCCTGAGCGGATGGGAAGCAAAGGCCATCTCACCGCTGACTCCAGCCCCCTGCCCTTTGTGTCCCTTGAGGGCTTGTGGAGGAAGGTGCAGGGAGCACCTGTGGGAGGAGGAGGGCTGAGGAGGCTTAGCTGGGCTACGTCTTCCAGGTCCTGAGAGAAGGACCAGAGCAAACCGGATGGAAACGGTGACAGTGGAGGGAGGAGAGCTGCTTCAGAGCCAGACCCGCGTTGAACCCCAGCCCTCACCAGGCCCTGTGTGCTCTGGACTCTTCCATTTCCTCTGAAATGCCGATAACCTTGGTAGCTCCCAGGGCGGGGGCTTCTGTGCAGCCCCTCCCGAGCTGCACGCCGCACACGCTGTAGGCCCCTGGTCACCACGCATTGCTGGGGCCGCCACGCGGGCTCTTGGCTCACTCTTCGTTCAGCACTCATCTGCAGATTGCCTTCTGGGGGCCAGCCTCTGGCCTTGGATCCGAGGTCAGGCAGAAAAGCAGACAGTCCAGGGGCTGCCGTCGGGGACATCACTCTGTACTGGAGAGAGGGAACAAACCAAACAGCCCCAGACAGTAATGACGTGCTGGGCAGACTGGAAGGTGGCATGCTCGTGGTCCAGGGGTGGCTTCAGGTGGGCAGACTCGCGGCCATTGAGGGGGAGATGGGAGTGACAAGGACCCAGCCTGGAGGAGATCTGGGGTGAGGGTGTCCCTGGCCCAGGGAATAGCTCTAAAGGCCAGGCTGTGGGGTTGGGAATAGGGGATGGAGTTAGGAAGGAGGGTAGAACCCTTGGAGACCTTGGATGTTATTCTAAGTGCAGAGGAATTGATTGGAGGATTTTCAGCGGAGCGTATGATTTCATCTGATATAAATTTTAAAATGGTTCTCCACTGTGTAGAAAAGGGATAGAAGGAAAGGACAGGACTTGGGGGCCAGAGGGGGGTGCCTGTTTGGAGGTAGGTGTACCCTGCCTCCTTCCCTGGCCCAGCCGCCAGGCCAAGGACCCCCTGCCACTCCTGTGCAGGTTCCCATCCAGGCGGGCCATGGGGGCCCGGCCCTCCCTGGGGTCCTTGTACCTTCTTCCCCCTGCTGCCATGAGAGTTGGAGCCCTGGTCAGCCATGTTCATAGCTGGACAGGTAGTATTCTGTGCCCTCACTCCTGGGCACAGTGTAGACCATCTCTCCTCTGTAGGCATCACTCTCCCCAATTCCTCAAGCCCTGGGAAACTCTGTGCCCCCCCCCCAAATGCAGTAGGAGCAGTGGATTTAGCCCAGGTCTGTCCCTGGCCCTCGAGATGACTTTGGATGAATCCCTGTAGGGCAGCGCTGTCCAACAAAAATATCGTGTGAGCCGTAGAGGTCATTTGAAATTTTCTAATGGTCACCTTAAAAAAGAAGTAAAAAGACACTAGTAAATTATTTTTAATAATGTATTTTATTTAACCCAGTTTATCTACGAAATTATAATTTCAAAAGATAATCAACATAAAAATTATTACTGAGGCACTTCATTTTTTTCCATACCACGGTTTTGATATATGTTTAACATGTACAGCACATCGTTTTATTTCATTTATTAATATTTTCTCTATTTATTTGGGAGAGAGAGCACAAGTGGGGGAGCGGCAGAGGGAGAAGCAGACTCCCCACTGAGCAGGGAGCCTGACATGGGGCTCGATCCCAGGACCCCAGGATCATGACCTGAGACAAAGGCAGACACTTAACCAACTGAGCCACCCAGGCGCGCCCCCCTCTCCCCCTCCCCCTCCCCACATCATTTTAAGGGCTCGAGCCACATGTGGCTACACAGGACAGCTCTCCGAGCCTGCTCTTCCCCATGGCAGGATGGAGGAGATAATGTCCCTTCACCTCCCTCCCTCTGGAATACAAGTGAGGGAGGCTGAGGGGACAGTGGAGATGGAGGATGTTATGAACTTTAAACTGTCATCCCTGAAGGTGTGGATGGGAAAACCTGAGAAGGAACATAAGGACCCACATGGGAGTTTCCCTCCTGATTCTGACAGTCGCCATGTTACAAGTGAGAGAGATAACGGAGAAACACATATCGACAATTAAAACCATAAGTGGCCTAAAATGGTGCGTATGCTTAGGGACTAAATTATGCAGGGGCAGGATTTAGTGTCTCGCTGAAATTTGAAAAAGTAATCTTGCAGCAAAAAAACAGGAGAGAGGGAAATGTATTTTTTCCCTAAACCATGGTAACAGTAAAAATGTGTGATGCTTTTTGTTAAGTTATATTTTAGTAGAAATATTAAGTCCATGGCTTTTGTTTTTGTTTTTAAGGAAATGGAGAAAGGAAGGAAGCTGCAGGCTTTAAATTCGTTATGCTAGCTTTGGATTCTGCAAAGTCAGGAAATCAGAAAGTACAAGTTCTCAGAGCAGTGACATTTAACTCCATTGGGAAGGGCACGCCCAAGGTCACCCTTTTAAAGGGTTTGTCTTCCTTTTCAACATTTTTATACAGCATGTCTTTTGGAGCTCAGCATTTTTCAGTGTGGGAACAGAAGTTGGAACACTAGGGTTTTCTCATTGGACTCTGTGAGTGCCCCGTCCTCAGTGCCTTCTCCAGGATAGCACGCAATAGAAGTTTGTTGACCGACTTGCAGAATGTGACTTGAGGAGCGGGCCCGGAGGACGGGATGGATTTTTAAGCAGCCCTCGTTCCTGTGAGATAATTTAGGCCTCAGGTATAGTTTTAATTTATTGGCTCCCTTTAAAAACGTCCAAAAAGAAATTAAATACAGGCACTGTTTATTTTTAGTATTTTAACTAAAATCTCTATAAGGCCTTTCTTTGTGCTTTAGGACCTGGACAAGTGCAAGGGTCTAGGAGTTGCTCATTTCTATTTCTCTGCAAATATTCCTTTCGTGTTTCTTTTTGCTTTCTTTCTTTTCTATGGTGAGGGAAGTTTTTGAATTACACAGAGTCTAAAAACATGGAGCTTTAAGAAGCTGATGAGAACTTCTACTATCTGGATCACTTCAGATCCAACCAAGCATTTACCTACAGGCTCCCAGCAGGAGGGAGACTCAGATGTCACCCAGCAGGCCTCTCCCATCTCTGATATTTATGATCCCATAATGCTAACATGGGTACCATGAGGCTGGAACCCTTATGGCTGCCGGCTTCCCCGGGGCATTCTTGCTAGCCCTGGGCTACCAGCTGCCAACATGGAGTCCATGTCAGATAAAGCCCCAGCCTGATAAAATGCCAACATCGAACCAAATTCACACTTGTCCATTTGTGAACACATGGCCCTCAAGAATTTCCTCCTCTTCTTTTTCTGTGGGATACCTCAGATAATGCCAAGAATGGTCCTACACTGCCTTGAGGTTTTGTCAGCTTCACTTTCTCTTCCAAACCAGACCACAGCCATTATCACGATATGAGGGCAAACACTGTCTCTCTAGACCTCAGAAGCTGTACTCTGTGGGCTCTGTGTCTGCTCTTACTCTAGGGGGCAGTCGCTGAGGTTTGTCTCCGCCTCCCTCCTCAAATGGGGCTCACCGTTGCCATTTGTGGTAAGCGTGAAGCCTAGCCCTTGTTCCCAGGCTTGCCCTACTTGCACATATTTTCCCCATGAGCCCCTTGCCTGCAGGACCCCTTCTACTCAGCCTTCTCCTTTTCTGTGCAGGATGGGAGCTTCCTTCTATTTCTTCTATCTGCAAATCTCTGGTCTTCTGTCGTCTTCAAGAAGGCCCCCCTGACACCTCTCTCCCTTCTTTCTCTGCTTCCCTATTGTTAGGAGCAGCCATTTTGCCTCAGCCTTCCTGGGTATGCTGCTGTATTTTTTTTTTTTTTAAGTCGAATGAAAGGGCACGTTTTTTTTCCCCTTTCCCCATGTAGATTACAGACCTCTCAAGTGGAGCCTTCTACAAGTCTTACAGACCTCAGTACAGCCGAGCATCCGCATGTAGTAGTTACTCAACAATGAGGCACTTGAATTGGCGTCTACTGAACCCCATGTATCTTGGTTAATGTATGCATTTAGCTGCAGTTCGTCCCCCTCAGAGTATTTTCGTAGCTTATTAATAATCATTTGGCACGGTATTTCAAAAGAACTGATTCTATAATGTGTGACGACCACTCTCTGACATCATGAAGTGCTTGACAGGCCCTTGTTGTCTTTTTGTGTTTTGATGAGAGGGAGTACCATGGTGTCTCCAGCTATCACCCAGAAGGAGCAGCAGAAAATTTGGCTATTTTAGTTTATTACCAGGAATCGTGACGCTGAATGGAAGCTTTTCAGTCACCCAGATGGGGCTTCACACTTCGAGTCCCTAAAGGGCCATTTTGTACCTTCCCCGTGAGGAGGCATGATGTGACATCATGCCTACCTCTGTACTGGGTTTGAGGAGAAAGGGATTGTGGGGACATGCCCCATGACTCTACAGAGGGAGTCTGTGCGTGCGCGTTACTCATAGGGGATCCAGTTTTTTGAAACTAAACGGAGAGAGAACCCGGTTCTCTTGTGAAACCACTGTCCGCATCCGAACGGTGTAAGAGGCGCTGGAAGGTCAGCAAGGAAAGGGAGGGCGCGAGGTGCCTGGGATGTGAGGTGGGGAGAGGAGAGCCACCTTGCCAAAGAGGCTGGCCCAAGGTCCAGGGGTCTAAGAGGACAGGATCCTTGTTTAGTGTGAAAGGTGAGGCAGGGTTCGGTTCACTCATTCACCCAGGAGGGATGTATTGACTCACCTCCTCTGTGTGCTCTGCCCTGAGGAGCCAGATAGACGTATTATGACCTACAAGACGCATGGTGCCTGTTGTCATGGACAGTGCAGGCTAGCAGAGCCGGCCTTCAGAGCCGAGCCCTGCCAGCCATGGACCACACTGTGAACAGCACCCCCTGGGGGTGTGAGAGTATGGAGGGTTCAGGAGCCAGCCTCAGGGAAAGAACCAACGATCAAGGCAGACCGGAGTCCCAGCACACTAGTGAGGATTCAGGGGGAAGCCCCCAGTTCATTTGTCCGTTCATTCATTTATCAAATATTTACTGAAGGCCTCACTGGGGGTGATGTTTCAGTAAAGTCTGACAGGGGCCACCTGTCTAGAAACATGGCGGAAGAGTGTTCCAGGCAGAGGGAATGGAAGGTGTGAGGGTCCTCAGGCAGGATCATGACTGCCTTGTAGAGGAAGCAAGGGAACCAGTGTGGCTGGAACCAGCAGGAGCAGGGGTCGGTGATGGGGAGCACGGAAGGAGGCAGAACCAGAAAGGGACAGAAGGCCAGTCGTGAGACTTTGTAGAGCACGGTGAGGACTTGGATCATTTACTCTGAGCATTAGAAGTTTGAGCAGAGAGGTGACAGGATCTCATCTGTGTTTTCACAGAGCTCTCAGGCTGCTGTGATAAAAGTAGACTGGGGGAGGGGCAAGCGTAGAAACTCAGACTAGTTAGGGGGTCCGTGTAGTTTAAATGGTGGCAGTGGAAGTGGGAGTGGGAAAAGTTGTCTGATTCTGGATCTATTTTGAAGGGGAAGTGGCAGGATTTTCTTGATGGGATGTAAGAGGAAGAAAAGAGTCAAGAATATCTCCTGAGGGGGCACCTGGGTGGCTCAGTCCATTAAGCGTCTGTCTTCGGCTCGGGTTCTGATCTTGGGGTCCTGGGATTGAGCCCCATGTCAGGCTTCCTGCTCAGCAGGGAGTCTGCTTCTCCTCCCTCTGCCCCTCCTCCTGCTTGTACGCACACTCTCTCTCAAATAAATAAAATACTAAAATAATAATAATAATAATAACTCCTAAGCAAGAGGAAGTTTATTTTGTTTTAAGATTTTGTTTATTTGAGAGAGAGCAGAGCGAGAAAGAGAGAGAGCATGAGTGGGGGTGAGGGCCAGAGGAAGAGGCAGAAGCCAGCTCCCCGCGGAGCAGGGAGCCCGACTCCGGGCTCGATCCCAGGACGCCATGATCATGACCCGAGTCGAAGGCAGACCTCCAACAGACTAAGCCACCCAGGTGCCCCTCCTGAGCAAGAGGAAGGATGGAAATGACATTAACCAAAATGGGGAAGACTGCAACAAGCAGATCTGGGGGTAAAATAACCAGGAGCTCTGTTTAGGACATGTTGCATTTAAGGTTTTCTGTCATCCAGTGGGGAAGGTGGTGGGCCATGGGTAATTGAGTTAAGATTTCAGGGAAGAGGGGCGCCTGGGTGGCACAGCGGTTGAGCGTCTGCCTTCGGCTCAGGGCGTGATCCCGGCGTTATGGGATCGAGCCCCACATCAGGCTCCTGCTCTGCTGGGAGCCTGCTTCTTCCTCTCCCACTCCCCCTGCTGGTGTTCCCTCTCTCGCTGGCTCTCTCTCTCTGTCAAATAAATAAATAAAATCTTTAAAACAGGGGCACCTGGGTGGCACAGCGGTTAAACGTCTGCCTTCAGCTCAGGGCGTGATCCCGGCGTTATGGGATCGAGCCCCACATCAGGCTCCTCCGCTATGAGCCTGCTTCTTCCTCTCCCACTCCCCCTGCTTGTGTTCCCTCTCTCGCTGGCTGTCTCTATCACTGTCGAATAGATGAATGAAATCTTAAAAAAAAAAAAAATCTTTAAAACAAAAAAACTTTAGAGGATGGCCATGCCCCGCATGGTTATCAAGTGAGTGGCCAGCTGTCGTTCCCACAGGACAGTCTGCCTCTAAATGGCAGCCAGGTGTTCCTGCTGACTGGCGGCTTAGGGCAGAACCATGCACAGCCAGTGGTGGTATTTACTGCTGCCACTCGCAGTGGAGGCTGGCTTTGTTCTGGTCTCCAGATGTAACAGAGCCATCCAGAGAGCTTGAATCGTACACTGGAAGAAAATTGATGATGGACGTCTCAACCCAAGTGAGAGGGGTGGAGTTTCCACCTTCCAATTACTCACAAGCTTCACAGGCTTAAAGGAACTTTAAGCTGTTCTCAGAGGAAACTCAATTAGATCAAAATGAATTTAATTGCTTTATGAATTCTAAGTATGTTAAAATCTAAAGGCAAGCTTGTTTTGGGGGCCAGAGAGGGCAAAGTACGAGGAGGGCTGTCACATGCTTTTTGTGACAGTGAGGAAGGAAGCTCACCCCCTAACACACCCAGCCTCTCGCCCACAGATGTCCCAGATTATATCCTATATGCTTGGGTTATTGGCTGATTGACATACCTAGGGACTAACATCCATTATCTCATTTGAGCCTCAAAATAGTTCTAAGAATTAAGTGAACCTGGTATAATCACTCCTGTTTAATAGGCGATGAGCTGAGGCTTATCGAGGTGACAGTATTGCCCCTGGCAGGACCCGGCTGTCAACCCAGGTCTTTCTGATTCCCATATCTGCCCATTGCCTGGTGGGGGGAGGGGATAAGGAAGTAGCCCCCTTGACAAGTGTCTTCATGGATATTGCCACCAGCATTTATTAATAACGGATGGGCCAGGGATGCAGCAGAATACAATTCTGAGGACTCCAAAGCATTTAACTCTCAAGACATTTCTTTCTTTTTTTTTTTTTTAAGATTTTATTTATTTATGTGACAGAGAGAGAGAGCAAGCAAGAGAGGGAACACAGCAGGGGAGTGGGAGAGGAAGAAGCAGGCTCCCAGCGGAGGAGCCCGATGTGGGACTCGATCCGGATCGCCGGGATCACACCCTGAGCCGAAGGCAGACGCTTAACGACTGCGCTACCCAGGCGCCCCCCTCTCAAGACATTTTTTAATCTCGTGAAATCAGGCCAGCTAGTCATTCTCTGATACGTGCACCCCCAAGAAGGGTTTGAGGTGCATCGGCTTGGTAGATGAGGGTGACTAACAACCTCCCTTACCTCTTGGTCACTTGTTGGACCGGAGTGGCTCTTGTCACCATCAGTCCTGGCTACCCACCATTCTCTGTGAAGTGTGAGTGGCAACAGCTTTCAATGGCATCTGTGCCATTTGAGCGAGAGGATTTTGTAGCCGTTTCCTTCATAACTGAAACAATTAATTGAGTATGCTGTTACCGAATTGTTTGCTTGTCCCTACCAGGTTTGCATGCCTACAGGAGGCCCCTTCTGTCTTCATGCAGATGTTTGAGTGAGGACACATGCTGTGAGCACTTCACCAGACACCATGCTCCTGGAAAGACAGATAAAAGTGAACAAAGCTTCCCAGGAACTTGTTTCCCCCAAAATGGCTAAATTTGTTATGATAGTATATTACATATATTCTAGTATAGGTAGTATATTATCATAGTATAGTAATATGACCACTGTTATTAACAGCCCCTCCCTCCTACACACACATTCGCTCCCATATGTCCTATGTCAGATTTATCTTTTTTTTTATTCCTTTTTTTAGAGATTTATTTGTTAGAGAGAGAGAGAGACTGCACGCACGCATGCACGTGTGAGCACATGCAGGGGGAGGAGCAAAGGGAGAGAGAAACTCAAACAGACTGCCCTCAGTAAGGAGCCTGACGTGGGGCTCGATCTCACGACCTGAGGTGAAATCAAGAGTCAGACAGTCAACCGACTGAGCCACCCAGGCGCCCCCAGAAGATTTATCTTTTTAAAAGCTAATAAACTCTGCACATTATTTACTTAAGACTGATAACATGTATAGGACACCAGAAAGCAACATCTAAGCTCCAATTTAGTCCTTAAATTCCAGTGCCTTATTAGAAGAGATCTCTTCCAGTGATGAGACCTTATTTTTTCTGTGCCAACATGGATAAAAATGAGAAACTTTGCATCAAATCTCCAGATATTTTGTATCTAACTTGCAGAACTTAAACAAATGGACTTTTTCAATCTCGCCGTTTCAGGATTCACAGGAAAAATAAATAAATAAATAAATAAATAAATAAATAAATAAATAAATGAATAAATGAATGAATGAATGAATGAATGAATGAATGAATGAATGAATAAAATCCAGTCTCCTTTTCAAGCAGCTGAATTTAAGTTTAAGCCCAAATGGTAAGGGTTTGAAAATCGGCTTTAAATTTAGAGCAAGCCCGTGGTGAGGTTGTTCATGTGTCCTGTGGCTCTGTAGAATTAAGCATTAATGTTGCAGCTGGATTCTCTTCCTTTGTGAACATGCAAATTAACATCTTCAGTGGCTCCCTCCGCCTGCATACTTCTATACGAGTCTCCAAATGTGTTATTTGTTATTAAAATCACCATATTTATGTGTGGGGGTTTGCGGTGACTTCCCCAGATGCGCTGACCCTAATTGTAACCATACAGGTTATTCAAACACACTTGGTTATTTAAAACAGAAGAGAATCTAGGCCAGCACGCACTCTTAGTTGAGTGAAATGGAAGTTGAAGGACGTCTTGTGGCCCATGGCATTCAGCTCTGTGTCTTCCTCTGTTGATTAAACGAGTGGGTAAGTGATCTGGATCTTTCCAGGTGACGTAGTTTTAAACCAGGAATCATAATATAGTTACAGATCTTTACGCTTTAGTACTGTTTGTGTTTTGTGAACAGAAAATCTTGGGAGCCTGCTAACTGGCTCCGGCAATATGGAGGACAGGTGTTCCCCAAATGTGACTTTGGGCGATTCTGTGGGGTTTAGTAACAAACAGTTGCCTGGTTATCTGGACTGTGGCTTGTCAAACTTGCAGGTGCATGGGAGTGACCCGAGGAGCTTACTGAAATGCAGGTTCTGATTCCGTAGGTCAGGGTAGGGCCTGAGACTCTGCGTTACTAACATACTCCAGGTGATGCCGATGTCGCTGGTCCATGGAGCGCACTTTGAGTAGCAAGGCTCTGGAGCCGAGCAAATCCGATCCAGTTTCCGAACTAGAGAGGGTCAGGTCCCCAAAAGACTGTTTCCATTGGTCCTAGGTTTTCCTAGCCTCCCCCTCTAGCTCACACACATTTCCATTTGCAGAAGAGAAAATGGTGAACATCTGACATTTGTTTAACCAATTTTGATTGTTCTGGAGCCCTTTGGGAGTGGAGGGAAGAAGAGCATCTCAGCCAACCCCCAATCCCCACCCCCCAGACCATCAAGATTGTTAGCGTTATGCTTGTATTTTTCCAAAAATGTGCATGATCATGGCGGACCCACCCACTTTGGCCTTACGATAACAGAGGCCACTCAGCCAGAAATGACTGATTGGCCCAGAATAAACCCACCCAGGGTGGCAGTCGGTTCTTACTGCCCTGTTTAGACCTGGCCCGAGGATTGACATTTCCTTTTACTGTCTCAAGTGAGAACTATCCTGGGCTTCTTCCAGCAACCCGTGTCTCCTCCCAGACTCTGCAATCCTGTGGGCGCTCCATAAATATTTGTTGACTGACTTGACTCATTCCCTGGGCAAAAAAAAAAAAAAAAAAAAAAAGGAAGTAGGGAGAAGGGGAGTGGACTTGGTTTTCTGTCTCTCCTAAGTATCAGAGGCCCAGCCTAATGTCTGATTGTTTGCAGGATATGGCTATTTTCATCCTATGAAGTAGCTTAAGAAATTAAATTTTTGTTATGCCTTAATTGCAGCTTCTTTCTTGGGATGCCGAAAGCAGAAAGCTGTTCCCTCTGGAATTTCCAGCTGGGAATCCAGTGGGAGAGCGAGCTGCTGCGCCAGCATGCCTGCTTGGAAGATGTGGCCCCTGTCTGTCACCTGCTGGTGTGGGCCCTGGGTCTTGTGCAGTCACCCTTGCAAGGGGGAGCAGAGGCCCTTGGGGTGTTTGCTGCGGCAACCCCCAGGTTCCTGATGGTGTGAGGGTTGGGTTTTTCCCTGGCGGTTCTGCTGTGAGAATCTAAGGACGCATTTGTTCTCTCATGATTGCGTTCTGTGTCTCCTTCCTTTTCTCTCCCCCAGAAGTGGAGGGGTTTCCCTGGCTTGACCAAGTGTGCCGGGAGAAGGGGGTTCGTTACCAGGAGCCTGTGTTGTGCAAAAACCCCTCTTTGCAAGTTGGCCTGAGCTGCCCCTTTCATGGTGTTCCCTGGGGTCTCTCTAACCCTCCGCAGAGCTTACGTCGTCTTTGTCACTTCCAAGAACCCTTCCTGGAACAGAGCCTCCGTGAAAGGATTTGCTCCAGAGCCTGAGCTCTGCTGGAGCGTTTTCTTGAGTGTTTTGCCCATGGGCCTCCAGCCAGGCCTTTTTATGGGACAGTGGAAAGTTCACGGCGCAGGGAAGAGCCCTCAGTTTCCTCATCTGTGAAAAGGCGACGGTAATCGTTCCATACCTGTGCTGTTGGTGATGCGGATTGAGTGAGCTTGCCTGTGTAACGACAGGGCAGGGCCAGGCAGAGAAAATAAGACGTTCCTGTGTTTCCCTGTGGTGATGTGTAGTGTTCGCTGTTTTCCGCGGTGTAAATACTCCCACCATGACCAGTTTCAAGCTACGGTGGCAGCACTGAACGCTGAGTCAGGAAGACACCAATGAAGCCATGCCACCTGTCTGCCACACGCTGTCGGGAGGCATCTGTGAGATTGGGACGCCGGACAGCTCTCTCCACCCCCGGCCTTCTCCCCCAACCTCACGTGGGAACTGGTCATTTGGCCTTTTTAAAAAAGAACTCAGTGATAAGATTTTGAACGTAGACTAGTTCAAAAACAGGATTTTTAATAAGCCTGGGTAATTTTTGTTTACACCGTTTTATACAAGCCCCCACGTTGTGTCGTCCACTTTCCAAGGAAAGTCCTGAATGCAGGGAATTAGGCACATTGGGGGGACAGATAAAGAACCTTTGAGAGAGTTTTTGGAAAAAGGAAAGGAGAAACTAGAGTCTCTGGAGGATACTTGGTGTTCAGACTGAGCTCTGGAAAGGTGATAAAGAAAGAATTAATAGCCTGATTCTCAGGAGCAGCTGAGTGGGGGGCCAAACACCGAGAACATGGCCTGAGGCCACCGGTAGGGGGAGAGAGCTCAACCCGCCCCTTTGCAGGAGGTAAACAGATGTGAGTTAGCATCAAGGTCCTACTTTGTGTTTAGGAAGTTTGTGTGGTTTGTTTGTTTGTTTTGGGGTTTTGGTCTAATTTAACAATTTAGGAGTGGAAAGAAAAATTAAGCAATTATCATGCTGCCTGAATAATGTTTTGGAATAACCAAGAATAGGTCAGTGTACCAAGTGGGTAGGTCATTGCCCCCCTTAATGACCCATATCCGGGTAGTATTATTGTCTAAAGTGATAACCAGTACTGTTCTCAGGACACACAAAGAGAAGGCTTGTAGGAAAGAAAGAAAAAGCCTCAGAGTTTTATTACGCACAGTGTATAGTGTAAACAGTGGGTGCTTAATACATAATTGTTTCAATAAAGGCCTTTTCCAGCAGCTGTACTCAGCGAGGGGCAGGACCCGCCCAATGACCAAACCTGCGCCTCTGGCTCCGGCCTCAGCAACCCCCAGGGGACCAGTCGGGCAGAAGGGCTAAGGAGGAGAGGATCAGATGGCATGTGTGTGTGAGATCTTCCTCCCTCGTCTCTGGGGTCACTCTTGTGAGTCTCTGCTTCTTGATTGCTCCCTGTGACTGACACCTGATTCAGAAAATGTCATGATAAGGAGCTGTGTTGTGCTTGTGCCTTGAACCAGCTGAGCGTTTATCATTCTGGTTCCAATTGCAGTTGAGAGACTCTAGAAGCTTCCCTGTTGGAGATGGTGTGTACATGTTAGAAGGGGAGACAGGAGGGAAAAACAGGAAGGCTAAAGGAGCCAGGTAGAACAGAAAGGACGGAAGGATGATCACCCAGGAGCACAGGAAGCCCCGGCTTGGTCCTCCCTGCAACACACACAGGTTCCCCTGCGCCTCCGGTTTCCCTGTGCTTCTCACCCGAAAAAACGCTCCTTGCTTCTGTTGAGGCCGTAGTCATGGGCCTGAGTTGGCAGCTCTGGGGACTGACTTCTAGATAATTCTCATACACTGTTGCAGGTGGTTATACCTTTTTATAACATGCAGACAGCTCTCCAGGCAGACAACACAAATAGAGTGTGTGCTCCCAGTCTACTTCCCACTACACCCTGATCCAAGCCTCCGTGTGGCCCCTTGGCACAACCACAAAAGAGGCGCCTGCCAAGTGCTGCTATTTCCTGGGATTTTGGGGGAGTCCCTGGTTCCAGGGAGGGACGGGCTGAACAGAACCAGGAAGAAGGAGAAAAGGTCCGTGGAAGAGCGTTGTGTGTAATGGAGAGGAGTGCCAGAGACTTCTGTCACAAGCAGTGTCATCTTCTAAGCAGCCCCGCCAGGACCCGGGCCCCTCGCCTGGCCCACCTCTCCCTGGGGACCCCTAGTCCCTACCCAGCTCTATGGAAGGCTTTCCCTAGAGTGAGTCCCACCCTTCTTAGGCCCCAAAGTGCAGGCTGAACCTTCTAGGGTTGAAGAGATAACAGCGCAAGGGAACAGTGCTTTCCGATTTTAAAACCTCAGAAAAACTTGATCTTCATCACATAACTATAGGAAATGAAGCCTGGGGAAACAGCGCAGCACTTTTTCGGAAGGCCTAAAATTAGACCTATGCCACCCCCAAAAGAGTTCATTACTGTCCAACCGAAGCATGTCATGGCCTGGAAGAGGTGGTCACTGACCTCATGACCCATTTCCTTAAAAACAAAGTAGGACGTATGGACTGATGCAATCAGACTGTTGAACAACACGGTCTGAGCCCGTGTCACACTGATATAAACGTGAAGGATCGTGTTTCTGGAGAAGAATCCGAAGGCCCCCGAAACCACAGAGGTTTGTGATTACTCATTGTGTGGCAGACATATCGTGTAGTGTTTCATTAAAAAAAAAAATAGGGTGTTGGTGGTCATTTTCATGAAGAGCTTGGCACCAGGTCAGAAATGCAATTCCTGTTTTACCATTGTTCCTAAGGACAGAAACAGAACCTACTTACGATTGGTGGGAGGCCGGGCTTGTGCTACCGCGGGACCCACCTGGTTGTGGTTCCATGCTTTGTCCTGTGTCGGCTGGTTCACGCAGAAAATTCGTGCACAGACCAGCCAGGTTCCTCCGGATTACAAGCATTGGGTTGAGCATCGCAGAAGATTAAAAAATATGTAAGATTGTGGGGCGCCTGGGTAGCGCAGTTGTTAGGCGTCTACCTTCGACTCAGGGCATGATCCCGGCATTCCGGGATCGAGTCCCACATCGGGCTCCTCCGCTGGGAGCCTGCTTCTTCCTCTCCCACTCCCCCTGCTTGTGTTCCCTCTCTTGCTGGCTGTCTATCTCTGTGAAATAAATAAATAAATAATCTTTTAAAAAAAATACATAAGATTGTGACCTAGTGCGAGCGCTTTCTGTCTGCCAGGCACATATCAGGGCAACAAGATTAGTGGTTGAGCCGGTCCTCCGGCAAAGAAAGGTCAGTGTTTCAAGAGAAGACGGATGCTTTGGAGCCTCAGAAAAGGGGGAGTGTTAGACCATCTCTACTACCTTAGGGAAGTTCTTTTTGTTACTGTTGTAAGGGCTTACCGAGTCCAGGTCCTATACTTGCTAAACATTAGCTCAGTTAAACTAAGTGATACTAATACCTCTTTTAACAAGTTGGAACCAAGACTCAGAAAGGGTAACTTTTTTTTTTTTTAAAGTAGGCTCCACACCCAACGTGGGGTTCGAACTCAGCGCCCTGAGATCAGACTTGCATGCTGTCCTAACTGAGCCAGCCAAGCGCCCCGAAAGAGTAACTTTAGACCAAAGTAACACAACGAATAAGAGGTGTGGTCAGGATTCAGTCCTAGCCCAGCCAGACCCCTCTATGGTCTATGACCTTGCGGAGGCTAGGGGTGAGGAGTGGCAGTAGGAACCCTTGGGTCTTTGGGACAGTTCAGACTTTAGATGCTCTAGGCCCAACAAAGGGCTCAGGGCATGTAGCCATGGAAGGGCGGAAAGCCTGCTGATTACAGGGCAGCCGGATAGTGCTTGACTGGAGGTTGCTCTCATCTCACAGGGGATAATCATTCGTAGACTCACTGCCCCCGCAAACCGTAAGTCCTGCTCAACTCTCCTCTGCGGCAACGACCAGGACAGGATTCCCTTAGCAGGGTCCAGGGGCGCCAGGGTGGCCTGGAAACGGTTCATTCACACTTGGAGTGGGTGTCCACGTAAGTGAGGGAGTCTTCTGAATTGTAAAACCTTTCCAGAGGGGCCCAGAGTGGTTGCATCGGAACCTCATCAGGAATTCAAGCCAGGCTGACAAGGCACCCTGCGCAAGGGCTTGAGTGTGTCCATTGCAGGTCAGAGGTATTGTCGCCCGCATCTAGAGTGCTTGAAGATTGTGCACAGCCTTTTAAGTATCCCCGTCCCATTGCAGTTCTTTTTTTTTTTTTTTAATTTAAGATTTATATACTTGAGAGAGAAAGGGCTGGGGGCAGGGAGAGAGGAGAGAATCTCAAGCGGACTCCCTGCTGAGTGTGGAGCCCCCTGCAGGGCTGGGTTCCATCCCGCAGCCCTGAGATCGCCACCTGAGCTGAAACCAAGAGTCAGACAGTTAACCGACTGAGCCACCCAGGCGCCCCCCCAACCTCCACCCCCACCCACCTTGCAGCTCTTGTTGGCAGTTAATTTGTACTATCTGTAAGGAAAGGGTTTGCCCCATAAACTCCAGCACCTCAACCCACACTAATGAGTTTTGCTTGTGTAAACCATATTAATTGTGGTTGTTGCTTTTTTAATTGTCCTCAAGTTTCTTGGATGTTAACTGCCTCAGGGCTGGAACTCTGGTTTCTGTTTCCACTGTGGAGGCTCTCTTCCCACCCCTACCCCCATAGCCTCACCAGTTTGCACCCTGCCCCCACCCCCTGTTTGGTATTAGTACTGTGAGCAGAATGAGGATCAGAGAAATGGTCGAAATGGTCTTACTGGCCTTGACTAGGAGGCCAGACATGGGGGGGAAACAGGAAGGGAAGCCAGAGAGTTTTCTCATGTGCACCCAGAACTCCCAGGTTAAGAGAAGAGGGACTGAGAGGAAGAAGAGGAATTGTCGTGGGCGCTCGTATCAATACAAGGAAGGACTCTGACAGCTGTGAACAGCTTGGACTGGCTGCTGTTGAGGGAAGGGTTGACACTGAAACCCGACAACTGTTTGGTGCAAGAGTGTTCAGAGGGTTCAGCCTCCTGATGAACATGCTGGGGTCTGGTGCCTTGTGCACAAAGGTGGTCCCCTGCCTCACCCCGGAGCTTGTTAGGAATGCAGCCTCAGAGGCCCCACCCCAGAAGTCTTGGCCCGGAATCTGCATTTTGGCAAGACCCAGGCTGATGCAGGGAACTTGAGCTTTGAGAGGCTCTGCTTTAGGATGGAGTTGCATCAGAATCACCTGGAGGAGGGTTTTAAAATACTGCCAGGCCTTTATCCTGCAGCCCAGTACTCTAGGATGTAAAAGGCCACTTCCATGCCTGATCCTCTGGTTGTGTTGCCTTCCCCTTCCTTCTGATGGCTGCTGCCTTTCCAGGCAGCACACCTGCACACGAGAGAGTAAGACAATGGCGTTGACGCGGAGTAAGAGCCATCAGTGGCTTCAGTCAGGACTTGCCAGGAGAACCAGCAGCTTTCCCAGGAAGCCTGGGGGTGCAGGGCCGGAGTCATCTGTGTCCTGCTGTATCCCCCGAGAGCTCAGTTTTGCCTGGAGGAAGGAGAAAACCTAACCCACTGGGCTGGGTCTGCCAGGCCTGTCCAAGGGCTCCCCATCCCAGCACCTTAGCCCCTGGTCCCTGCAGGCCTGAACTCAGTCACCACAGGGCCACAAGTGCCAGAGTGGACCTGGCGGGGGGGGGGTTGGGGGGGTCATTTCCCCGTTCCTTAGGCCCTTGTTAGGGAAGCCCTCAGTAGGCCCGCCCAGGGCAGAGTCTGGGAGCCCCTGCCCTTGTGGGCAGTGATTGACTGGGCCTGGCGCCTGCAGCCTTTGTCTGAGCCCCTTGCATCCCTCCCCGGAGACCATTGTCTGGGTTGGTGGGTGTTAATCCACAGCCCCTGAGCCGCCGCCTGGCAAATGGGAGGTTAATGTGCAAACAGCAGGGAGCATTGTCAGCAGTGAAGCCGGACAGCAAGTAGGAGGGAAATAGTTAAAATCCTATTCATGGTCCAGGAGAGGCGGGAGGGGTGGGCTCAGGAGCAGGCCCAGGCCTCGTGCTAGCTAATCTTGCTGGAATGTAACCAGTTTGGGCAGTTTCTGGCTTCAGTGAGCCCCCCGCCTCCCGGAGCTGGGCGTCCCCACAGCCCCTCCACCTTGTGTAGGCCCGGCAGCCCAGGCACCTGAAGGTCACTCTTTATTTAGGCCAGCCAGACTCTAAGGGGGTCAGAGTTAGACAGCTAGGTTGAGAGGATGGGGAGGGCTCTTTGCAGTCCTCCCTTCCCCAGTGCTCAGGAGGAAGGGTAGTCCCTCTGGCAGGGGAAGCTACAGGCTATCTGTTGCAGGAGTTATATGGGGGGATGGGGTGGGCAGAAGACAGCGTTTGAGAAAGACCCCAAACCTGTTTGGTCAGGCTGCTTCCCTGCCTGAAGGCCTGAGAATGCTGAGGGAGAAGCCCCCGCTTCCTTCCGGACACACTGAATTATAACAGTGGGCCCTTGTGTGTGTATGGGGGTCGCTACTGGAGGGGGTCAGAAGGGGGGGTCGGCTCACATGTCCGGTGTTAATGCTTTACAAAGAGAATGTGTTCATGTTTGACTTCTTCGATTTATAATCAATTTTTAAAATGTTCTCTTACCTTGGGTTTTCTGGCTGTGCGGCTCAGTCAGTAGAGTATGGGACTCTCCTGATCTCCCGGTCATGAGTTCGAACCCCACGTAGGGTGGAGACTGTAAAAAAAAAGTCTCTATCTTGGTCCGGGTGGTAGTTACATAATATGTACATGTTAAAAATTCACTGAGCTGTGTACAGGATTTGTGCACTTCCTACATAAATTTTATACCTCCGTTTAAAAGTTTGTTTTTTTTAAATCGAATTTTTAAAACGAAAGACAAAAAATTCTCCTTCCGGAGATGCCTGTGGGTACCTCTGAGTGCCCTGGGTGCTGTGGGTGTCCAAGCTCCTACCTCATTGTTTGCGAATAGAGCGAAAGTTGCACTCAGCCAGATCCCGGGGCCTCCCCGCTATAGCCCACCACTTTGCTCGTAGGGTTTGGAGAAAACAACAAAGGCAGCAGCTTTAGGAAACAGCTCCCAGGGCCCTGTTTGGAGTGAGATCACCTTCGCAGCCACCGGTGCCCTAGCCACCTGCGCAGCCCCAAGTGGCTTCCGTGCCCCCGCCCCGGAGCCTGCGCCCGCGCACATAAGGATGGCTGGGCAGGCAGGCAGGACCCTGGACCCCTCCTCAGCCACTGTCCACCAGCAGTACATTACCCATCACCGTCGGGATGGGATTTGACATAATGAATTGCATGGTCCTTCTGCCTCTGATTGCGTGATTCAAGATCAGGAAATGATTTCCGTCTGAGTATTTGTCAGCCACGAGACTCAGTATAACATTCAAATCCTGCCTCTGCCCCTCCTAGCTGTGTGGCCTTGGTGAAATTAAAATCTCTCTAATCTCAGTTTCCTCACACGTGAAATGGGAATAAGAACAATACTGAACTCCTAGGCTTAACAAGAGGATTAAGTGAGAATGAATCTAACGTTGTATTCACATCTGGGATAAAGGTTAGCATCCAGCCGCATCGGAATCCAAACCACACGGCGCTGTGCCTCACGGTCCCGTGAATCCAGCCCTCTGTCCCCTGTGTCACCCTAGGCCTGAGCTAGAGGGGCCTCTGTGTTGGACCCTCACTGTACTAAGCCTGCTCTGTCACCCTCATTCCCTACCTTCCCTTCAGACTAGCGCGGCCACGGGGCCCAGGAGCCGAGAAGTGGGATTTTGAGACTCCCTCGGGTCCATCCTCCTGGGTGTGTGGGCTGAGCCCCTGGTGTACACACGGAGGGGGGCTGAGGTGTCCTGGGCGTTCCCACGTGTGTCCCAAGACCTCTGGGTACAAGACAGAACTGGGGATGGGGGAGAAAGGAGAGGGTGCCAGGTCAGACTCTCCCACTGGTACCACATTCTGGTCCAGAGCGCAGAACTCTAGGAATCCTGAATTTGAGACTAGGGACTCAGATATACTGGGAAGGTGGCTCTGACAAGGTAAGAAGGTAGAATGCATTTAATGTCTTGTTAGCTTAAGCTGTAACTTCTAAATTCGTCAGTTTAGGGGCTTTCATCTCTACTCCTATCCTGGGCCCCACAGATAGTAGGGGTGGGCCTCCCTGTGTCCCCCTCCTTCCCCAGAGCCTGACAACCACTGACACCTGAGACTCCCTCCATAGTTGTCTTTAGGAGACCATTGCCCTGGATCCTTTTGGGTCAGAACTTTCACTTATTTATGAATAACAGTAGTTCTAGGATAGAGACCTGCTCTGTGTCAGTTGTCCAGCTTGGACTCCGTTCTTCAAAGGTCTGAGTCAAATCCCACCTCTTAGCTTTCACTCCCCACTCACACACTCCATGGCATTTATCACTTGGGACGCAAGTCCCGTCTTCCCTGCTGGGCTGGGGCTGCCTCCCAAGCCACATTGGCTTTCTGTCCCCCACATCACCTCACACGGTGCTTGAGTGCGTTTGTGCACAGCGGGTATTTGTGGAATGAGGGGTGAGCTCACTGCAGACTAATTAGTGTCCTGTGGGCCCCGTGTTGATTTTCCTAAACTGCTGTGTCAGGAAGGGCCGCCCCCCCCCTTCCATGTAAACCTTTTCTGACGCTAAAGAAAATCAGGCAGCCAGCCTTTAACAAGCCCAGGAAACCCAAACCCAACGCTCATTTTTATTA
Source organism: Ailuropoda melanoleuca (assembly GCF_002007445.2). Classification (NCBI taxonomy): domain Eukaryota; kingdom Metazoa; phylum Chordata; class Mammalia; order Carnivora; family Ursidae; genus Ailuropoda; species Ailuropoda melanoleuca. The sequence continues at coordinate 105,040,070 of NC_048221.1, forward strand.
TCTTTGGGGTGGGTTTGCATCTGTAGAAAGTCTTAGCGTTTGCTGCTGCGAGGCGAATTTTTTGCATTCATGTAGTCTTTCCGTGGTTTGGCCCGATGAAGCAGAGGGCCAGCCTGAGGGGAAATTGTGAAAGAATCCGAGTTTGTCTTTGGTGGTAGAAATTAAACAGTTTCTCTAGGCCTTGCCCTCAAGCTTCAGCCCAGTTTACTACTGAAAATTGGCGTCTCAAGGGGTAAAGAGAGCCGTGGGATAATGGAGACTAAAAATCTGTGAGATTTAGCCATTTTGTTTCCTTTTTTCCTTGGAGAATAATCTTTTGGAAAAACTTGGATGGAGACCCTTAGCACCACACAATTTTTTAAGATGAACTCAAGCCTCGAGCCATGGCTCGATGCCTTTTTTCTGAACAATGGACAAGCGATGCCGGTGGAGAGCTGAGAAACAGGGCATGCCGACTGACCACGGTGGACAAGGGGAGGGCAGGGCTGGCGGAGAGCAACGCTGACTCCTGGAGGGAGTGTGAGGGAGGGGCTCACAGAGGGACAGTGCACCCCGGCCAGACCTCTCAGACCGCTTGTTGCTGCATCTGGAACTGAGACATCCCCAGAGGTCAGACCTTGCAAACTCATCCCATTCCTTAAGGCGAGCTGTGCTCTGTCCGAGTGTTAGAACGGCATCCACAGGAAGAAATGATGGTGATGGCTAATGGCTCTCCAGCGCCTATGTGCATTTCCCCGTGTCATCCTCAGCACCGCCGTGTGCGTAGGCACTGTTACCACCCCTGTCTTACGGGCAAGGAGGCTGGAATTTAGACTGAAGAAGAGAGATCGATGTTTCTGATTCATCATTTAAAGAAACCTAAGCGGTGCGCCCGAGGGACGCAGTCAGTTAAGCGTCCCGACTCTTGATTTCAGCTCAGGTCATGATCTCAGGGTCATGAGATCGAGCCCCGTGTCGGGCTCCATGCTCAGCACAGAGTCTGCCTGAGATTCTGTCTCCCTCTCCCTCTGCCCCTCCCCCTGCTTACATGCACGTACTTTCTCTCTCTCTCTCTCTCTCTCAAATAAATAAATAGAATATTTTAAAAAGAAAAAAAGAAAAGAAACCTTATCTATGAAGTTCCGATGAGGACCTGGCCATTTGTTAACACCTGTTTGAAAGATGTTTCAGTGGTCATTTAGCACACATGTGGGGTACTGTGCTGTGTTCTGCGCTGTGGATACAGAAGTAAAAATCATCTTTTCTTGCCTTCGGGAAAGTCAGGATCACCTCAACCCGCGCAGAGTAGAACAGGTCCATTCCAACGGCAGGACGTCATCAATTCTGGGATACAGAAGTAATTCTGCCAGGATTTGGGGCTTTTATTCTAATCACTGCACATTTGCTCACCCTCAATGATCACATCTCCTGTGACAGGCCCCACACAGGTCTGCCGAGATCCTTCTTGCAGCAACCCTTCTGCCATTTCTAATCAGTATCTTTGTGGTTCACAGCTGCTGTGTAGTAGTTGAACATATACTCAAGAGTAGTGTTATGGTTTCCAGCTACTGACAGAATTATTTCTGGGGTGTGTGTGTGTTTCAAAGCTTATAAAATTTACTTCTAATAATATCAGTAGAATTATGTAAGCCCCTAAAACCCCCCATAGAAGTTAACTGTAGTACCGGAAGGCCCTCAGGCGAAACCTCTGGATTCCCCACGCCTGTGGCCACTCCCTGCGGGCATTAAAGGAAAGAGCACTTTCGGTGGGTTTGCGATTATGGAGGCCATGCGCTTGGGCCACAGAGGCAACCTGCTGCCGGGTCTGCCATCGGCACCTCTCTGATTGGTACGAGAGGACACTGTGCAGTGGGGGATAGCTGACTCTGCCAGGACCCATGCGTCTGGACAGAGCGCGTAAGGACCAGAAGATAGGCTTTAGCTGTACCCAAAAGCCAGCCTAAGGGATCAGGGCAAGTAGAAGTAGCTGTTGTCAAAGCTAAGAAGACCGAGTTCCTCTCCTGAGCAGCTCTGCCAGTTCCCTTGGGCCTCTGACGAACCGCGTGGAGTGAGGGACACAGCGTTCTGCAGGGTCAGGGGCTGTGGCTTGCAGGACATTGTGCGCCTCAGGTCTCAGTAGAGATGCGGGTGGTTCCAAGCACTTCCCTCAGGGACTTGTTAGAGGCCTGGGTTCGGAGTCTCCCAGAAAGATTTTTCCCCCCAAGATGTTGCCAAAAGGGGAGAGAACAAACAAACTGTAGAAGGATGAACTCTTAATATATATGGGGGATATGTGGCCACCGTAGGGTTTCCTAGGACCTCTGAAAGCAGACAGCAGGAGTGTGGAGATGGTGCCTGAGGCTGTCCCTGAGCAAGCCTCTAGCACAGCCCCTGTGGGTACCCCGAGGACTGAGGGAGCCTTACTCCGGAGGGCGGGCACTGGGGAGGAACCTAGTCATTTGCTACTGCTGTGCCCCATCCTTGCTCGGGATCTCCAGAAGTAACAGAGGTCACTAGAAGGGTCTCAGTGTCTGTCTGTCTGTGTGCACTGTGATGGCTACACATCCTCCAGCTGCACCTGGGGAGAGCAGAGGTCCCTCAGGACCGCTTTGCCGGCACTCGGGACACTGGCCAAAGGTGCCCACGATGGTGATCCAGCCTCTAACAAAAGCATGGCAGCTTTTTGCCAAAAGCTTGGGGGCATGAACAGTGAGACACTCAAGAGAATCGAGTAATGTGGGGCAACTAGAACATGGAAGGAGGGTGTTGTTGGAGGCTGCAGTCAGCTGGCTGGCAATGCCAAGAGCAGGCTGGGGCCTTCATGCCCACTGAGCATTTTGTTTTGCAACCTCGGGGAGCCACCAGAGCTTTTGGTGACACAATCAGCAGCGTGAACCATGGGCTGGTCTGAGGAAGGGTTGAGGCAGGAGGTCAGTTAGGAGTCTCTGCAGAGGCCCGGGGCAGGGGTGAGGAACATCGAGGAGGGGAATGATTTGAGAGATGAGCCAGAGTTAGAAGGACAGGACTTTGTCCTTCAGGTGTCAGAGTGAGGGAAGGAGAGAAGAAACCAAAACTACCCCAAGTTTTTACCGCAGTCAGGGGGACCATGTTTGTGGTCTACATTGGTTGTTTGGTGCGTTAGTCAGTGTTCTCCAGAGAAACAGAACCAATAAGCGTTGTGGGTGTGTGCATACACACATGCAATTATGGAGGCTGGTAAGTCCCAAGATCTGCAGGGTGAGTCGACAAAGTACAGACCCAGGAGAGCCAATGGTTTAAGTTCATTCTGAGGCCAAAGACCTGGGAAGCAGGTGAGCCAATGCTGTTGTTTCTGTCCAAAGGGTGATGGACTTGAGACCCAAAAAGAGCTGATATTTTGAGTCCAAATGCAGGAAGAAAGCCCATGTCCTAGGGGTGCTTGGGTGGCTCAGTCGATTAAGTCTGCTTTCGGCTCAGGTCATGATCCCAGGGTCCTGGGATCGAGCCCCATGTCTGGCTCCCTGCTCAGCAGAGAGTCTGCTTGTCCCTCTCCCTCTGACACTCCCCCGTTTGTGTTCTCACTTGTATGCTCACTCTCGCTCGGTCTCTCTCTCTCTCTCTCTCTCTCTCTCTCTCTCTCTCTCAAATGAATAAACAAAAAAATCTTTAAAAAAAAAAAAAGCCCATGTCCATTTCAGGTCATCAGGCGGGAAGAATTTCTCTCACTCAGAGAGGGTCTGCCTTTTTGTTCTACTCAGGCCTTCAACTGATTGGATAGGGCCCACCTAATTGAGGGAAGGCAATCCGCTCTCCTCAGTCTACCAATTCAAATGTTAATCTCATCCCAAAACACCCAGAATAATGTTGAGCATGTATCTGGGAACCCAATGTCCCAGTCAAGTTGACACTTAAAATTAACCTTCCCTCCCATGTAATTGTTAAAAACGTTCCCCTTTACTTCAAAAGAACGCTGGTTTGTAGGATATTAGGAAACTGGATCAGTGCTGGGTTTTGATGAGTGTGTGTGGGATTGAGCTGCTTGCAGCAAGGTGTAGAGGAGGCAGCTGGAAATGAGGAGTGAGGGGCTTAGGAAAAAGGTAGGGAGCAACCACAGAGATGAGAGCGATCACCATGTGGCTGCTGACCAGCCCAGGGGAGGGGGGGGCGAGAGGACACAGGACTGAGAACACCAGCATTTGAAGGGTTAGGCCAAGACACTAAAGCGTGGCAGGAGGGGGCTTGAGTGTACAAACTAGCAGAAAGAGGGGGTCCCAGAAGATTGGGGCTTGTTAGGGAAGAGACCTGAGAAGTGACATTAGATTTGGTAGTTAAGAGGCCAGCAGCAACCTTAACAAGAGCAGTGTCAATGTTACAGAAGCCGGATTGCACTGGGCCAAGGCATCAGAAGGAGCGGAAGGGGCAAAAGTGGGTGTCTTTGTTTTATGAAGCAGCCACCTCACAGGGGCCCACCCAACTGTGGGAGCCTGGCCACCTGCACTGGCTTTCCTTCTTGGGGAGGACAAATGGAAATTGAGGAGGAGAAATGAATGACCCACTCAAACCATGACTCTTGAGTTTTTGTTTTTTGTTTTTTAAGATTTTATTTATCTATCAGAGAGTGCATGTGTGCAAGCACAAGCAGGGGGAGGGGGAGAGGGAGCAGCAGGTTCCATGCTGAGCAAAGAGCCCGTTGTGGGACTCGATCCCAGAACCCTGGGATCATGACCTGAGCTGAAGACAGAGTCAACCAACTGAGCCACCCAGGTGTCCCCATGACTCTGAGTTTAATTCAGCATGTGCTTGAGCGACTCTGAGTATGCCTGACCCCGGGGAATTGTTAAGTAGTGTGGGACATTTGAGAATGCAACAGAGAAAATCAAGGCGGATCAAATAGAGAATTTGGCCAATTAGAAAAAAGCATTTGATGAGCCACACTTACCTAGTCTGGCTCTGTGTCCATCATGGATCTTGCGACAGGGAGAGGTCCTTGTCACCCAGTTCAGTGTTTGCGTTTCAGAGCCAGTGTGTAGGAACCAGGGCCTCAGGAAGGAAGGGGCTGCGATGTGGAATCTTGGGGTCATCAGACGCAGGCCCTGAACAAGGCCTGACCAGCTCCCAGCCCTGCTCCCCAAACAGCTGCGAGAACGTTAAGTTCTGTAAGCAGCTTCGTGCCCCGGCTGTGCCTATGGAGTCGGTGTGCAGCCAGGTCACTTGGGAGATGACATGAGATTCGAGAAATGTTTTGAGGGCTTCTGTGCACTGAAATGTACCCCCTTCCCCAACCTCCTAGGCTAGCCTCGGATATTTGAAATTCCATAAAGACCAAGCCCTCAATTTGGTTGGAGAGGTTGGGGAATGTGACACGGCCCCTCTCCCAAACCAGAAACGACACATGTAATGTGATGAGGCCATCCGGAATGTTGAAGGAGTACAGCGAATTTGCCCAGTAACGTCAGCAGGAATCACGGCTGCAGGCCCTTCTCGTCTAACCCCCTGAGCAAGGGCTGCTCTCAGGTTCTGGATTCTCCATATTTACCAGACACTTCCATGTTGAGCCTTTATCCATATAATTGTTCCTCCGTAATAAAGATAGTATTCTGGCCAAGGATGTAGGCAAGGTGAGACCAGGGTACCTGGCATCCAGTAGCACTAGAAACTGTTGAGTGGGTAGGCGGGTGGATGCTTGCTCTGGGGGATAAGAAGAGTGTACAGGGGATAGGGCCACAGATCCACGGAGGCCATCTTTGGAAGAGAAGCCCAAACAGTGTGTAGAACTGCAGAAAGTTAATGGGGGGAAGGGGTTGTTAGCATCTGGAGAAAAACCCACAAGAGCATCACCTGGAGAGCTGTAAAAAAAAAAAAAAAAAAAAAAAAAGGGATGCTTCAGCCCTACCCAAGAACAGTCAGACCATAATGGGGACGGGGTGCGGGAGGAATCAGTTTTTTAAAGCTCCTTCAGGCGGCTCTCCAGCACACTGGACTGTCTCTGCAGTCCTTCCCTCTGAGCAGAATGGCACTCACATCTTCCCGCTTTGGGGCCCCCTTCCGTGTTCAGGGAAGGGAAAGAGCAGGAGGAGAGGCCCAAAGTACAGGGCCTGCAGAGCGCAGACCCTTAGCCGGGGAAGGGTGTGTGCAGCCAGCGGTCACAGCACTGCTGGCCCAGGGGGGCATCTTGTCCAGGGACAGGCGGAGATTCCTAAGTGGCTGAGATCACCCATTTTCAGGCCCTAATGGGGATGGCTAGAAAGAATTGTCAGGGGCAGGATACCATTCAAGGGAAAATAGCCCTTAGAAGTTCAGAAATGTGGGACTGGAGATTTGAGTATTGCTTCTACTGTTGTTTTTTTTTTCCGATTGGTTTTATCTGTCTTTAACATTTCTACGCAAAAAGTGATGTTCATTGCATGCATTTGTTCTTACATTTGAAAAGCAATGCATGTTTAGTCAAAAGAGGAAAATAAAAGAAACCCATAATTTTGTCATCCAGAGATCAGTTCAGTTCACCTTTTAGTGTATATCCTTCCAGATCTTTTTTCAACACATATATAAAGATACATGTTTTTAAAAAGTGGGATTGTACATGTTTTGTATCCTGCTCTTTCACTTAACAGTATATAGTAAACACCTCTCCTGTCTGTAAATGCTGGCCTACTTCATAAATTCAGATATCATCATTGCAACACAGTGTACTTAATATCTTTTCAGCTGTGATAAACAGCACTTCACTGAGCTTTCTCACGGCTACATTTTGCTCACATCCTTAATTATTTCCTTAGGATACATTCCTACGGGTGGTAGTCCTTTGGAAGACTTGATACGTGCCTCCACATTGCACAAGAAAGGTTTACTAATTTACTCTCCCACCAACGAGGTTTGAAAAGTGCCCGTGGTAATTAAAAAGGAGAAAAGCCTTTGCCAATCTGCCAGACTAAAAGTATTTAACTCCTTAGTGAGTTCATCACTTCTTTATCTCAAATTCAGCACACAATTGGAAGTGGAACCCAGAGATTTTTCCTTGACTGCTTAGGTAAGTGCCTGGCCCCGAAGGATCTTTTCTGTTGGACCCACTAGATTTTCCAAGGCCTTTCCCTGATGGGGCTTTCAATATGGCAGGTATCCTTATCCAGAGCCTTTGTTCCCCCAATTCATTGGCCTTGCCTGCTTCCGGTGTTTGCATGGGAACCACCAGGGGGCAGTGTGGAGCTGTGACCGCACTCTCCACAGTGAAATCTTGACTAATACAATTGTTCCTTTGTTGGGTGTTATATGACTTCTGCTGGTTGGCATTCATAATGTTGATTTGCTTAGAGTAATATTTTATCCCCTTCCAATTATTTTTATATGTTCCCCTATAGTTTATATGTTGGTTGCAAAAAATAACCTGATCCATACAAGCCCCAGACCTGGGTTATTCTCATCCCAACTCTGCCAGTGGCCCGAGCACCCTTATCTGACAAATGCCACAATGGGCTGGAGGCATGGTGTAGTTTTTTGTTTTGTTTTGTTTTTCTTCCAACATGAGTATAAATGAAAGGGTTATTAAGAGTGTGGCTTTGGGGATGAGACAGGACTTGGGCAGGTTACTTAAACTCTCTCTACTTTAGTCTCTCCATCTGTTCAATGGAGAAAATAGCATCAACTTATAAGGCTGAGAGGGTCAAATGAAATAATACGTGGAAATAGCTTGGGGACAGTGCCTGGCACAAACTAACTCGTCAGTAAATATTATCTTTAGAGAGATCTGTTTACGCTTCTACGCAGACAGTTTGCTGTCCTTGGCTCTTGCGCCTACGTATCTGCTTACCTGAAATGATACTGGTATCAGACAATATGATTTCAGAAATAGGATATCCCGTAGCAGCACTGAGCAGCACAGTCCCGCTGCCGTGGCCCCCAGCTACAGAAGAGCTAAGAACTATCAGGTTTGTTTCATAATCAACGTATACACTATAGGGGAGAATATGAAAACAGTTGGAAGCAGATATGATAGCAGTGAATGTCTGATTTCATCAGTCTTACTGTATTAAGTAAATGGAGTCTTTATTAGGCAGTAGACTTGAGTAAATGGACAGCTATTCACTCTGTCCATTGTGTTTCTAAAATCCGTTGTGATTATCACTGCTCTCACCCTAGGCCAACAAGATTAGGGGCTCTGGCTACAACCCCCGGAGCAAGGCCAATGATGGCCTTTGGCTTTTGAATACATGTCCCCCCCTGGAACTGGCTGAGAGGCAACACTTGGAGACAGAAGCACTAGCATCTCTAACGAACTCTAAAACGCAGCTGATAGTTCCCAAGCACCTCTCACAAGTGATGTGCTGTGCCCCCGGCTGTGCGGATCCAAGGCACAGATAAGTGTCGGTTCCTGTGCCCAAAAGGCTTAGGAGGAGGTGACGCAGGATCCTCGAGTCTGGCTACAGGCCGGGAAGTCTGTGGGGCAGCACACAGTATGTGAATGAGCAGGAGGAGGGCCTGAGCCAGGGCCGGGAGTGGTAGGAAGCCATTGCAAGGTCAGGGTTGTTAGAAATGGAAAAAATATACCGTGGCAGCCAGTGGACAGGACTCAGTGACTCCCTTCTTGCTAGCCAGCAGACAGGGAGGGAGAGGGCGAAGGGAAAGATTGCTCAGGTCTTCACTGGGAAGTACACTGGATGCTGGGTCTGGGTGAGAAGCGTTTAGGAAAAAGATGGTGGTGTGTCTTGGGACACATTGACTTTTGGGTTTGTGTGCAGAACCTTTTCTGGTTCTGAGGGATGTCCTCACCCATAATTTGCTGTAGCCTCTGGATGGCCATAAACAGGTGATTCTGCAACAGTGTTTCCCTACCGGCTCCTGTATGCACCATTTTGGCCACATAGCACCGACTTTATCTACCTAAGATTTTCCTTTGAGTTGACTCACTTTTTTACCACTTTTTAAAAATGGAGCTTCATTAAAGGCAACGGTGTCCAAGAAATCGGTTTTCCTTTTTTACATCTACAATGCATATATATTTTAGTGCCGTTTAAAATGAATAGTTTAAATACTGAAAAATGGATGTTGTTTCATAGACTTGAAGTGGGAGCTGAGAATGAGGTGCAGACACCCTCTCAGCAAGTGAGGAAGAGGCGGCACATGAGTTTGGTGTCTGTTGATGTGTCTGAAGTGTCTGTATAGATCTATGGCGTACCCACAATAAGTGTTCGTTTCCTTTTTTTTTTTTTTTTTAAGATTTTATTTATTTATTTGACAGAGATAGAGACAGCCAGCGAGAGAGGGAACACAAGCAGGGGGAGTGGGAGAGGAAGAAGCAGGCTCACAGCGGAGCCCTGAGCCGAAGGCAGACACTTAACCGCTGTGCCACCCAGGCACCCCTAAATGTTCGTTTCCTGTAGCCCTTCCTCTCTCTGTCCTGATTTCGGTGCCCTCACTTCAGTACCCATGCAGAGTCATTTGGTGGTGTGCGCTGTGGGTGACTACCCCACGTGTGTCCACGCCCAGCATGCCCACCAGGCTGGGACACAGGAGCCTACACTTTCGGCTTCCAGGTCAGGAGTGGTGGCCCTCTGTCGAGGTGGCCGGTGTGGCCTTACTCTTAGCATCCCCTCTGGCCTGTGGGGTCAGAGAGCTCCCCCAGAACTGCCCACCGATGGAGGAACCTGCTCAGACATTTCCCACTTCCTGGTGCCCAGGAGTTGTTGACTTTGGCCCGTGCTGGCTGCAGGAGTGCAGGAGAAGGGTTCTGGAGGGAGGCCCTTGCAGCTCTGGGCTGGGAGGCCGCTCCAGGCCGCCTGGCTGTTCTTTTGTGCTGTGTGTTTTACTGGCCCACGATAAGCACTTCCTGTTCCCCATTGATTATACACAGATCCTGCTTCCTCTCTCCTCAATACCTGGGATGCTTTCCAGCTTCTCCTCCCACAGGGGAAAATCCATAAACTTCAGAATTCCCAGGCCTGCTTTTTGGTCAATGGGCTTCATGCAAGTCATTACTCTTTTTGTTGTCCAGTCACAGTCTTTGTGGCTCCTTCATCACTGTCTGGAAAGTTAGTTTCTCATTGTGCCAACCTAGAGACAAATATTCCCGAGAACTGGTCCTACCCTCCCTTCTTACTAGCCAAAATATCTCTATCTACCTTCAGGTGTAAATTAGACAGAATAAATAGACTGCACCTCCCAGATCAGTTTTAATCAACTGTTAGTGGCTGCCTGGTGTATTGGGTTGAGGATTCTGAGGTCTTTGCGTGAATAGGGAAGAACTCCTTGATCTGTTAGCAGTGTCCACCCCATGGGCACAAGAGGGGAGTGTGGCAGCCTTCACGCTCTGGATTTGCTACTCCAAGATTCCAAGGTGAGATTGAAGCTTCTCAAAGACCAAAAGTGTGTCTTGTACCCTTTGAGTCATACCGTAACAGTCCAAAAAGCTCTGTGTCCTGGTGCCAGGTGGACATCAGCTAGCCTGTGACCATGGGAAACCCTAAATCCAGAAGCTTCCAGCAGGCCTGTTTTCCCCATTTTTATTTTTTAAAGATTTTATTTATTTATTCGACAGAGAGAGAGAGGGAGGGAGAGAACATGAGCCGGGGGAGAAGCAGGCTCCCTGCTCAGAGCCTGATGTGGGGCTTGATCCAGGAACCCTATGATCATGACCTGAGCCAAAGGCAGATGCTCAACCAACTGAGCCACCCAGGTGCCCCTGTTTTCCCCATGTTTAAAATGAGGTTGATAATACTTGCCTTATCTTTATCTAGGGGTCATTACAATGAAAATGTAAAGTAAATGATGGAAAGTAAAATGACTACAGCAGATCTTGCCTGTGTGACCCAGCTCTCCTGCCACCTTCTGCAGGAAGTTTTCCGTTTTTCTCTGAGAATTCTGCCCACCATAACCTCTACCTTCTCAGAGGAGCTTGTCATTTGCTGACTTTCATTCTGGTTGTTGAAGTGCTTAAAAAGCTCTCCCCGGTGGCATACCATGCGCTGAGAGTTACCTGGTGTAGAAGGCACCCGTGTCACATCGGTGGAGTGCCCTGTGCAGAGCCTTCACGGCATCTCGATCCGCTCCATAAGTAGGCAGTTCTGGAAGAATGGGAAGCCACCTGCTCCCTGTAAATAGCTTAGTTTTATATTTTAGAAAAATATTTCCAGGGGCAAGGGACGGATGGACTAGAGGAGATGCGGAGGGAGACAGAAGCAGTGGTGACACCATGGAGGAGGATTTGGGACACCTTAATCTCTACCTAGCACCCTGTTCTTTGGTATGGACCTGGACACTTTGTCATTCTGAGGCAAAGGAACGTGCACCGCCATCCCCTTCAGCCTGGCTTGCTACCTCCCAGTGCTTCCTAGATAGAGTCTGGAGCAGAACTGAACCTGAGCCAGCAGACCAGACGCAGACCAAAGGCTGCTGCAATAGCCCAGCCACGAAATATGGAGGGCCTGAAGCCCTAAAATCTAGAAAGAGGCCTGGAATCCGTGGAACTTGTTGGCCAACAGGAGGTGGGGGAAGCCAAGACATGAAGGCAGATTTTGAGGTTTCCAGTTGGGAAAACTGAAGCCGGGGCTGGGGAAAGAAAATGAAGCGAGGATTCATTTTAATAGCTTTGCTCATTACTCTTGCTGTGATACACTGCATGGGTACTGTAAAAATTTCAGAGGAATAAGAAAAACACAAAGAAGAGAGTAAGGAAATTGACTGAAATGCTAAAACCCAGTGATGACATTTTGGTGACCGTCCTTCCAGGTTCTTACACTGGCTCTTCTCCCTGAACAGTTTGTCTGAGACGGTTATTGAGGTCAGTACAGGTGAGTCAGCCAGTGGGTACATGGAGCTGGAAACCACAGGGGACAAGGGAGGGGAGGGGAGGGCTTCCGTGCGGGAAATGTGTGTCCCCTGAGCTGCCAAGTCAGATGGGGCCTGAAGGAGACCCACAGGGTTTTGATAGAAAGAAAGCTACCCCCCTTTCTCGGGTCCTCAGTGTCCTTGCAGTAACAGAGACAGTCAAGTGACTGGAACAGAAGCCAGACCACTGAGTGCTGAGGCGTGGATGGGAGGGTGGTGAGGAAGGGGAGCAGCCATGAGAAGGACTGGAAGGGAAGGAGGGAGATGAGAAAGTGTGGCTGTGCACCAGCTCCCTGCCCACCCAGCCCCAGCAGCGGCAGCTTCCTGGACCCTCCCCCTCCTCCCCCTC
>NC_048221.1:105052241-105134674 GCF_002007445.2 Ailuropoda melanoleuca
CCCCCCCATGCATCCACCCCACAGGCTGTGCCCTCGCTCCTGTCAGATCTGCCCTGCTTCCCTTGGAGTGAAGGTCAGGTGCAGTAGAAGTTACACGGTGCTTTTTAACTCCCCAGGAGCCGCAGAGATCGCTCTCCCTCACAGCTCACCAAGGCTGCCAAGACACCTGCAGATGTCCTACCCATTCCCTTTCCCCCACCCCCTTACCCCTTGTAGGTGGTAAACCCACTTCCTCTTGGCCACACACAGCTTTTGTCTGTCCTTCAAATCATTACCTGTACATATGACAATTCCCAGCCTCACTTAGCAAGAGAAATTCACATTGGAACTGGAAGCAGCTATCATTTTTCACCGGTCAGTTTGGCAAAGATCAGTGTGTTTGATGACACTGTGGGCAAGGCTGCGAGCTCTCTCATATGTTCCTGGTAGCGGCATAGACTGAGAAATGTGATAATACTTCCCCAAACTTAAATGTGCATGCCTTTACCGAGAAGTTCCCCTCGCAGCTGGGAAAGTACTGTACAGCTGCGTTCCTCCATGAGCATAATAATGCGTGTTCGAGGATATTCATGGCAGCAGAGACTGGGAAGCACTTACACGTCCGTTCACAGATGATGGTATTTCGTTCTGTGCAGTGGGTACCTCGGAGCCGTTCCCCAGAAGGACTCAGCTCTGCCATGTTGCTAGGGGATCGGGATGGGGGTGCATATGTATGGGCCAGAGAACAGGGCCCAGAGCTCTGCAGGGGCAGATGCTCTTCTGGCCACATCTGAGCCCGCAGTGGGGGCCAGGATAGACGATCTTACCCAAAGGGAGGGAAGTGCTGCCCGGACACAGCAGACATGGCCGTGACAAGGCCCAGGGCAGAAGGGAAAGGAGGAGGGATCCGGCAGTTCAGCTGAGGGAAAGGAGGGCCAGGTGTGCAAGGCCACTTCCTACCAAGGAGCTGTGCTATGGTGTGTATGTCACCATCTACGTCAGGCAGTGAGCGCAGAAACTGCCCGGCCCCGCAGACCCCAAGATCACAGACGATGCGAGGAGGCCTGTAGTTCTAGGCTTCAGAAATGAGGACCCGAAGCAGTTGGACTTTTTTTGAACGCCCAGTGCTCCAGGGGGCAGAGTTTCCCTGCTCCGGATCTCCCGGCCAGAGTGTCCGATGCTGCATCAAGACCTCGGGTCCGCTGCCGCTGAGGACCCCATATATCAGCCTTCCAGGTGTCTGTGGCCAGAGACCCCCTCAGCTCCTGCCTGTGGACAGCGTGTCATCTGTGGCCAGAGCCAGCTGCTGCCCAGCCAGTCTTCAGCTTCTCTTCCCAACCCTGGCGGCAGGGGCTCGCTGTGGTAGCTTGAATCAGCCCTGGTGGGCATACTGGCACTGCACATACCAGCAAACGCTACAAAGCGGGGTTTATGCCTATGTGTTTGCTCAGAGAGCTGGTCGTCACACATCTGCCAGCACGCCACTGAGCAGGACCCGTCCGCGTGAAACACCCGCAGATGAGTGAGGGGTCAGACTGTTCATTAGCTCTTCCCTGGCCCAAAGTGCAGGTGATAGGGTCATTGAACAAATGTAACTTTAAATCTTAAGGACCACACGCATATTTCCTAAGAGCTCTCCATGTGTTCAGCCCTTTGCTTGGTCCTTTCCCAAGTGACTGCTGCACGAATAAAAAAACTTCTGCCAGATGGTAGGTGCTGTTATTCCCACGTTACAGGTGAGAAGCCAGAGGTTCTGAAAGGTGAGGTAGCCTCCTCAGGCCCACCGCTTGTGAGCAGGGACCAGCGAGGACTCCTGCGTCTGTTTACTGGGTACCTCCACGCAGTCTCCGCTCCCAGGAATCCAGTGTGGTTTAGACAGACATTTCACTTTTTTTCTTCCATGGGAGGCCATCTGGTCCAGGTCCCTGCCTTCAGGCCACTGAAGTAAAATACTCCCATTTTAAAGGTGAAATGATCGAGGGGCGCCTGGGTGGCTCAGTCAGTTGGGTGTCCGACTCTTGGTTTTGGCTCATGGTCGTGGGCTCGAGCCTTGGGTCGGGCTCTAGGGAGTCTGCTTGAGGACTGTCTCCCTCTGCCCTCTCCCCCACACTCTCTCTCTCTCTCTCAAATAAATAAGTCTTAAATAAAGGTGACGTGATCGAATCCAGAGGGGTTAGAACAAGCTTGGAACCCTGGTCTCTTGCTTCCCACACTGTATCCTTCCACCCCTGGAAATGGGCCTCTGAGGGGAGCCAATTTTTCTAAACCAACCTTTGGTCAAGTCTGGCATGTGGAATTGCCAGATTCTCTGAGTTGGAAGAGGAAGAGAATAGTTTAAGGCCATCCAGGAAAGAAGGGAATTATTTGAAGGAATGGGCAGGGAATAGGTGTTTACGGGAAAACTGAAACCTAATCAACCCACTCTTATTTTTGAGTTTACTCATCAGTCATGAAATACTTTCAGAGCCCCTCCCACTGCCAGTGCACAGGAGGGCCTCCAAAAATACTTGCTGACCTAAACACTGTGACAGGTGCTTCAGAGAAAAAAGTCATTTTGTTAGTTTAAAACACTGCAGAAGTGCGGTTCTAAATCACTTTTCCAAGGAAAATTATGTGTGTGTTATTACATGAAAAAGTAGCTTGTATTAAGATATTTTGGATTTATTTGTAACAACTCATCTATTAGCAAAACCTTTAAGAAGGAACCCCACCTTCTACACGAGTGAAACAAAGAGGGCGACTGTGTTCGGGGTTTAGTGCCAACCACAAAACTAAGCAAATGTAGAAACTACTCATCTTTAGAAAAGAAAATAAGGGATAAGAGTGTAAACTTTGCTTTTTATACTTCTGATCTTGGAACTTTGTCTAATCCATCATGTTTGGAAACCAGTTCTAAATACTTTCACTTTATCTTCAGTGATTTCCTGAAATGAAACATTTGTTCTTAGTTGGGAGAGCGTTTCTGTCTCCCCACTAATGAGCCCATTGCTCAATGTTGGTAGACTTTCAAAGTTAGATGAGCTTGTGTCCATTTTGACAGAAGATAGAGGATCTTAAACAGACCCCCAGGACCTGGCAGGGTTGGGTGTCACAGCCTCCAAGCTGCGTTTCCAAATTCTCTTGGCAATAGTAGGCCAATTAACGTGAGAACCAATCACTCACGAGTGAAAGGAGCTCCGTTATGTGCCTTCCACATCTCTAAAGGATTCAGAAAGAGACTGGACGACCCAGTGTTGCAGACGTGGGACCTGGGGCGTAGGAGGTCGCGAAGTGCTTAAGCTCGAGATGGGACAAGATCTGGATGCATCATGAATGCTGGCTTCTGGGCAAGGAACTGGGGATGTGGACGTGACCCTTGAGGAGGTTAGAGTCCGAAGGATAGACAGAATTTTCAAATGGATAACAACAACAAAATATGATGAGTGCCATGGAAACACCAAGCACAGCTGAGGCACGGAGGTGAGAGTGACTGGCTCTTTGTGGGGAGCTGGGAAGGTGACCTTGGGACAGGGTTTTGAAGAAGGGGTTTGAGTTCCCTGTGAGTAAAGGATCCCCCAAGCTGGGGAGCAGCGGAGCAAGTGGCAGAGAGTTTAGTAGGAACTCCAGAGCATTTAGTGTCAGGGGGGAAGGGGAGCTAGGAGGGTTGAAGTTGGAAGAGGATAGGTTGGCCCCAGATTGCTGGGGAATTTGGGGGCTTTATCCCTTGACCCCAGCAGCCAACCAGGAACGGATTTCAAGCAAAGAAGAGATCTGATGAGTTAGTTGGGTTTTGTTTTGGTGTTTTGTTTGTTTAGGTAGGCTCCATGCCCAAAGTGGGACTCAGCCTCACGACCCTAAGATGAAGGATCACGTGCTCTACTGACTGAGCCAGCCAGGCGCCCCCTGATGAGTTAGTTTTTAGAAGCTAACCTCTTACAGAATTTGGGGAGCCATTGCAGTAGTCCTGATGAGGAATGATTACATCCCCCAACTGTGGCAGAATGGGGAGTAGAGAGAAACTGATCACTGGTTTACATTTTTTCATTATAATACGATGTTTCATGTTAAAATAATCCGTTTTACACGATGTCCTTGTCACTGTGCGGTGTGTCTGCTGTGGGCTTGGCTTTCTAGCCTGTTTTCCTGGGTGGCCGCACACACCGTACAGTTTCCTAAGAGGGAGGTCTGGGAAAGCCCTCTTCCTTCTGGGGTCCCAGAGTGTCTGTTTATCCCTGGGGACCAGAGAGGCAGGAAAGACTGACTGGTCGTCTAACCTGGGAGCTTTCAGGGAAGTGCAGAAGCCGTGAGAGGGGAGAGCTAGAGGGAAGGCCCTCCTTTCTGCCACGGGCCTGTTGCCATCACCAAGAAGTGAACGGAATTCTGTGGGGTGGGGTGTTCTCACCTGGGAAGCCTTTAGTGATGACTAGTTTCCTTGCTTCCCACTGTAGCGCACGCCTTCTGGGAGCACTGCTGCTGATTCTGTAACATGAAGCTTCGCTTCCTCTCTTGCCTGAGCCCTGCCTAAAGGGTTTTCTGTGAGAACGTGTGAATGGGGAGAATGTGAGCGTTGCCCAGAGTCCTGTAGAGTCCTGTCCGCACCACAGCAAGCTTGGAACCGGGCGGATGGCGATGGCGGGGGGGGGGGGGGGGGGGGGGTGTCGCTGCCTTCTGGGAGGTGGAGGGTTAATCTCCGTAGCTCATTGGCAGTTCTGCCTCTGTCCAGGGCATGCTGGGATTTCCTCCCAGCTGTTTTACATCATGAAGATTTGTATGTTGGGGAAATTCCAGGGCACAGCTGCAATTAATCTGCTGCACAGTCTTCAAGCTGAGCAGGGATCCTGTAGGACCGATCGTCCGCCTCCCTGCGGGAAAGCGGGTTCTGGCTGTCCAGTGCGAGCACCCTCCAGAGGGACCCTTCCCTGGGCCCGAGTCGAATGGAAATAGCCCACCTGGCCAAATATTCACTCCAAGGAGGACACTGAGAAGGGGCCAAGAAGCAGAAAGGGACCCAGAGCATAAAGAAAAAGAGGTGCAGCCCCCTTTATAAATCATAAAGCCAAAATAACACTGATAGCAACGCTTGATAAAAATAGCACAAAAAAAGAAAACGTTGCTCACTCTTACTTAGGCATGTAGAAGTAAAAATCTTACGACGCTCGTCATTAGCATTCCACAATACAGTGCAAGAACGAACAAGCCACCATGACCAAATAGGGTTTACCTGGGGAAGACAAGGGTGCATTCGTGTAAGTAAAATCTGTCCCCGTGTATCCATATCACAACTGAGGCAAATAAGAGAAACCACATGACCATCTTGGTAGATGGGAGAGAATTCAACAACTGTTCTAGTGGAAACGATTTAAAACCAGGAACAGAACATCCTTCCTTAATAAGGTAAAGACGGGTTCTAAACCACAGCCTCCGTCTGCTTAACTGTGAACCACAACAGCACCATTTCCCCAAGGGGGTTCTGTGGGACCCCAATCCCCAGAAAGAGTTTCCAGGTTCACTAAGAGTGGGAAACTGCGTCTCCGTCCTGTCTCAGAGAGTTACGACATACGGTAGCATATTAAGCAGCATATGTAACTCGAGAGTGGTACTACCCACCAAAAAACCTGTCTGTTTTTTTCTTTCTGTATTTGGGTATCAGAAGAGAGCACTTATCCCACAGCAGCATCCCATGAGTGGCCGCCATTGCTGTTGCTTGGCCATGCGTTGCCTTGATGCCACCACCCAGGTTCCGTGTTTTAAACTCTGAAGAGCATCCCCAGCAGGGAGTCAGCCGGGCCGTCTTCACTGTGCTGTGGCCTGAGCGTGACACACTGGTTAGGAGCCAGTTGTGGCCAGCCAGATGGAACCTAGACTAGGCTTGGAGAAACCAGCATTTTAAATTTGCCCAGATGCCGTTACCATGCAGAGAATCTAGTCTCGGCCACACCTCTCTTAATCCCTAAGGACAAGCTCCCACCAATAACTGATGGACCCCAGAGTGATTTGTGGGGCTGGCTTCCAATGAGAAGTGCAGCCAAAGAGAGTTTTATTGCTACTAAACATTGGGTTAGGCCTGACTAGCCTCACCTCCACGTTTCTGGTGCTGAGGTGGGAGAGGATTATAGGGGTGCTGCTGGCTCCTGCTGCCCCGAGTCATGGTTCTGAGAAGCTCAGCTGTCCCCTTTGAATGCTCCTTTCTTCAGAATTGCAATTCAGAGGCATTTGGTAGCTAAGCTACAGTGGGCTCCAATGTCTTTTTATAGGTCTTCCCCTACCCCCACCCCCCTTCATCACTTGTTTCAAAATCTTAAAAAGGCAGGAAAAGTAGGAAGGGGCTAGGGACAATCCTCCATCTCCCCATCCCCAGAATGAATCCTTACTCACGCACATGCAACCCACACCCCTCAGATTGGCTAGGACGGGAAGGGTCCTGGGCCAGATGTCCGCTGTGCCCAGAACCGCTCTCCCCACCTGTCTGACCGCTGTCTATGGGTCAGGCTTCGGTGGTAGATAAAGCCAAAGATCTTCACCCACTTCGAAGCGTCCAGGTCTCAGTTAAAGTCGTGAAGGGAGAGGGAACCCTGCAGAGCAGAGAGGACCGTGCGGTCTCTTCCACCCACTGGAATTCCAGGCAGTGGGTAGTAAGACACCGAGTGTGTGAGGGACAGCCGAAACCAGTAGCATCTGCTGCTGAGCGTGCGCCTGCCTGTGCACGTGTGTACCTTGAGAGCCCAGTACGAAGGCAGACACCCAGGCAGCTCCGAGTAGACGAGGTACCCGCTCCCCAGCCCTAGTGCAGGGACGCTCCCTGAGGGACAGTCTGCCACACCGGGAGACACTCGGCAGTCAGGAGATGTTTTTGGTGATCGCAAACGGGCAGGAGAATGGGAGCTGCTGGTGTTTAGCAGGGAGAGACCATGGGAGCTACTCCCAAGGCACAGGACGGCTCCCACCACGTCCGGCCCCAAGTGCCAGCAGTGCTGTGGGTGACAAACCCTGAGTTGGCTCCTACGAGCCTGCCCTGCCTCACAGCCCAAGAGGTCAGCTGACAATGTTCTCTCCCAAACCAGGATTCAGACAGATTCCTATGTGATCAGAGAACCTCCCTGGTAAGCCAGCAAGAATGAGGAGAGTTCAGCGTGGGCCTTTAGGACTCCAGCTAGGAACCCAGATGCTGGGAGAGTTGGTGGGTGTCAGGAACCCTTCTACTGCATTTCACGTTGGGGTGGATTTGGGACACTTCTCTTCAACACGTGATATTTGTGACTGTAGGTCACTTTCAGAGAATCAGCAGAAACGCTCAGGTTGTTACCGCTAGGGAAACATCCCTGCGGGAGAACACTGATGTGTCTTTATTCATTCAGCTTTGAGGAGGCCAGCCCTGCGCGAGACAGAATGGGAGAGAGAAAAACCTGTCTGAGCACAGAAAAGGCTGGGGTAGGGGTGCGATTTCAAGAAGGTGATGCTATGGAAAGTGTTCTGACTCGGGTGGCAGTAAACAGTGTGGGGTTTGAAGTCGCGGGACCTCAGCTGCAGCTCCCCTCATAAAGTTGGGCTAGTCGCTCACCCTGTGTTTACTTCCATGAGTGCCTCTGAGAATTTGGGACAGTCACCCCTACTTGTAACAGCAGGGTTGTTGGGAAGATGAAACTGGTTTACGTGTGTGAAAATGTTTTGGGGAGAACCCGGGAGGCTCAGTCGGTTAAGCATCTGCCTTGGGCTCAGGTCATGATCTTAGGGTCCTGGGATGGAGCCCTGAGTCAGGCTTCCTGCTCAGCGGGGGTCTGCTTCTCCCTCTCCCTCTGCTTCCCACCACTCCCCCCACTTGTGCTTTTGTGTGTGCTCTCTCTCTCAAATAAATAAATAAAATCTTAGAAAGAAAGAAAGAGAAAGAAAGAAGAAAATGCTTTGGAACCCGCACGGCACAGATGTTATTCATGGAGGAAATGAGTTTTAACTAATGGTTCCAGTATTTGTCCAGTCCTTTTAATTTGCCAAAGGCACTGAAATCCCTGTTAGTTCATCTAGAAAGTGTAGGCTCTGGGTAGGGAAAGAGATGGGTGGGGTGGGAAGGGTCAGCAGAACGCAGGGACAGAATGACACTCAGTATGGCAGCAGGGAGGGAGGAAGAGGCAGGTACCAGAGGGCCTGGAGTGGAGATTGTCCGTATTTGTAGGGCCTCTCAAATCCCCCCTTTTGTTCCCACCTCCCAAGCCTCCCACAACCAGGCCTGCTTGGCATATCCCACCTGCTGTCTGTGCAACCCACTGGCCCTTTGTAGAGGTGCCCTAGGGTTATTATCCTTGCCTGTGGACCTTGTTTTGAAAGCCCAGACCCTGCCCTCCCAGTCCATGTTTGTGGGTGATTAAGAGCAAAGGGGCACCGCCCATCCTACTTTCCCAATCCCGGGCACCTAGCTCAAGGCCAAATCACGATTTCGTTTTCCCTGGACTTGAATAACCAGAGCAAGGGATAACTCAGAGACTTATCTCCTTCTCTCTATAAAAGTCTTCCTGGAGCCAGCATTTCTTATTGGAGGTGTAACTTTCAAAGTAACCTCAAGAATTCTGTAAAGAGGCTGCATAGCTGGTCCGTTGCCCAGAAGCAGCGTATCAGTGTTGACACTAAGGCAACATGTGTGCTTTTGCCCCTGGCGAAGACTAATGGTTTGCTTATGGAAATGATAGCTGCCGTTTATCAAATGTCTCCCACGTGGGAAGCGTTGTGTTCCATACTTGATATTGTCCCTAATCTTTCTAACAGCCAGTAAAATTATGGACCTAGCCTTGCCTTACAGATGAAGAAACCAAGGCTCAGAGTTGTTAAGACACTTGTCCAGGGTTGCACAGCCTACACTGGCGGAGTGAGACCCTGAACCCATGAGCATTTGACTCCGGACTCCAGGTGGGCTCAGTCAGGTCCCCTCCTTTCCTCCGCGCTCATCCTCTTCCAGGCCCTTGCCAAAGACTGCCATCCCAGGTTTGAAGAGAGGCTTTTTGTTTAAAGAAAGGGGGGGGGGTTACTGTTGGATTTGGAATTTCTGCAGTAGTACAGGGTAAGATACTGGATAATCTTTTCAGGGTCAAGAAACACTAGAAGTTAAGTCAGCATTGTTGAGTATGGACGGATATTACCCATGACCCTTCCAGTGTCAGGCAGATGGTTTTCATTCATTCGTTCCCCAGATACTCCCTGAGGCCGTGTCTGAGGGAGTATTGTGTGTGATGCTGTAAGCGATGGAAATGAATGGGGCAAGATGACCATCTGGGAGCCCTTGGTCCCTTGGTGAGCCCTGCTCGTCCCATGACTAGAACAGGCAGAACTTGACCCTCAGTGATCTATTCTTTGGGCACTTTGGTTGGTTGTGCTGTTGTGCGTGTCCCCCACAAAATGGCGGAGGGGGCTGGTGGTGGCAGTAGTGACTGTAAGGATATGCTCTCCCTAGAGATGATCGTTTGGATGCTGACCAGGAAGGAGCTCGTGCAGGTGCAGTGAACCAACAGGAGCCTAACTAGAGCTCCTCCTCTGCTTGCTTGGGGTGCTCGCGAGACCTCATCTCACCAGCTGCCTTGTGTTTTCTGTCCCCTGTGCAGTACCTGCAGATGAAATGGCCCCTCCTCGATGTCCCCTCTAGCGCCACAGTCAAGGACACCAGGTCACCGTCCCCAGCACACTTGGTAAGTCTCTCTCCCCTTCAGGTGCCAGAGGGGTACTCTCACTCACCTCAGCCCAAGCCCTGGCGTGGCCTCCGCCTTCCCTAAGCTGGTGGGGTCTGGCGGTGTTGCTTCAGGCGTATGTG
The DNA here is from genome assembly GCF_002007445.2 of Ailuropoda melanoleuca. Classification (NCBI taxonomy): domain Eukaryota; kingdom Metazoa; phylum Chordata; class Mammalia; order Carnivora; family Ursidae; genus Ailuropoda; species Ailuropoda melanoleuca. The sequence continues at coordinate 105,061,990 of NC_048221.1, forward strand.
CGTCAGGTGAAAGGCTGAGCAGTCAGGAGCGTAGCAGTGTTACCTGTGTGCCCTTCCACACCTCTTCCTCAGCACACACACACACACCAGCTGGGATGTTGTGTGATTAGAAAGGCCGGCCCCGACCCTGCCTGGCAGCCCTGGTCCTTCCCGCCACCTGCAGAATCCCTCTGCCCCTTCCACCTGGGCAGCGGTGGTGTCCTTTCGCTCTGCTGGAGCTCCTTCTGCGTTGCCACTTCTCCTCATAGCTGCAGGCAATGACAGCTGAAGAGGCTCTTTTGTACAGAATGTAATAGGAAGGAATTAATTAAAACACGCGCAAACAAAAACCCCAGCAGGGCAGCTAAGGCCTTTGTGCCATGCCCTGTGGCAACTCAGGCCCCAAAGGAAGATCTGGATGGTCCTGGGAGGCCGAGCGATGGAGTCCAAGCACATCTCGCCTCCTCAGGGCTTGTAGGGAACTGACATCCAGAAGAGATGGTCCTGGGACGTTGCATTCCAGGACTTTGCTTAGGAGCTTGGGCAACCCTAAACTTAAGCCCCACACACTGGTCTTATGTACTGTACGTGAGCCTCAGAATCGTAGAGAATGTACCTAGAAGGAAACCCACTGGCATGACCCATGCACTTTAGAGACAAGGAGATCTGGGAAAAGCTGGTGTTGTTTAAAATGTTGTTATGGGGCGCCTGGGTGGCTCAGTCAGTTAAGCCTCTGTCTTCAGCTCAGGTCATGATCCCGGGGTCCTGGGATTGAGCCCTGTGTCAGACTCCCTGCTCAGTGGGGAGTCTGCTTCTCCCTCTTCCGCTGTCGTTCCCCCCTGCTTGCGCTCCCTTGCTCTCTCTCTCTCAAATAAATAAATAAAATCTTTTAAAAAAATAAATAAAAAAAAAATTGTTATGGAAAATTTCACCTGTTCCCTTTATCCATACTCCCCCTCCTACTACACTGGGTTGTTTTAAAGTAAATCCCAGACACATTATTTCATCTCATGCAGGACATTTGAAGATACCCTGACAGCCCTTTTTCATTAAAAGCTTAGAGTCTAGTTGAGGAGGAAAAAGATATACAGAGAAGGTAAATAAAGCCTCAGCGAGCCCATATGATTTGCAGTAATCGTGAGAACAGCTTACAGAGGCAGAGCCCTTGGAAGTTTATAAAGTACGTCGTATGTAGTTCTCAGGTGATTGGCCCTGCCATCCGCGGGCGAGACAAGTGGGGAGAGCTGTTTCCAGCCATCCCTAGGAGACCAGTGAGCAGCCAGCTGTCCGGAGCGGGCTGCCCCTGAGAAGCTCCCTGGCTGCTCACCAAGGCCTGAGCAGCCCCAGGAATAGGACAGGGTGGTGTCTTTGGTCCCGCAGAGTCCCATTTGGGATGGCGGAGCGCAGGCTCCCGATGCCCTCTAGTGGTCAGTCGCGGTGGAGGACATGGCATCCTGCATCCAACCTTCCACAAACCCGGCCTGTCCCCTCATGGCACAGCTGTCTCTCTAACAGTTTCAAGTCTTCGCTCACCTCCCACCCATCCTGCGGCATCCCCAGCCCACTCCAGCAGACCCCGAGACGCAGGGCCCTCCCTCCTCCCCTCCCTCTACCTTCTGTCTCCTGCATATTGTCTAAAATCTCCATCTACTTTCAGAGGAAGTGAGTTCCCTTTCAAACTAGCACGGGTACTCGTTGAGCTTCCCATCCCATCCTTTCTGTTGCCCAGAGCCATCCATCTCTGAAAAATAAAACAAAACCCCTGTGTCCAGCCCTCCTCCTCCTGCGAGTGTTATCTTATTTGCCTCACCACCAGCTTCTCCCACAAGAGCTTGTCTCCCACCTCCGTCCCCTCATCCTGTGTTCCGCGATCCCCCTGCAGCCTGGCTCAGCTCGGCAGCTGCCATCTTGTGCCTGAGTCCAAGCAGCACCCCTGTTTTTTCTCAACGCAGGTGGCATCGGGCAGTGTTTCCAGCCCTCTGCTTCCTGGACTCCTCCTCTCACTCCTCCAGAAGCCTATACTCAGACACACTAACAGTTCTTTGCCCTCTCTAAGCTTCCGTTCTCTTTCTAGACTCTTCACCTTAAATAAATGAAGGTACCTATTCTCACGTGTTATCTCCCGTGTGAGTGACTTAAAGATAATATGAAATCCCTAGACTCTCGACAAGGGTCCATGCACGTAGCACCCACAGCCAAGCATACGTTCATCCACAGCAGACGCTAATTCAGCGTGGTGGTGGAGCGGGGCTCCTTACTTTGTCGGAGTGGAGAAGCTTGAACAGTTGACACATTAGTAGATAATAGAGTGGCTCATTTTCTAGTAAATTATATATTATCACACTGTGTGTTCTAATATAGAAAAACAGCGGGGCGCCTGGATAGTTCAGTCAGTGGAGTGTGTGACTCCTGATATTGGAGTTGTGAGTTCGAGCCCCATGTTGGGTGTTNATTTAAAAATTTTAAAAAAAAAAAAAAAAAAAAAAGCAGAGGGGCGCCTGGGTGGCTCAGTTGGTTACGTGTCTGCCTTCAGCTCAGATCATGATTCCAGGGTCCTGGGATCGAGCCCCGCATTGGGCTCCCTGCTCAGCTGGTAGTCTGCTTCTCCCTCTCCCTCTGCCCCTCACCCCCGTTCATGCTCTTTCGCCCTCTCTCAAATAAATAAAATCTTCAACAAAAAGAAAGAAAAAGAAACAGCCTTCAGATGCTTAAGAAACATGTATGGGGGGACACCTTGACGTTGACTTGCAATGTTACAGATTGGGAGAAGACCACCATTCTCAGTTTTCAAGTTGGAGCATCTCGTTCCGATTCTGAGATACCTGTGTGTAGGAGCAAAGCCTGACACATTCGGGGAGCACCGTCTATGTGATGGAGGGTGTTAACATCGTGGGTTCGAATCTTAGCCCTACCTCTTCCTATTGGTGCAGCATTAGCCAAAATACTTCATCCCACATTGCTTTGGTTTCCTTGTCTATAAAATGGGAACTGGAAGAGGGCCTGACCTCAAGAATTGTGTGCAAATGAGCCAATGCATTGTGATGATTGTAGAATTGTGCCTGGCACAAGGTAAGCCCTTGAGGTAAGCCCTTGATGACCGTCAGTTCACTGCTGTGGCCGCCACCACCATTGCTACTCTTTTTAAGACAAGGAAAGAGTGATTAAAATGCTGTTTAATGAGCAGACCAAGAGGTGAGGGGGGCCTGCACTAGGTGCCGGCTCACGTGGGCAGAATCTATAGAATCTCACGTCCACACTGCCAAGGAGATGGTTTAATAGGCCTGGGGATGGTGTTGGGATCTTAGTTCTTTAAGCTCCCCGGGAGATCCTAAGGGGTAGCCAGAGTGGAGAATCATTGCCCTCATTGTAACCCAGAGGCCCACGGAAAGAAGGAGCTGGAGGCGATCCCACTTTACTAGGTCCAGCTTCTCTAGGCTGGAGGTGTATGCAGGACTTGGAGGTTTCCGGAGGTAGTGGTGGACGTGTGGACACTAGCGTTTTTATTAGAAAATCGAAAACACTCAATGAGGAGGTTTCATTTAGAATCACAAGCAAAATATTTTAAGATGAGGTTTGCGCTGGGAGAAGGGCAAATGAAGGACACAGCCCGCATACTTGGCAGAGACTTAGTGAGTCTTGTCAAAGCTGCCTGTCAAGGAAATGTGTATAAACAAGCCGTAACTGGGCCAGGGTGGGGATGGAGTTAAGTGTTATTACTGCTTGGATTTTATGCTTTAAAAACAAGCTCTAAAAACGGAATAGCTGTGATATTTTATATGTAACGACTTGTAATATCTGATCACTGTAATCTCCTGGCGTGTAGACTGCTATCCAGACCCCTCGCTGTGGCCCCCATGAGCCTGGCCCCTGTCTTTCCCACCTCTCTCCCTGGAGCAGCGTGCCCAGCCACACAAAACAAACCTCTGCACTTCTAGAACATCTGCTCTGTGCACGTTTAGCCCGCACCGGTTAGAACGCCTAGCTCAGAGGAGGTGCTCGGGAACCTCTGAACAAACGGAAGAATAACTCCTCAGGGAAAGGTGACACCGTCGTAAATCCCTGTCTCCCTCTTGCTCCGTTCCCTCTCCTCCCACGGGACTTTTTAACCAAGTCTTTCTTGAAACCATGAAGGTGAGGCTTGTGCTGTGGAACACTTGGGCAGATGCCAGAGTGCACAGAAAAGGCCCTGTAATCCCACAGCCTGCACATGTGGTGTGATACAGCACTTCATTCTCTTCTGTGTTTGTGTGTTTGTGCATGCACCTACAACGTGCTTTCTAGAAGATGACCCAGATGCTTCCTTTAAATAGTAGACACCCCGTTTTGCCGTTAAACATCACGCCACTCTCAATTTGGTGAGCCTCACATCCAATGTCTGATTGTCAAGCCAGTGCCTGGAAGCCCTCCGTCTGAAGAAGGGCCACCTTGCTGCTCTCTGCCTTTGAGCTGAAAAGTCTGGCTTTGCTGAGCATGCCAGTTCTCATTTAAAACATTTCTTGAGGTTTCCCTTTTAAAACTGCTCATAGTTTCTCCATCTTCTCAATAGTACACCGGCTGTGGACCCGAAACACTTCAAAACTCACCACATAGCCCATTGTTGCTCTGGTCTGCCTCCAGTACTGATTTCAATTCTTATTACACGGGATTAACTTTTTACTCACACATAATTTTAAACTTGTGGAAAAATTACAAGAGTAATACAAGGAGCTCCCATATGCTCTTTATCCAGATTCAGAGATTTTGCCCTATGCTTTGCCCCCCCCCATACATATATGTGTGTATACATCTACATAGATGTAGGGGGGTTTTTTTAAACCAATTTGAGAGTACGTTGGAGACATTGTACCCCTGTACCCCTGAATACTCTGGATATATTTCCTCAGAACGAACATACTATCTTACAATGACCACAGTACAGTTATCAAAATAAAAACATGAACATTTCATATTCCTCTCTAACCCACAGTATATATTCACATTTTGGCAAATGGTCCTAATAGTGTCCATCACGGCCATGTGCTTCTCCCCGGCCAGAGCTCAATCCGGGATCGCACGTGGCATTTACTTGCCTTGTCCCTTGTCTCCAGTTCCTCAGCCATTGTCTTTCCCGACCTTGATGTTTTTTGAGACGTACAGAGCAACTATTTTGTAGACCGTCCGTCCATTTGGGTGTGTTTGTTTCCTCGTCGTTGGACTCCGATCGGGTGTTTTTGGCCAGAACGCTCTGCCGTGTCCTTCCGAGTGCCTCACATTGGGGGGCAGGCCTGCGGCGTCCGTTCGTCCCCGTCGCGGGGACGTCGGCGTCAATCACTCAGTTAAGGCGGCGTCTGCCCCGTGTTTCCACTGAGAAGTTGCTCTTTCTCCACTTGTAGCTAAAAGCGCTCTCTGTGGGGAGACGCTTTGACGCCATGTAAGTGTCCTGTTTTCAGCAAACTTTCATGATTACCTGCCTCCAACGCCTTGCGAGTTTCTGCTATTGAGAATTTAGCTTTGGGGAATTCTTCCTCCCACCTTCCCGCTCATGAATCTTACTGTAGAGTAGAATGGACATGGTGGCAGGTCCAGTCCACGCATTGGTGACCCTCATGGAAAAGACGGCGACGGGTAGAGGAGAGAACTAAAACCCCAATGGACTCATGGTTTTCCTGACAAAGACCAAGCTGACAAAAATGATAAAAGGCAATAAATGGAAGAAGTGAAACTGGGCTTTCAAAACAAACACTTGAATTTATAGATTGGAAGAGCTCACCTTCATTCTAGGAAGGCACTGAAAATTGACATACCCCTGTGCACATCCCAGCAATGATTTGAATTGGGAGAGTTTTGCATGTTTTTTTCCTATAAGCATTTATGCAGGAAAAAAGGGCCAGTGTCAAAAAAACAAAAGTCAAGGTAACATCAGTGTTTTCTTTTGCCGTTTGTGGTGCCAGCAAACACTGGGACAGGGAGAGTTTTGATAAGGAAAGATTTATCCCAAGAATTTCATGCTCAGGCTTGTTTGCAAGGACCTCAAAAATATGGCACTGCTTAGAGGGACCTGAAACACTTTCCAGTTCCCTAAACATTCTCTCTCACCTGTTGCCTGGCTTTGTCTTTACATCTTCTGTGGCTTGCCACTGATGAGAAGCTCAGAAAGCATTTCATACGGTAATAGAGACCCTCCTGTCCTCATTTTCTTCTCCCTGCTCCAGTCCACTGGCCTCCTGCTGGCTCCTCAGACATGCCAAGCATACCACCCATCTCACAGCCACCACGTTGGTGTTCCTTCTGCCAAAATGCTCTTCCCCCACCTGCCTGCCAGCCCTGCCCCCCACTTCCTTCAGGGATTTATTCGAAAGTTGTTTTCTCCTCAAGGCTTTCCCTGTTCAACCTGTGTCACAACCCCCACTCCCTTTGCCCCTGACTTAGTATTTCTCCTTAGCATTCTCAATATCTAATACGTTATTTGTAATTCTGCTTATTGTCCATCTCTCCAGTGAGAACATAGGTACCATGAGAATCGGTATTTGTGTTTAAATAGATGAGTCTCTAGTGCATTCACAAGACCCGGAGCAGTAGCTGGCATACAGTAGGTACAACATAAGTACTTGTTGCTGCCCCCCCCCCCGCCACCGTGGAGAAACAAGAAAGGAATTTATCTGGTTGCTTTTATTGTTGTGATGAGTGTTTTCTGTAGGACCAGTTAGTTCAGCAGTTCATCCATGTGAGCAGAGGCCCAAGATTCTTTACATCTCTGCTCAATTGGCCTCCAGCCCTTTGGCTGCCTAACTCAGTGCCTACCGTGTAGACAGTCTCCACAAACATTTTTCTGATTAATACAAGTGTGGATTTCCATTTCTCTCAGTAGAGGAAAATTCTGTATAGGAACATACATTCAGACCTCCTTTCCTTAGTAAGATACAATGAGAGTGGCAGAGAGCGTATGTTTTGCCTTTCAAGTAATATTTGTTAGGAAGGGGTGTGTGTGTGTATGTGTGTGTGTGTGTACATACATACAGAGAGAGAAGTAAGGTTTTTCCCCCCACCAACTTGAATTAGGTTCCTGTATGGCCCTGGTTCTATTGTATATAAATCTTCCAGTCTTATTTTCTGTACTACCAACCGGCCATCTCCTTCTGGAGTATTTTACTAATTTTAAGAAAAACGTGGAGGTAATTTAGAGACAGGTGTCCAGAAAATAGTGAGGAGTCCAGAGACTGTGGCCAATGAGGGAAACAAAGAGAAGACCTCAGAGAACAAAGTATCTCTCTTCCAACACTTGATGAGCTCTCATTAGGTGGCGGAAATACTTTGGTGACATGCTGATGTATAGGGGTAGGAAGGAACTTAAGGAAGGATCTCCTAGGACCTGCAATGGGACACATGCAGAGAAAGTTGTTCTCTAGCTGTGCAGACACAGATGTTCTGTTGAGGTTGGAGTTGGGAGGTGAAAACACTGCCGCTTATGTCTTAATCTGAAATCAGTGGGAAGAAGTTCATCTTTACTGTAAGGAATGTAAGCAGATCAATGGCAGGGACTTTACCTGCTTGTTGGTTTTCAGCATACTGCAATTCACCTGAGCCCAGCTACGTGCATTTACACATTACTGAGTTTTAGCTAAAATAACCCACAAGGAAGTGTACAAGTAGTTTGAGAAGATTCCTGCAGTACCCTTAGCTTGAAAATAGCACTACTTAAGAGCACAAACCAACCAGCCAACAAATAAAACACGGCAGAACTGATACTTTTTATTGATTAAGTTCTATGACCAAGAAGATAGGGAGACTCCCCCGCTCCACCCCAGCCTAACTGATCATCTGTCACAGAGAATCCGAGTCACACTGAACATTGCAGCTGGAGCCAGCAAGTCCTTGGAAATCCTCCTTCTTGGGCGGTTGAATATTCTCAGCAGATAGCCCTGCCTCGGGGGAAACAGGTCCCCTTCCGGCCCCCACAGAGAAGGTCGCCTCCGTCAGTGAACAGACGGATGGATGTAGATAGAACAGATTTCTTAAATGTATAAAATCAGATCCAGTTGGGGGCGCCTGGGTGGCACAGCGGTTAAGCGTCTGCCTTCGGCTCAGGGTGTGATCCCGGCGTTATGGGATCGAGCCCCACATCAGGCTCCTCTGCTGTGAGCCTGCTTCTTCCTCTCCCACTCCCCCTGCTGTGTTCCCTCTCTTGCTGGCTGTCTCTATCTCTGTTGAATAAATAAATAAAATCTTTAAAAAAAAAAAAAATCAGATCCAGTGGGCAACGCAGAGGAGCTCTCAGTGTCTTCCCTGGGCCGTCTGCTGGCGCGTCTGTGGCTGCTCTGTGAGTGGTCCCACAAAGCTAAGTCTCATCTTTGCCTGATCTACAAAACCTTATCCTTCTGATCTCTGAAACCAGGATCAGGAAGAAAAGAGAAGAGTGTGTGAAAAGTAGGAACCGGGAGGCTCCGTGGAGCCCTCCAACCAGGTCCTGAGACAAGCAGCTGGAGGAGAGGGGCCTTGTGGAGAGGTGGTTTCTTTGGCTGTGCTGGAGCTGTGTGCTGCTGGCTTTACTTGGACCTTGAATTTAAGTCCTGAACGGTGGGAGACGAGGCATTGCTTCCTCGGGGGCAAGGAATTTAAAGAACTTTGGCTTGGACCAACTCTAAGACAGACTAAAACATTCGAGAAGCACTTGAACTGGAAAAGGGTTGGGTCTGCATGACTGCAAAAGGATTCAGGTCTGAGATGGCTCTGAGATGCTCTTCAGATAAATCTGGACTCGGCTCCTGTGCTCAGTGAACCCCATGCCCTCGCCTGTGCCCATCGTTTGTGCTGGTGTTTTCCACCGAGAGGTGTAGAGTGGTTCCCGACATTCCTACCCTTGGCCTGAGTGTATGCTGTAGACCTCCTGCTCCTCTGGGCAGCTGAGGAGAGAAAAGAGCGGAACTTTTACTGGAATCGTAGCCTCCAGGGAGAGCCTTCCCTGGGTCAGCTCCAAAGAGAGCGGTTCTCAATTATTATTACCCAGAGACCGCCTCTTCCCAGACTGACTTAGGAAGCGTTTACCTTCCTTTCTCTTTCTGTCAACGCACCACCTCCCAGTCCATTTTCCAGACAATGATGCCACCTAATGAGAACCAGTAATGACTCACAGAGCATTTAAATGAGGACACTAGGGGCGCCTGGGTGGCACAGCGGTTAAGCGTCTGCCTTCGGCTCAGGGTGTGATCCTGGCGTTATGGGATCGAGCCCCACATCAGGCTCCTCCGCTGTGAGCCTGCTTCTTCCTCTCCCACTCCCCCTGCTTGTGTTCCCTCTCTCACTGGCTGTCGCTATCTCTGTCAAATAAATAAATAAAATCTTTAAAAAAAAAAAATTAAAAAAAAAAATAAATAAAATAAAATTAAATGAGGACACTAACACTTTTTAATATAACTCACGTTTCCCTGCCTTGTACTTTGCTACCTATTCAGTGTTGTGTGCCAGCTTCTGATAAGCCAGACATAACAGCACGTGGGCAGTCAAGATTTCATAATACTGTGAAGTATTTTTAGATGGGTATAGATATATGTATTAAAGAATCACATTGCACACTTCAAATATATTACAGTTTTGTCAGTTATACCTCAGTAAAGCTGAAAAATGGGGGCTCCTGGGTGGCTCAGTTGGTTAAGCATCTGTCTTTGGCTCAGGTCATGATCCCAGGGTCCTGGGATCAAGGCCTGCATCAGTCTCTCTGCTCAGCAGTGTTCTGCTTCTCCCTCTCACTCTGTGCTTTCTCTCTTGCTCTCTCTCAAGTAAATTTAAGAAAAAAATCTTTTTTAAAAAGCTGAAAATGTTAATCTAATAAAAGATGGCTATAAATGATATAAATCGATGTAAGTGAAAAACCAGATCTACAAGAAGTAGAAATGAATGGGATATATCAAAATGAGAATAGGGGCTGGGTTAGGCTACTGTGATTATGTTTTCTTTTCTCTCTCTTTTTTTTAAAGATTTTATTTATTTATTTATTTTAGAGAGAGAGAGCATGAGCAAGGGCGAGAGCAGAGAGGGCGGGGGGAAGAATCTCAAGCAGACTGCATGGAGCACGGAGCCTGGAGCCCAGCTCAGTCCCACCACCCGGAGATCATGACCTGAGCCAAAACCAAGAGTCTGTTGCTTCACTGACTGAGCCACCCAGGTGCCCCTGATTGTGTTTTCTAAATGCTGTATAATACAGTTTGTATTTCTTTCTTCTGTATTCACTGTTAAGTATACTTTTTAATATAGGCAATAATTAAAGTTGGAAAATACAGAAATAGAAACAAGAAAAACAAAATTACCCATAGTTCCACCACTCAAACATACCTACTGTTTACATTTTGATGTGTTTCTAGTCTTTTTTTTTTTAAACATAGAGTTGTATGTATTTTTTAAAAATTGTCATTATTTTGGGGCTCCTGGGTGGCTCAGTCAGTTAAAACATCTGACTCTTGATTTCAGCTCAGGTCATGATCTCAGGGTCGTGAGATCGAGCCCCGCATTGGGCTCTGCACTCGGCAGAGTCGGCTTCTCCCTCTCCCTCTCGCTGCTCCTCTCCCTGCTCACACACTCTCTCTCTCACAAATAAGTAAAATGTTTTAAAAAAATTGTAATCATTCTGTGTAATTATTTTATCATTTAGTATCACTTTAGTAATAATTCTGTTGCTTTTATGATACTAAAAATCATCCCTTAAACAAAGCTGTTCCCAGGGCACCCAAATGCATCATTTAGATACATTAGGTTCCAAGAAATTTGACCTTAAAATAACTTTTATACTCTTATTTGCTCTATATGTTCATGTACATGGAGACATCTTCAAAAGCTAGTAAGGATACAGGAAAAAATAAGAAGGAAATAATTTTAGAGTTTGTAGGCAATGTCAAAGGAGCCCACTGTGGTTGGGAGGTGATAGGAAGTTGTTCCAGGCCGTTCTCAAAGCACCTGGTCATGTGCCAGCGCCATCTAGTGTTTATGGTTATGAACAGTCTGACTTCTCTGCCTCCCATCTGTGGGTGTGGGAGCTGGACTCCTGGTTGGAGACCTTGCTCCAGGACCCTGCCTCTTGTCTCTGCTTAGTCTCCTGGAAATAGAGCAAGAATACCGTCAGCATGGATACATAGACGTACAGATCAGAGTTTGCATTATGAGCACCAAACGGGCACCGTGAGAAAGGAAATAAGGGCTCTCAGAATCTATGAAATGAAGAATTCAAATGGGAAGAAGCGGTTTGGAATTCTAGCCCTTGGGCTGCCTCCAAATCATTATCCATCTTGCAGATCTCTTTTTAGAGCAAATCTCTTCTCCATTTGTAACTCATTTACCTTCTTATGCAAAAAAAAAAAAAATGTATGCCAGTTCTTTCTCTCTGACATATAGGCTTTGATTGGGCTTTTGGGGATGCAGGTATTACCAGAGAAAACACTCTGGTTTGTTAGAGCTGTAAAGGACTGCTATGAATCCAGTTCTGCCATTTATTAGCTCTGTGCCCTGGGCTAAGCCACTTAATCTTCCTGAGCTCAGTTTTCTCATCCCTCAAATGGGGATAATCATAACTTCTTTGCTAAGTTATAATGAGTAGATGTATTGCCTAGCGCTGCTTATAGTGGGGTGCTCAATAAATTGTAGCTCTTTGGGGGCACCTGGGTGGCTCAGTCAATTAAGCGTCTGCCTTTGGCTCAGGTCATGATCCCAGGGTCCCTGGGGGCTCAAGTCCCGAGTCGGACTCCCTGCTAAGCCAGGAGTCGGCTTCTCCCTCTGCCTCTGCCCCTTCCCCCTGCTTGTGCGCTAGCTCTCCCTCTCTCTCAAATAAATAAAATATTTTTTAAAAAATTATAGTTCTTTTTATAATAAAACTATTTATTGTTAAGTCAGATGAGATTAGAACAATTTAATTCAGTGTACCCATTCTAGGACACACAGGTTTTCCCATTTTAATATCTGAAATCAGGATGCGTCAATGGCATGCCAGGGTTTTTTTCCTTCTTAATAGTTCTATGAAATCCTGGTACTTCTTACAGTTGCTGGTGTTTTGAAGGAAGTGTGGTAATTAGGTTAGCAGTGTTTGAAGTGCTACAGAGAGACCCGTTGTAAGTGCTCTTGGACTGTGTCTGTAAAGCCTGAACATGACAGCTGGTTCCGTGAGGTCTGACGAGGACAATTCCCACCGGTCTGTTCCCAGTCTCAGACTGGAACTTGTGAGCTACTATTTCTCTGAAATTTATTTGGAAAGGGTGTGTTGAACCTTTTAAACCTCACTGAGATTACACAGAGCACAGTAGCTTGGAGCACTGAGCACCGCCCAGGGTACGTGAAATGAATGTATGTTGTTTCGAAGAGGGGATGTTGGAGGGTGGGTGTAATCCCTCCTCTAATTCTGTTGGTTCTTTCCCTGCTGTGTAGACTGCTCCTTTCTCTCCGGGGCTCTCTGAGGGCTGGGTGGGCTGTTGCGTGGAAAATACCTGGCACACGTTGAACAAGTACATAACAGCAGATTGGATTCCGTCTCCTTGGCAACTATACCTCGTCTTTTTCTCTCTTTCAGTCTAATAAAGTTCCTGTTGTTCAGCCCCCGCATCACATGCACCCGTTGACGCCCCTCATCACCTACAGCAACGACCACTTCTCCCCTGGCTCCCCTCCCACGCACCTCTCCCCAGAGATCGATCCAAAGACAGGTGAGTCATCCAGAGCTCAGGCTGGCCCCCGTGCAGAGCTCCAGTAGGGCAAGCTGGTCTCCTCGGGGAACATCATGGCCCTGGAATCAGGCAGCCCTGGGTTCAGGTCGTGTGTCTAACCCCCAAGAGCCCATAACCTTGCCCACTCACGTTAGCCTTTTCAGATTTTTCATCTGTGTTTCCTGTGTCCCTTTCACATCATAGAGGCATTGTGAGGATAAAACGAAATTATGAGGCAATGCTCCACAGTGAGAATCTCTTAATGCTTTGGGGGTGCAATGAGCTGGAAGTGGAAGGAAATCTGTGTTGACCTTGAAGTCTACCGCAGCCGTGGGCTGTGCCTCCCTTCACCAAGACCTTTGCCTTATACTGAACATTTTCAAATAAAGTAACCGGTCTAGCCTGGCTTCTAAGTATAGCTATAAAGCAGTAGGGCTGAAGTGGCTTTTATTTATTTTTTTAACTTGTTCACCAGAATTGTCCATCCCTAGGAGACAGAGCCTCATCAAATTCTCAGAGTGGTCATGGCTCAAAGCGTTTTTGGAGCCCTTCTTTAGAGAAATCACAGTTGCTGTAAGTTACAGATAATGAGGAGGACAGATGCGGACTAGAAATCCAAAGTTTACTTCTCCATGAATGGGGCAGGTTTTCTAGAGGAAGAGCAGTTAGGAGATGACTCTGGGGGATATCTTGGGTCTCTCAGTCCAGGATTTCTCGTCCCTTTCTCGGACGACTCCTACATAAGCAGCTGGAAGTTACTCCTGATGACAGAGGTGGGATCCATGTAGCCAGAGAGAAGCCGTGTTAGTCCTGTCTTCCCCGAATATGTCCTTGACCCCAGCAGAGCTGGGGAAGTGACAGGGCCACCTGAAAGAAAGGCCTTCCAAGCTCCAGCACACCTGGGACCAGGGGCAAGAGACCTTCGGTTTCGTGTTATTTTCGGGTGTCGTGGTAGGGCCAGGGAACAGACTGACACATGTCTCTTTGAAGCAGGAATCCCCCGGCCCCCTCACCCATCTGAGCTGTCTCCGTATTACCCACTGTCTCCTGGAGCTGTCGGACAAATCCCCCATCCCCTCGGCTGGCTCGTCCCACAGTAAGGAACTCACAGCCTTCCTTCCCCTCCTTCCTTCTTTCTGTCGTGCTCTGCCTCCTGTACCTGCGGCCACACCCCCACCCCCTACAGTGGGGTCCTCTCACCAAAGCCCAGGGCTCTTACTCTTATTTCCTCCTGCCTGCCCTTTATCATCCTTTCTTCCCAGCCCCTTCTCCTTCCCTGTCCTGAAGTCCCACTGTAACCAATATGCTGACCAGATTTCCTTGCTCCTGGCCCTTACAGGCAAGGACAGCCCATGTACTCCCTCCCTCCTGGTGGTTTCCGGCACCCCTACCCTGCCCTCGCCATGAACGCCTCAATGTCCAGGTGAGTCCAGGACTGGGGCTGTGCGTGCACAGTGGCCTTGCAGGGAATCGTCCTCTACGAGGGTCCTTGCCATTTCTGACCATTAAAAAAGCTTTCTCTTAGCCCTAAACTAGGAGGCACGGGCTCACCTTTCCTCCCCACCCCTCTTGGCTAAGGCACCTCCTCGTGCCCCATGGTCGGAATGGAGACCCAGACTCGGCTCACTCTTTTCCCATCTCTCTAGGGGAAGAATTTCAAAGCCCTAGCCGTTAGCCTCCTGCCACATCCCCCAACATACCATGCGTTGTGGAAGCCAGAGACTGGGAGATTCATTTTTCCTGTAATGGGAACAGTAAAGGGGGCTTCTGTCTCAGGGGCCAGATCTACCTGACAAGGGTACCTCTGGTGACAGAGGAAGTGCAGCCTACAGCATATGCCCTTATTTCCCCATTGTGCACCCCGGCCTCTGGCCTGCTACACTTTCTGTTGTGTTTTTCATCTTACCTGCTTCCAGTATCAGATACAGGAACCCTGTGCGTTTGTGGGGGAAGGGGAGGTTTGTTGGGTGTTCCCCAAACCTGGTTCTGTTGGGGTCCGTGAACGGGCTCCCATTCCTCAAAGGCTGCCATAGCAGAGGTATTTACCCAGCTCTGCCATAAGGGCAGGCAGCTACCATGTCCTCTGCTGGGTGACAAGCATTCAGCCTGAACCCCTCTGTTGTCGCTTGTTTCCCACCTGGTACGCAGCCTGGTTTCCAGTCGGTTCTCTCCTCACATGGTGGCTCCGGCCCATCCTGGTCTGCCCGCCTCAGGGATTCCCCACCCCGCCATTGTCTCCCCCATCGTCAAGCAGGAGCCAGCGCCCCCCAGCCTCAGCCCGGCCGTGAGCGCGTGAGTATCAGGTGGCCTGGATGCGAGACGGCCGGTCTCTGAGCAGCCGGCGCCATTTATTTTTCTCTCCTGGTGGCATTTAGCAGGCAGCCAGCAGCCTCCCTCAGCCATATCCTCTCCTCTCTTAGGAATTGTTCCCTTGACTCTGTTCCCATCCTCTCAGAGAGACATCTTTCTTTGCTCGCAGTCTGGAAAGTTCGACAGTCAGGATTTAGAGGCTGGAAGAGAACCTGAGAACGCTTTTGGCTTCCTTCCCCCTCCCATACGCAGGCAAATGTGAGCCCTGAAGGGAGGATTTTCTCCAGGTCACATGGCCACTGGTGGCCTAGCGGAGACTGTCACCAAGGCCCGGGCTTTGTCCGCTGAGCCATAAAGCCAGCAGGAAAGCCCAAGTGGTGCCCCCTGGCGCAGGAGACCTCCCCTCTTGCTTCTGCCCAAAGTGCCCTGCCCCTTTTCCTCCCTCTCACGGGTGGCCAGCGTCCCTCACCACCACCCTCTGCTCCTTCCTCAGGGACCTAGCCCTTCAAAGAATCCGGCCTGAGGTCATTCCAGGGCTGGGACCCACTTGTGGAGGATGCCGGGGGGCTGAAAGGATGGCACCCGAGCAGCCCGTCCCCCCTCCCCAGAGGCGGGTGGCCCTTGGCCTCAGTGACAGGCAGGGACCGCGGGCTGGGTGACCACCGGCACAGGCTAACCGGCGGCTTTGTGACTTCCCAGGAAATCACCAGTCACGGTGAAAAAGGAGGAAGAAAAGAAACCCCACGTGAAGAAGCCTCTGAATGCCTTCATGTTGTATATGAAGGAGATGAGGGCCAAGGTGGTAGCCGAGTGCACCCTGAAGGAAAGCGCGGCCATTAACCAAATCCTGGGGAGAAAGGTAAGGTCTGCTCTGGTCTGGGGCTGCGCGGCTGTGTCCCCTGCTTTCTGCACCCCTGTCACCTCTGACCCTCTCTCCGCAGTGGCACAACCTGTCCCGAGAAGAACAGGCCAAGTACTATGAACTGGCCCGGAAGGAGCGGCAGCTGCATTCCCAGCTCTACCCGACCTGGTCAGCCCGGGACAACTATGTAAGCGTCCCGTCGGGCCGGAGAGCCGCAGCGGGGAGCGGGCAGGGGGCTGCGTAAGGCCGGGGAGGAGGAGTGTTTCTCGAGAAACAAGGCAGGCATTTTAATTGTCGGGAGATCAACAAGGACGTGGCTTTGGTGTCCTGAGGACTGATGTAAATTTGCACCCCTCTCCTTTGAAGTGGACTCAGCCCTTGGACGCAGTGCGAGCTGTGTTGAGCTCTGGTGGTGAGGGTGTTGCGAGCCAAGGGCTCTGAACCCGGGCTCAGAGAGCCACGTAGGAGCCTCAGCTGGCCTTTCTAATAACTCTCTGAAAGTAGACAGATTTTGGAATGTCTGTTCTCATTTGCTTTTTATTACCAGTAAGGGGCTTTAGAGTGGTCTTAGATTTTCAGTGGGGCCTGAGTCCCCTCAGAAAAGATCCAGAGCCACACTGTTCCAGGGAGGGAAATGGAAAAATAAGCCCGAGGGCACTGTAGGGATGAGGCCTTCCAAGAAGGCCAGGACACTGGGTTGGAGGGAAGAATTGAGTGGGGAAGGGAGAGTGCATTCCAGGAAGGCTCATTCTGCCTCCGTAGAGGCTTCTATGGGTGCGTGACCTGAGCGGCTCCCCTCCACGCCCAGCTCCCTCACCCAGACTGGAGGGTCAAGAGCAGTACGGGCCATAGCCTGTCTCCGCCACTTCGTATCTGGGAGTCCCCCTGAAAAACCAGTTATTCTGCCCCTTGGTTATCCTTTCTTTGGCCGTAATTTTCAGGGTAAGAAAAAGAAGAGGAAGAGAGAAAAGCAGCTGTCACAGACACAGTCCCAGCAGCAAGTCCAAGAGGCAGAGGGTGAGTCCTCAGGAGGGTGCTGGCTCTTCCAACCGCCGTCAACAGGGCACCTGGCGTGCATCATTCTGGGGTCTCTGTAGGGTACAGCGACAACGTGGTTTCATCACAGCTGCCCTTCTCAGGGCTTCTGCCTCATGGGAGCCTCTTGCGTACTCGGTTATTATGCCTTTTTCAGAGATGACAAATTCAGAGGCTCAGAGAGGGTGGATCTTGCCAGTCACTCTGCTTGTTCAGTGGCGGAGGCAGGATTTAATGCCAGCACTTTCCCACTAGGCACTTTTCAATTCAGTTGAGTCGCGTCTCATCTGAGGGTTCTGAAATCAATGTACCGGGCAAAAATGAATGGTAGCTGAAATTACCTTTGGAATTCCTTCAAGAAGGGGCACATTATTAGAGATGGACATACCACCTATTCGTGAATCCAGTAGAAGCAGGCGTTCCTCCACGGTTTGGTTGGTTGAACACCCAGAGAAATACCTTGCTTGGTTTCGGGACCACCTTTGCCGGAATTATATACTGTGTCTTTTCACACCAGAGTCCCACCCAGCGTGGTGACCTCTCGTCCCCACACCCAGCATGGTGACCTCTCGTCCCGTGCTCACTCCGGACAAGTATAGAACTGCTGGTACCAGCTAAAGTGCTTTTAATCTTTTTTCTCTCTCCCCTCCCTCTCTGTCATCGATACGATTTGTATTTGTTTACATGGGAGTGCATATAAGGAGAGTGTGTGTGTGCTGCCGAGTGCACTGCGCACCTCACTGCCTAGCAGGGGCCGCGCCGTCTCTGATAGCACCGTCAGCCAGAGATTTTAGAGCACATCGAATGGAGATCCGTCTCCCAAAGCGCTGAGATTTAGGCAGGGAAGAGGAGGATATGACAGCCTGAGTTATTTTCCCTCCTATCAGATACCGAATAGGTCTTTGGCGTTTTGGCATTGCCCTTCTCGATGCTCTGGGTGTCCCTCAGTGCGGCTTCCTCATCTTGAGAGCGCCCCCGCCCCCCTCCCAGTAGGCGTTCTTGTGCCCCACCTCACCCTCAATACTAGCTGCTCAGTCTCGTGTCTTGTCCCCGTAGGTGCTCTGGCCTCCAAAAGCAAGAAGCCATGTGTTCAGTACCTGCCCCCTGAGAAGTCCTGTGACAGCCCTGCCTCTTCCCACGGCAGCATGCTGGACTCCCCGGCCACCCCCTCCGCAGCCTTGGCGTCCCCGGCTGCCCCCGCGGCGACCCACTCGGAGCAAGCCCAGCCCCTCTCCCTCACCACCAAGCCGGAGAGCCGGGCCCAGCTGGCTTTACACTCGGCTGCCTTCCTGTCGGCCAAGGCGACAGCCACCTCCTCTGGCCAGATGGGCAGCCAGCCCCCGCTCCTCTCCCGGCCACTCCCCCTCGGGTCCCTGCCCACAGCTCTGCTGACTTCTCCCCCCTCCTTCCCGGCCGCGCTCCATGCCCACCAGGCCCTCCCAGTCCTCCAGGCCCAGCCTCTTTCCTTGGTCACCAAGTCTGCCCACTGAGCTGCCCCCTGACCTATGCAGGCTGTCAAGTGACTCGTCGAGTAGTAATGATTCAGAAGAAAAAAAGAAAAGGAAACTTTATTGGTCAATATTTGACCACTCTGGACTGTTCTGTAAAGTGACTGGTAACAACAGCACTTTACATTTTGTAGATGTAACCAGTAGCTGATCTTAAGGCTTTTTTTAAAAAACAAAACAAAACAACAAAAAAAATCTTTAAAAGAAAGAGAACTGAAAAGTAGTGTGTTATTCTTCCAGTATGTGCAGTGGTGGATGGACCTGGGCAGAAGGCCCCTTCCTCTCTACCTCTTTCCCTTTCTGCCCTGCTGCCTCTTCTCAGTGCCCCCACGAGCCCCCCTCCCCTTCCCGGTCCGCATGTCGGCCATGGCTGGACTTCTGGCCTGTTACGTCTTCATCTAAATCCCGTTCCTGGACGTTCCCTTTGACCCCGCCAAGTTTTTCTCCTTTGCTCAACTGCCTTCATCTTCATCCTCTGCCCAGTGTAAGACTGTCATCACGTGAGAAGCCACCTTTGCCTGATTGTCTCCACCAGCATCCCCTGTCCCTCGTGGGCCCTAACGCAACAGCCTCCGGCTTTGGGTGGGCAAAGAGGTCCTCTGAAATGGCTCTTCCCCACAGCGAAAGGGATTCAAGGTGCCTGCCACTTCCTCGGCGAAGAAGTCTCTGTGCCACCCCCTCACCGGTCAAGACCTCCCCTCACAGTCCCAGAGCGGCAGATGGGACCTGGCCCCAAGGCCTGGCTCTTGTCCCCTGGGTCAGTGCCAGCACAATCTGCCAAAGGTCTGAACTCCCTCCTCCCTTCCCCTGTCACCTCACATGCTTCTTCTGTGTGTATTTCTTTTTGTTTTTATGGGGTTTTTTTGGAGCAATTTAAACTTCCAGTTGTTTATTTTCACAAAAGAAAATAAAATTGCAATTGCAAGACCTTTTCTGAGTATTTCAGTCCTTTTGTTGAGTCAAGCCCCCATCTTCATAGCGAGCCCTGTGCTAGATTTTTGCAGGGGGTTGGAGAAAAGAATATGAAAACATGCCTGACAGAAAAATCCAACCCAACTGCCAGCTTCAAATGTACAGAGACCAGTCAGTATCGGTAACTGAGACCCAAAGAGAGGATTCCGTGTTGTTCTTTGTCTTCTTATAATTGCCAAGGTGTAAAGGGCATCTTCGGTGGTTTTGCATGGTACCTAGCACCACAGTTTCTTCTGTAACAGTTTTATTGAGCTAAAATTCACATAACATGCAATTTATCCATGTAAAGTATACAATTCATTGGGTTTTCGTGTGTTCAGAGTTTTGTATCCATCATCACAGTCGGTTTAAGAACATTTTCATCACCTCAGAAAGGGACCCCAGACCCTTTAGAAGTCACCCCCCATTTCTTGTCCTCACACCCTGCAGCTGCAGGCAACCACTAATCTATTTTCTGTCCCTGGATTTGTCTATCCTGGACACGTCATTTAAATGGGATCATATGGGGCTGCCTGGCTGGCTCTGTTGGAAGAGCATGTGACTCCTTTCTCTGGGTAGTGAGTTCGAGCTCCACGTGAGGTATAGCGATGGCTTAAATAAATATTAAAAAACATAATAAATGAAAAAAATAAATGGGATGATACAACATATAGTACTTTTTCTGTATGTGTGTGTGCATGTATTTGGGTTTTTTTGTTTTTAGTAGGCTTCCCATCCAATGTGGGGCTTGAACTCATGACCCTGAAATCGAGGGTCATGTGCTTTACTTATTTATTTTTAGAGAGGGAGATGGGAGGGGTGGGTGAAGAGGGAAGGGAGAGGGAATCTTCAGCAGGCTCCACGACCAGGGCAGAGCCCCACGTGGGGCTCCTTCTCAAGACCCCGAGATCATGACCTGAGCCAAAACCAAGGGTCGGAAGGTTAACGCACTGAGCCACCCAGGCACCCCTCCTTTATTTTTGATGGTAAAATATACGTAACATAAATTTGCCATTTTAACTATTTGTAAATGTACAAGTCAGTGGCACTCATTTCATTCACAGTGTTGTATCACCACCACCTCTATTTCCAAAACTTTCCATCCCCCTGAACAGAATCGATATGACCACTGAATCATCACCCCCCTGCCCCCTCCCCAGCCCCTGGTGACCTCTCAGCCACTTGCTCTTTGCATGAATTTGCCTATTCCAAATAGGCCGTGTAAGTGGAATCCTAATCCACCCACCCTTAGCTCACTGTTCTCCAGGGCTGTCACGTTCTAGCGTGGGTTAACATTTCAGTCCTCTTTTTTTTTCTTCTTTTTTTTTAAGACTTGATAAAATACTTCAGTCTTCCCTTACCTTTTTATGAGTACTTGCCAGTTTTTTTTTACCCTACGCAGACATAGCTTTTTTTATTGTGGTAAAATGTATATAATATGAAACTCACTATTTTAACTATTTTTAAATGGACAATCTAGTAGTATTAAGTATATTCACAACATCGTGCAACCGTAACCACTGTCGTTTTCCAGAAGGATTTCATCATCCCAAACACAAACGACCTGTCAATCATTAACTCCCCATTTCCCCTTCCTCACAGACTTTAGGAACCTCTAATCTACTTTGTATTTATGAATTTGCCTATTCTGGGTACCTCATCTAAGTGGAATCATACGATATTTGTCCTTTTGTGTCTGCCTTATTTCACTTAGCAGAAGGTTTTCAAGGTTCATCTACATTGTAGCATGTGTCAGATGTCATTCCCTTCTTTAACTGAATAACCCAATGTGTATATAAACCACATCTTGTTTATCCACTCCTCTACTGATGAACACATGGGTTGTTTCTACCTTTTGGCTATTGTGAATAATACTGCCTTGGACATCACATGTAAGTATTTTTGAGTCCCTGTGTTCCGTTCTGCGGGGTGTATACCTAGGGGTGGAATTGCTGGGTCATAGGATAATTCTGTGTTTTAACTTTCTGAGGAATTACCAAACTGTTCCCCATATCAGCTGCACCATTTTACGTTTCATCCAGGAATATGTGAGGGTACAATTTCTCCACATCCTCACCAAACACATTTTTTCTGTCTTGTCTGTTGTTTATTATAGCCTTCCCAGTAGGTGTGAAGTGGTATCTCAGTGAGATTTTGATTTGTCTTTACCTACTACCAGTGATGTTGAGCATATCTTCGTATGCTTATTAGAGAGTTGTCCCAGATTATTCTATTTGTTGAAAAGACTATTCTTTCCCTCCAATGAACTGTCTTAGGACCCTTGTTGAAAATCAGCTGACCATAAATGTAGAGGCTTATTTCTGGACTTTGAATTCGATTAAATTCATCTATATGTCTTTATGCTGGTACCACACCGTCCTAATTACTGTAGCTTCGTGGTAAGCTTTAAAGGTGAGAAGTATTGGGGCACCTTGCTGGCTCATTCAGTAGAAATGTGACTCGATCTCAAGGTTGTGAGTTCAAGACCCACATGGAGCATAGAGCTTACTTTAAAAAAAAAAAAGTTGAGAAGGGTGAGTCCTCCACCTTTGCTCCTTTCCAAGCCGGTTTTGGCTATTCTAGGTATCTCGAATTTCCATATAAATTTTAGAATCAGCTTGTCAATTTCTGCAAAGAAGTCCGCTGAGATTTTAATAGGGATTGTGTTGGTAGATCAATTTCAGGAGCATAGCCATCTTAACAAATTTAAGTTTTCCGATCCATGAATACAGGATATCTTTCCATTATGTAGGTCTTTCACTTCTTCAATAATGTTTTATAGTTTTCAGAGTATAAGTTTTGCACTTTTTTAAAAAAAAGCATTATTTTACTTTTTTTTCTTTCTTTTTAATGTAAGCTCTGTGCCCAACATGGGGCTTGAACTCACAACCCCGAGGTCAAGAATTGCATGCTCTATTGACTGAGCCATCCAGGTGCTCCTGCCTCTTTTGTTCTTCTTGAGTGTAAATGGGATTGTTTCTTAATTTCCATTTTTAGATTGTGTATTGCAAATGTATAGAAATACAATTGATTTTTGTATATTGGTCTCACATCTTAAGACCTTGCTGAACTTGTGTGTGTGTGTGTATGTGTTTATTTTTTTAAGTCAGCTCGTGTCCAACATGGGGCTTGAATTCATGACCCTGAGCCAGTCAGGTGCCCCATTGCTGAACTTAATAAATTTTTTGAAAATCCTCAGGATTTTTGTGTGCAAGATCACATCATTGGCAAATATAGTTTTACTTCTTCCTTTCCAGTCTGGATACTTTTAATTTCATTTTCTTGCCAAAGTGTCCTGGCTACTTCCAGTACTGAGTTACAGTGGTAAGAGCAGACATCACTGTTCCTTATCTTACAGCGAAAGCTTCCAGTCTTTTACCACTAAGTAAAAGGTTAGTTGTGAGATTTTTGTACGATGCCCTCTTTCAGGTTGAAAAAGTTCCCTTCTTTTCCGAGTTTGTTAAGTGTTTTTATCGTGAGGGGGTGCAAGGAAAACTTAAGATTTATTAAAAATCCCTGCTACCGCTCCCTTAAACCAAAATTGGTGTGAGTGAGGGGTTAGTGCTGAAATCTGCCTTCTCTAATCCTATTCCAGTTAGAATCTCTGTCTAAAGAACCACACAATGAACTAGGTGCCACAATTGATTTGTGATGCCTAACATCAGCCAGGCCTTCTGTGCCACTCATTGGTTATTACAGGTGACCTTTGTCAACTCCTCTCCAAATCCCCTCAACAACTCCACATCACGATTCTCAAACCCCCAACTCAATCCCCACCCTCCCACTCTTGAAGACTGCCTTGCCCCTTAGAATATCAAGAAAATTGAGCTGAAATGCTGCATTTTGATCTCCCACATCCCCACCTAAATCTCCACTTACCCTCTAACCATTTTAACTGTCTTTCCACAGGTCTCAAAGTCAACATGTGGTTCAGTCCAAAGTCAAGGGCTCTGCTGCATCTTAGACCCAACCCTTCATTTCTGGCCTTGTTCATCTCTGTCCCTTGTAATCTTGGTCACTTTGTCTAATGAGCTCTTCCCCTCAGTCACCAAAAAAAGTTCAGTCCTCTTACATAACTTGAAACCCTCTGTTTCATATGCAAACTTCCAGGAAAGGGTAGTTACTACTTACTTTCCATTCACTACTTATCCCATTGCAAACAGGTTTTGCCCTCAACACTCTACTGAAATATCTAACTCCTTATCTTACTTCAACTCTGTGCTGTATTTTATTCTGTTGATTTCACTTTCCTCATAGAAACACAGTTCTACCAGTTCTATGACAATTGAAAGCCCTCAAAGGATGCTGAGTAAAGAAACAGTGGAAAACAAGATGATTAGTGTTCCAGAAGACAAGTGACATGACTAGTTGAAGCACGAAAACTACAAAAAAGACCTGTAAGGTAAGAATTGTATGTATGGTTTTGTAACTTGCTTTATTTTCAGTTAATAATCTGCATATGCACATAGACTCCCATAAAAAAGGGAAAACCAAAATATTCATGACAATAGCTCTGGATTACAAGATATTTTTATTTTCTTACTTTGGCTTATGTTTATTTTTTTAAATTTTTATATAATGAACATATAATAATAACTTTGGGGAGTCTTAATTATATGCTAGATACTAGTTAAATACTCCATATGAATGATCTAATTCTCAACACTGTTGCAACGGTCTGCTGATTTATTCCTAAATCCACTCTTCTCCTCCCACTCCAAGAGTAGATTCTTCATCCTACAACCAGATTAATGTTCAAAAATTTACAACTTGATTTTATCTTTCCCCTACTTAAACCTCTTTAATGGCTTCTCATTACTGTTAAAATAAAATATAAACCCCTAGGCATGACCCACAAACTGCATGATTTGGACACTTCTCTACTCTCCTGCCTAGTCATGTAGACACCAGGTCAAGCTTAACAATTCCCTTCCCTTCCCTACACACTCACTCCTGCCAAGCCAATATCCTGTAATGTTAGCCACATACTTATTTGAAGGAGGTGGAGAGAATTTTCTTTTAGAAAAAGATTCATTTACTAATTCACATCCTTTAGCCAGAGCAGTCACATTTCTGGAATAATTTGGTAAAAGATTTCTCTGTGATTCTTTTTTTTTTTTTTTTTTAAAGAGAGAGAGAGAGTGCATGCATGCAAACGGGTGGGGGTGAAAGGGAGAGGGAGAGAGAGAATCTTGAGCAGACTCACTGCTGAGTATGGAGCCTGACTTGGGGCTTGATCTCACCACCCTGAGATCACATTCTGAGATCAAAATCTGAGATCACAACCTGAGCCAAAATCAGGAGCTGGGTGCTTAACCGACTGCACCACCCAGAGGCCCCACTTCTCTGTGATTCTTATTCTCTCAGTAATGAGGGTGTGTGTGAGATTTTCTTATAACAGAAAAACATTGGGAAGCAGATTAAAGGGTTTTTAAATGACAAAATACTTGGGTCCTGAAAACTATCTCTATGCCACATACTGTTCCTTGAAATTCTGAAGAATTTCAATTGACTGGAACTGCATGGCATGTAACCTAAATATTGTACTCAACAGACTACAGAGGAGTGTTATTTGCCCTGGTGGCTGTAGTCTTTTTTGGTGGGATTACATTTCAACCTGAGTTAACTGGAATATTTTCTGATGTACTTTTGTGTCGCACAAAGACTTACATTCTGGACAACTCCCAGATCATTTGCTCCTAAATCTGGCTTTGCTTCAGCCTCACCCCTTGCCATTTTCCTTATTCTCTGTTATCTGGCAATTCTGTTCTCATCTTTAGACTTCTACAATATTAGGTTCCCACCTGCTTCCAGGCCTTTGCACATGCTATACACTCAGCCAGGAGAGCTCATCCTCTTCCCTTCAACCTCACCAGGGGAAATACCTACACTCTGTGGTCCTCAGCTCAAAGGTCCCTTTCTCAACAGAGCTCACAGTTTCTGCACTTTGCTTTCTCGGCATTTCTTAGAATGTGCACTTACACACACACACACACACACAATTTGCATAAATATTTGATTAATATTTGTGTTCCCCACTAGATTGCATGCTCCATTAAGTTAGGACCTATCATTTTTAAAACCAGTCTACAAAGCACCTAACCTGGCAAATGATTATAAAACAATTTCAAGAAGCAATTAATGTATAAACTAATAGTACTTTAAACAGTGGGATACAAAACTATTTACCCAATGATACCAATTTGGAGGAAAACGAATATGCATAGAAAAAAAAAAAACCACCAAAAAGATACACCAATTAAGACGGAGGAAAAAATAAGTACATTTGTATTTGTTTAAAACAAAACAAAACAAAACACTAGATGGGGCACCTAGGTGGCTCAGACAGTTAAGTGTCTGCCTTTAGCTCAGGTCATGATCCCAGAGTCCTGAGATCCATCCCCATGTTGGGCTCCCTGCTCAGCCAGGAGGCTGCTTGTCCCTCTGCCTCTGCCCTGCTGGTGCTCCCTCTCTCTCTCAAATAAAATCTTAAAAAAAAAAACAAAAAACTAGAAAATAAGTAAATAAAACACTACAAAGAAACACAGTAAGTGGTAACCTGTAGAATGGGAGGGAGCAAGAACTTTCTGATGTATACCTTTTTTAAAAAAATATCTCATTTTGGGGCGCCTGGGTGGCACAGCAGTTAAGCGTCTGCCTTCGGCTCAGGGCGTGATCCCGGCATTGTGGGATCTAGCCCCACATCAGGCTCCTCTGCTATGAGCCTGCTTCTTCCTCTCCCACTCCCCCTGCTTGTGTTCCCTCTCTCACTGGCTGTCTCTATCGCTGTCAAATAAATAAATAAAATCTTTTAAAAAAAATAAAAAATAAAAAATATCTCATCTTGATTTCTGAACCAAATGTATTACCAAATCAAAAAAATTAAAGGGTTTGCATGCAGACAGAAAATACACCAAAACTTTAATAGTGATTATCCCGGAAGAGTGGAATAAAGATTTTGCTTTCTATTTCTATAAATACGTTCACTAAATCTTCTACAGTTAATATAAATAACTTTCATGACCAGAAAAAGAATGTACTTTTTAGAAAAGATCTTTGTGGACCTCGGAGGGCAATCCCCGTGAGGTCGGGAAAGAGAAGAGCTGGAATGGCAAGGCTCCCGCTACAAATGTGACGGGATGAGTTTGTCTCCAGATGGGAGAGACCTGAGGCAACACGTTTGTGAGCCACGAACAAAGAACCACGAGAAAGGGAGAAAGTTAAAAATGTGAACAGAGGATGGAGCTGAGGCGCCGGGTCCCACGACGTCAGTCTCGTGGGGCCATCCGCCGGCCAGGGAGCTCTGGCTCTGCCAGGACTGTCTCGGAAGTACAGGCAAAAGAAGGAAAAGGGGAGTAACGTTTGTGGCCGCGGCTACGCAGCGAAGAAACCTGGAAAAGAAAGAGACTAAGGTGCAGGGACCAAGGAACGACTCCACAGCCGAATCGAAAAAGCGGAAACGCCGTCCAGCCCGTTCCTTCCCTAAGCCCCTCCCTTCGCCAGGGCGTGCGGCGGAGGGACGCGCGCAGGAAGGGGCGGAGCTATGAGCACTAAGAGTGCGCGGACGGATCTCGCGAGATCAGTAGAGGGCGGAAGCACAGTCAGTGCAGGATGCGGTTCCTGGTTGCGTTGGTCCTGCTGAGCGTCGCCCCGGCGGGTGAGAGACCCCCCCCCAATAATCCTGCTGTCACCCCCAGGCCCACCATCCTCACCGTGGCCGGGTCGCTCTCTGAACTCGTTTCTTCCCTGCCGTAGCCACCTCTCCGCTTGCCATCAGCCACCACCCCCGTTTGCTTGTTGGCTCGGTCTCTTTTAGCTGAGGGCTCCCTTTTCCTGGCCTTCCTCTTTTCAGGGCCAACTGGTTTCTCTGTTTCAGTGTCCCTACCAAAAGAAGGGTCTGACACGTTAAAGCCGCGGTCCACGGGAGAAGGCTCTAACGAGGTGAAGCCCGAGCTGCCGTCCACGGGAAGGGGCCCTAACGAGGAGAAGCCCGAGCTGCCGTCCGCGGGAAAGGGCCCTAACGAGGAGAAGCCCGAGCTGCCGTCCGCGGGAAAGGGCCCTAACGAGGAGAAGCCCGAGCCGCAGGCCGCGGGAAAGGGCCCTAAAGAGGAAAAGCCCGAGCCGCAGGCCACGGGAAAGGGCCCTAACGAGGAGAAGCCCGAGCCGCAGGCCTCGGGAAAGGGCCCTAACCAGGAGAAGCCCGAGCCGCAGGGCCACGGGAAAGGGCCCTAACGAGGAGGCCCGAGCCGCAGGCCACGGGAAAGGGCCCTAACGAGGAGAAGCCCGAGCCGCAGGCCACGGGAAAGGGCCCTAAAGAGGAGAAGCCCGAGCCGCAGGCCGCGGGAAAGGGTCCTAATGAGGAGAAGCCCGAGCCGCAGGCCGCGGGAAAGGGCCCTAAAGAGGAGAAGCCCGAGCCGCAGGCCACGGGAAAGGGCCCTAACAAACTGGTCTCCAACCCCTCCCATGATAACAAGGAGCCCACCAAGCCTGACTTGAACGTACCAGCTGACAAAGATACCTCCCTGCATGCTTTTAGAGGTGAATCTGGGGAAAGAGTATTACTAGACTCTGACTCCACTTCTCCACAGCAGGAGAGAGAAGGCAAGCCTCCAGAGCTTACAGAAGATGAGCCCAAGAAGGCTGAGGAAGGGAATACAGATCCGGAAGAAGATTCACCACCTGAAGGAGAGAAAGAAATGCCTGGCCTTGCCTCCAGTGAGAACCGTGAAGGGACACTTTTGGATTCCAGGGGTAGGGAGAATGATGACCTTTTTAAGGACAATCTTGGAAGTGCTAGTGCAGAGAGCAGCCATTTCTTTGCATATTTGGTGACTGCAGCCATTCTTGTTGCTGTCCTCTACATTGCCTATCACAACAAACGGAAGGTAAGTCAAGAATTGCCTTAAGAAGCGGAATGGGATTTCCTCCACCCTGAAAGCTTGGTGTGTGGGCCAATATCTATCACTCATCTGCCTGTGAGCACTGGGGATTTTAAGACAAACATCAGTTTTTCCTCAGATTCTACTAGGGCTCTTTACTCTCATTTTATAAATCATCTTTCATGTCAGATTCCTTTGAGTACCCTCTGCTGCTATATTAGGTGCCAAGTCAGGACATTCTGATCTGACCTAAACTGAGGTCTCATAATCTTAAACTTAGATCGTTTACTGCGTCAGAGAATCTGAGTACCTGACAGTTTGTAAGTAGAGTATTTATCTTCCTGTTTCCACTCTGAAGATGGTGCATCATTTCTAGTTTTCTTTCCCAAGCTTTTGTCTTCCATCTGCAATGGCAGAAAGAGTGGTTACATAGTCTTTGACATCAACAACAGAGAGCCCAGGGACTGTCTTCTACAATTGTTGAGTTTCTGATTACAAGAATGGCCAGAAATTGCATGGATACTCTCATCTTTTACTGGTATAGCAGGGTTTGGTGTGGGAGTAGTATCTATGTTGCTTAGCAACCACTCTGATAACAAAATGATTGCGTTGTTTTTTTTTTTTAAGATTTTATTTATCATAGAGAGAGCACAGGTGGGGAGAGCAGCAGGCAGAGGGAGAGTGAGAAGCAGGCTCCCTGCTGAGCAAGGAGCCCGATGCAGAACTCGATTCCAGGACCCTGGGATCATGACCTGAACTGAAGGCAGATGCTCAACCGACTGAGCCACCCAGGCGCCCCAATGATTGCATTTCTTATTGATCCCTAAGAATTTGGTAGTTTCTCTAGCCTGGTTAAAATTAGAGAGTTCAGTTCATGATGTCAGTATGCCTGTAGCTGTGAGGAGTGAGGGATGACATTTAATAAGAATGGTGTGTTCCTTATTTTACATCCAAGTGCTCTTCACACAGAGTAATCTCAGATGTGAGAGTGGTATGGTTAAAATGAAGGTGTTGGGAGAAAAAGTACATTTGCAGATAAGAAATAATTATTACTTGTGAATAAAAAAGGAATGTCTTATCCTGGAGCTGTCTGGGCGCAGTTGGCAGACTTTGTGCTCTTGGGTAACTCATACTCCCACAAGCTGAAGCCCAGAACAGTCTTCCTTCATCCGTCATTGCCTGTTTGGGAGTATAAAAGATTCTGATGTAACTGGAGGCCCTGTCCTCCCGAAAGCTTATTCAAAGAGGCCTCTTTGGTGGTAGTACCACTCTTTCACTGTCAGGGTCATTAGCAAATGTACTGCCAGGTGATGACCTGATTTCAGAGACTGAAATATGCCATTGTAGAGTCACCTGTTAATTTCTTTTTTTTCCCCCCAGATTATTGCTTTTGTCCTAGAAGGAAAAAGATCTAAAGTCACTCGGCGCCCAAAGGCCAGTGATTACCAGCGTTTGGACCAGAAGGTAAGGAAGGGAGCCCCAGGAGGGATATGCAGTCTCAGGCCCAACAGTGCACTTGCATTTGCCGTGGAGGCCACAGCTGATTCTGGGGTGCTGCCACCATTGCCCCACCCTTGCAGATCCATATACCCAAAGCAGAGACATGCATGTACAGATACCTGCAGCAGGAGAGCTAGAAGAGGCCTTCGTGTGTTCTACAGCAGCTCCTTCCCTCGACAGATGAGGCAGGGCCCAGAAACATGGTTTTCCCCCCAAGTTCCTACTACTTTGTGGCAAAACCAAGACCAGATGGCAAGTCCCTAGGCACCTGTCATGTGCTTTTTGCACTGAACCAGCACTTCACAAATTTTAGTAGGCACATTAACCACCCTGAGAATTGTGGATGAAAAAGCAAAATCTGAATCATTACATATTGGGTGGAACCTATGTTTCTACATTTTTAGGAAGTTCCTAGGTGATGCCAAATGCTGAGGAACCATGCGTCAGGTAGCAAAGCTTAGACTACACTCCCTGAATACAAATGAGTCCAGAAACTTAAAGGCTTCCAACTGCCCAGATCAGCCTTACTAAGCACTGTGGACTAGTTTCCCTGAGTCCAGCCAACCCAGGCCTGACAGCAGAGCCTTCCTTCAACCCCAACAGTGCAGGAGCTGAGCAAGACTCTCCCAAAGGCAGCCTGTCTGAGTGGGAACAGGGTACTTCCACTGCCTTTTGCTGCCAGCACGCACCCCTTCTTTCCCCTTCTGTGTAGGGACAGTCAGGACACTGGTAAAAAGTGGTTGGTGGCCTGACTGTGAGGTGTTCCAAGACTTCCTGCAGGGAACACAGTTCACGTGTACAGCTCATGCCAGCAACAGAATAAGCCACTCAGTTCAGAGCACCTTCACTAACTAGCCCAGTAGGTCAGCTTCACAATTTAGCCCTGGCCGGTACCTTTCCAGATAATTAAGGATTTATTTCCCTTTCATTTTTTTTTCTAATTAAAAAAATGCACATGTAAACAATTCAGAACAACACAGAGTAGTACAAAGCAGAAGCCAAGATTCTCATATTCCTTCCACCAAGTGTGTGTCTTTCTAATATATGTTTGATTTCAAGCTGACTTTTTTTTTTTTTAAAGACTTTATTCATTTATTTGAGAGACAGAGCATGAGCAGGGAGAAGGGGGCAGAGGGAGAGGGAGAAGCAGGCTTCCCACTGAGCAGGGAACCTGATGCAGGGCTCGATCCCAGGACCCCGGGATCATGACCTGAGCAGAAGGCAGACGCTTAACCGACTGCCATCCAGGCGCCCCAGTAAGATCTTTTTTTTCCCTAGAATATTAGCAGTGAGGTGTATTCCTCTGGAAGCAGATTAATGTTACCAATGAATTGTGTTGCTCTCATTTCAGATTTGATTTTTCCATTCTTGAGAATTTTGTCCTCCCTGCTGATTTGTTTTTAAATCAAGAGAAATGAAGAAAAAAAGTACTGTGACCTAAGAGACACCCCCTTCTCTAGGATTTGGTGGCAAGTCTGGGCTGGCAGAGGCGGGGGGATTGCTTTGATTTTTGCACCTGCACTTTGGTGACCTTGTACTCCTGTGTCCCCATTATCTCTGCTGGTGTCTTCCATCCTTTCCTCCCCTGAGTGTGATTAGAGGGAGCATGTGGGAAGACATCTGTGACCAAAAGGAGATCTCAGCCCCAGGCAGGCTACTGCTGCTGCCT
The DNA here is from genome assembly GCF_002007445.2 of Ailuropoda melanoleuca. Lineage (NCBI taxonomy): Eukaryota > Metazoa > Chordata > Mammalia > Carnivora > Ursidae > Ailuropoda > Ailuropoda melanoleuca. The sequence continues at coordinate 105,093,339 of NC_048221.1, forward strand.
GCCTTTCCTTGTAGTTATCCCTTGAAAATAGCATTGTGCCCACCACTGTTCATCTTTGTAGACCTAGGAAAACACTCTGCAGGTTGAAGTTCTTTTTACCAAGGCTCTTACTTTGGGGGATGTGCCCTACAAAAGATGAAGAGGTGAATGCTGACGGGCAAAGGGCTACAGTAACAATAACTTTCTTCACAGGCTCCAGCAGCAAACCAAAACAGCTTTTAAAAAGTGCTTTATTGCCTGTAAGTCCAGCCTGTCTAGCATAACTTCTTCACATTTTTCCAGTATTTTCACATTAAGGCAAAGTCAACTTCCATTTGGTTGTACCAGCTGAGCTTGGGGATTCTGGGAGTAAAGTTGTAATGCCATGGATCCCTTTATAGATTTTTAAAAATACAGTTAGGATTATTGAAATACTTGTTCTTCTATACTCACAGTCGTAACAGAAACTTTTTAAGATAGGGTAAGCTCCGGCTTTGCATACGAGGATGTTCAGGACGGTTTTGGTTTTGATCTGCATTATTTCAAAGGGCTTTTATGAAACGTTTCCCATAAACTCTGTTTTGCCTTTGTCGCCTAAAGCAGACAAAATAGACTTGTAATCAGAAACTAACTGTACTCCCTTTTACCTTAATCTCGTTAATGGTTTTCTCATCTGACACAAAATGCCAAGGGTGATTAGTAAAAATTCTCCTTCCATCCCATGCCAGACGTTATTAAGATTTAAGAAATTCAGGGGTAACTGAGGTAGTGTCTTGGATCATGCTGTGGTTTGAAGTTTTCCGTTAATCTGCTCTTGCTGTGCTACCCGATTATAGCCTGAAGAGAGGTTTCTGCAGAGAAAACATGGAGATAGAATAGTTGATCTCAGGGAAATACAAAGACTGTGGGAAGTGAGGACAGTGGGATGACTTCTGTGCTGTTGAGGAAGCCAGTCTGCAGAAGGGACCATCCTGTCACATTATCTTGCACCTTGCTTAAAACAGAGCGTGGGGGCGCCTGGGTGGCACAGCGGTTAAGCGTCTGCCTTCGGCTCAGGGCGTGGTCCCGGCGTTCTGGGATCGAGCCCCACATCAGGCTCCTGTGCTGTGAGCCTGCTTCTGTTCCCTCTCTCGCTGGCTGTCTCTAAATAAATAAAATCTTAAAAAAAAAAAAAAAAAAAAACAGAGCATGGCTTTGAGTTGAGATTTATGGAGACAAGGAATGAATGAATGCTCTTGGCATCATTCTCTCTACCTGTGCACCAACCTTATAATGCTTTCCCCTATCTAGGGAATCTTCTGTCAGGCTCTCCTGGCATTCCGTAAAACCACGGTTCCCCTGTCTACCTCTCGTGGCTTAGAGAATCAGGCTTTTGTAGACTAGTGTTCAGGATTCTGTAGGTGTGCATCGTGTCCAGGCCAGAGGCTCCTCTTGTCAGGCCCATCTAGGCTTCTGTGCCTGTTTGTTCTTGCTGTGTCCTCCATTCCCTGGCTTCCCATGGCTATTTGGTTAGGGTGCATTCCCTTCTTTTCTTTTGCTTGTCTCCCCCAAATGTTCCTTCAGGGCCCAGCTCAAGTTTGCCCAGGCACCTTCTTCACTGTCCCCAGCACACAGGATTGGCTCTTACCAGTCTACTCTAATAACTCTTAATAATGCCAATCACAAATTTTGGAACTCCAGCAAAAAAGGGAAGACATTATCTGATGTCTGTGTCTGGTCTTCCCCAAAAAACTAAGCTACTTGCAGGAGTGCCCTTGGCACCCTGCATATCTGCCTACAGTAGTAACATTCCCTAGGTACTTCAGGAGTTCAGTGTCTCCTTGCAAAGGAGACATTTTCTTTGTTCAGGACATATGAATGTGAGGTCTCACACAGCTCTTCCTGGCTACTGGTTGCTGTCCCTTTTTGATGGATTTTGCTTGTAAGGAGGAGAGCAGAAAGGTTGGTTTCGGGAACCAAGAGGGTTGGCACCAAGTGGATGCAAAATAAGTATTCTGTGGAGTCCACATAGTTTCATTTTTTGAGCATCCGAGAAGTATTGTTTCTTGTGCTAAAAGAATACAATAGAATTTAAGTTTCACTTTAGAAATTACACTGAAGGAAATCTCTCACACCAGTGGAAAACTTGTTTTCTCAGTAAGTTGTCCTTTTGAAGATAAGCTGTTGGAGGCATGGTATAGAGGAGGATGAGCTGGCTAAGGCATCTCTCAAAGCTGGTGGGGGCGAGGGGAAGGTAGGGGTGGGCAGGGAAGCAGATGGAGCCATGAGAGGTGCCCCTTTCCAAACAGCTGTGTGCTTGCTTTCCTGTCCCAGCTTTTGGTTGCAGGGTGATTTCTGTAAGAGGAGTCTGTGCTGTAGTCATGGATGTCAGTAGAGGGGTTTGTTTTCCTGCTGCGGGTTACTGAGTAGAATTATTTAAATTCTTTTTTTTTTTTTTTTTTTTTAAGATTTTATTTATCCATTCGACAGAGATAGAGACAGCCAGAGAGAGAGGGAACACAAGCAGGGGGAGTGGGAGAGGAAGAAGCAGGCTCCTAGTGAAGGAGCCTGATGTGGGGCTCGATCCCACAACGCCGGGATCACGCCCTGAGCCGAAGGCAGACGCTCAACTGCTGTGCCACCCAGGCGCCCCCTGAGTAGAATTATTTAAAGAATCCACTTCTGGACTCAGTGGGAATGAAGGCCAGTCTATCTAGAAAGGCTAGAACAACTTGGAAAGACCTGACAGCTAGCTATATATGTGCTGACATTTCTTTTCCCATGATGGCTTTTAATGAAACATTTGGTGATAGAATTATAAACCTCCTTGATTCCCCTGATGGTGATTCTCATTTTTTTTTCTCTACTTCATGTCATTTAAATCAAAAAAAGGAAGCCTGCTCCCTGCTTTTACAGGGTAACTTGATATGTAATGCTGTTACGTGTATGTGATGAAAGCTAGCACGCTTTGCACATGTTCTGAATCATTTGAACAGGGAGGAGAGTATTTTATACACTAGACATCAGACCCTGTAGTTCTGCCAGCTGTTTTCTGAAAAACCTTGTTGGGAAGGTTGCCTTTGATACTGCCTTGCTCAAGGAAGAATCCTGGGAAGAGATTTTCAGGTTCCATATAACTGTTCATCCATAGAAAGACTGAATCTCAACTCAGCTAGTCCCACAAGTCACATATGAATTTCCTAAATGTCCCAGTTGAGAAACTCCCCTGTAACAGTGTTGGGACTGAGCTGGGTAGTTTCAAACTGCCAAAAAGCCAGCCTCCTCACACTCATAGATATTCCTTTAATTCAGAAGTTTCTCATGTTAAATAAATGATTGTTGAAGCTGTTTCCCTTTTTTGTTTACCCAGTTAGTAGAGTGCCACTGTTTTTGCAGTGTTTTATATTTTCAGCTTTAACTTAACTATATAATTACTTTTATTTTTTTAAAGCTTATTTGGTCTAATGATAAGTATTTTTCAGTACATAATGTTTTACTGAGCTTCTTTGAATGCCATTTCAATGTAGTTTTGTATCATTGCACAGAAACCAAAATAAATTTCAAATATTAAAGCTAAAAAGTCATTAAATTTATTAAAATGGTAATAAAATTGACAGAAACAAGGCCTAATATAAGTGAAAGGTCTTTTTTTCTTTCTTTTTTTTTTTTAAGCCTTTGTTCACCTTCCCATCTAATCCCCACATATGTACCAATAAACGGGAACACCATTGCAGGCCTTTGCACACATTCTGTAGCTTTCCACATTCTGATCCTGACTGATTTCCAGCCCCACTCCTCCCTACCAGGCAGTTCCATGTTCTGGGTCTAGGAGGTAGCTGGCTAATTTGTCTTACAGTTAGTTACCTCTGTGATTGTCCTCTGCTATACCCTTAGCCGGGAGTGCTCTTTCAGCCTGCTTCAGCCCCAGTGAAGTCATCTTTCCAGTCCTATGCCCCAACTGCTAATGTCGCCCTTTGCTGTGGATTTTTGGAAGATAAACCTTGAGACTCAGGTACTGAGCTCCATGAGGGTATCTTGGTGCTGGCCCAGTGAAGACCCAGTGTCACCTTGGAAATAAGACAAACGTAGGGCCTGCTGTGTATGAATTGGATATTCTAATGTATACCTTGCAGACTAATGTCTTTACCCCCACCCCCCACCCCCAACCACTCTGAGCCTATCATAGGCATTTCCTCACCCTCTGAGTCGTTGAAACCAACAAAAATGGGATCTGGGGGCCTCTGAACCTATGGAACTACAACCAAAAACCATGCCCAGGTTTTGACAAAAACCTCTTTAGGCACTCTTTATCCTCAGTGGTGTGCGCCGGTGGGACTCCTCAGACTCATTGCTTACTGAACTAATTCTTCTTCTTTTTTCTTTTTTTTTTAATTATGTTAGTCACCATACAGTACATCCCTGGTTTCTGATGTAAAGTTCGATGATTTAGTTGCGTATAACACCCAGTGCACCATGCAATACGTGCCCTCCTTACTACCCATCACCAGCCTGTCCCATTCCCCCACCCCCCCTCCCTAATTCTTCTTCTTCTGTGCCTGGATCCTTGAGTTAAGCTTCTTCAGGTCTGAGTACAAGTTCCGCTTCAGAATGGCGCTGCTGCACAGCAGGGCCCCTTGCAAGGCCCCCGTCAACCCACAGGTGAAGATATCCTGGCCTAGGAGAAAAGAGCAGAGGCCCATGAGCATGCTCCCAAGGCGGGGGTGGGCAAGGGCGCTCACGTTCCTCCCTCCAAGCTAGGCCACCCAGAGATGACTTAGATCGGGACCACGGTCCAGAGCCTGCTGGGGCAGCCCATCCCCTTGCGGAAGGCTGCAGGGTACTGTAGGACCTGAGGAAAGAACAGAGTCCTTGGGGTGACAGGGAAACCCAGGGTCTCCGGCCCTGCAGAAATGGGGCAGTCCATGTACCTGTTAGATAGAGGTTGGAAATGGGGCTTTGGGCCCTCATGGAGGCTATCACGTGAGGATGTAGGCGGTCCAGGTCATGGTCCGCCCCGTAGCAGGCACCCCGGGGAGCAGCCAGATAGAACTGGTAGGTCAGTGGGGACGCTCCGGCCACACTGTCCACCTGAGGAGACAAAAAAGGCAGCCAAAGGGTGGGAGTGGGGCCTTGTGAGATCCTCGTCTCCCTTTTCTGATCTCCCTGACTGAGCTGTCTGCCTGCATGGGTTCCCTGCCCTTCCCTGGAGCTTAGCTGTCTCCAGGCTTTATTTCCCTTCCCAAAAGAAAAAGAGAAATGTCACCAAGAGATTTGTCACTACTAGCACACAGTCTACCCTCCTACCTTCCCCTCCAGCTGTGGGAACAGCCTCATGACAACCGACAGGGAGGCTTCGACAAAGGAGTTTTTGAGGGTCTCGTAGTCGCTGCTCCGCTTTCCCTTTGCTTCCTCCTGCCACTCTTCAAACCACTCATAACAGGCGGGCATCAGCACCACCATCGTGGACCGGTCTGCGGACACAGCGCTGGGGTTACTACTGCCAGGCCCCTTCCCTGTTCCAGCCCCCAGCCCCAGGACCCAAAGCCCCACCTGGGAACCGGTCCTCCCAAGTGGGATCCTTGGCTGATGAGGAAGTGATGAAGAGGAAGGGCACGTGTGCTGCAGCCTTCTCCCTGGGCGTCGAGAGGTAGTGCTCCATCCTGGGGGTGAGGAGTGTGGCTGCCAATCCCCGGGCCTCGCTCAGTGACACCGGCACTGCCCGGAGTATAGTTCATCCCCAGGGACACCCCTCCCACCCACCCCCCGACCAGGAATGAAACTGAGGCCTGGTCCATATCCTGCTGATTCTCCAGCATCAAGGGAGGAAGCAAGAGCCCTGTGGGCCATGGGCCCGTGCTGACCCCTTCTCCCCCCATGTGCACACACGCCTTACGCCTTGTCGAGGTCTATGTCAAAGTAGACAAAGTAGTTGGTGGACTGTAGACCCAAGTCCTCTTTGGTGCCTCGTAGGCTGATGAAAACAGTGAACATGCCCGAGCCAGGCCGCACCATCTCCAGCTGCTGCTTCACACCTGCCAAAGTGTCAGGGCTGTGTGGACTGTGGCTGAGGTGGCCGCTCCCTGCCCAGAACTTGCCGATGCTGCTCGCTTTATCAGCAGCCTTTCCCCTGGCAGCCAGTCTAGCACCTGGGCCATATTTACAACTGTTACGGCCACTGTTACCGCCACTGACTTGCCAGGGCGGGGGCTGTTCTTCTGTCTCCTGCCTGTGAAGAACACAACCCCAGGCTCCCACTCTCCTGTCCCCGCCTACCGCTGCTCTAGCACCGTTAGGCGGCCAGGAGGCCCAGCTTCCCTAAGCTGGCTCGGGGCTGCAGGATGGTCTCGGGCTGATGGCCTCCAGTCTTCCCCTAATGGCTTTAAGTTATGAGTGGAATACTGGGCTCCACGCTATACAGACCACACATTTGAACACTGCTTTCTTACAAGCCCTGATTTCCGTATTACATAACACGAGCCATCTAGTGAATGACTGTGCATGATTCCTCATGTGCTGTACAGGCGAGCACCAGCCCTCGAAATGGTAAGCGGTGCAGATGAACAAAGGCAAACAGCATTACTGACCCCTGGCATGGAGGGTTCAGGTAGGGGAGGAGGGAACAAGAGCACCATGGAGGAGGGTGACAGCCTCTCCGAGAGCCACCTGATGTCCCCTGGACCTAAGCAGCTGGGCTTCCCCACCTCTCAACAAATGACCCCAGACCAGTTTTCTGGAAATGGCTCCCACAAAGTCTTACCCTTTGTTCCCATTCCCAGGACCATCATCTGCCTGAAGTGTAATTCGGCCACTGGCTGCTCTGCTTAATTTGTTGAACGAGTATTTGTTGAGGACCTAAAATGCGCCAAATCCTCTGCTAGGCCTTGGGGACACTACAAGGGATCAGATGTGATGCCTGTCTACTGGGAAAGCGGCTTGCCTGAAAGAAGTTGGCTTTCCCCATAGAGGCTGCAGAAAACTCAGTGCTCTGTGTATGGTGAGCATAGACTTTATCGTGCAAAACAGGCCACTTCTGAGCATGAAGTGAGGCACGGTAACAGTGGCGGCAGGACCGTAGGCACACGCTGACGGGGGAAGGGGAGCGTGGGCTTCCAGAGCCACAGAGGCGCCCAGGGCTGCTCTGGAGCTGCAGGGGCACCCGTGGCCTGCGTCCCAGCATCCAGGGCTGACCTCACCGCCAGTTCCCCCTCGCCAGGTGCGGTGAGGGTGGTCATGGGGAAAATGGGGGGCCCAGGAGTGAGACCCTGCAGGTCTTCAGAGGCCCTTAAGAATAGCAACTACCTCCCCCCAGCCCCTCTTCTCCTTTTTCTCCAGCTAGAAGGATGTGATTCGGGAACCACATATCTGGCAGAAAACGAGAACCCTGGGTCCCAAATCAGGCACACAACGATGGTATCAAGGCTTTTTTCTCCATGCCGGGCTTAGCCTCTCTTACTGATACAGTATCAGATGGATACAGTCCCCACTCAGACAACTTCCCCTCCAAACCATCCCCAGGAATCTCCTCGAGGCTCAGTAGTGGAATTAAGAAAAGTGCTCCCCTTCACACAGGCTCCCTCTGCCTGAGCACCCCTCCCCCACACCTGATGCCAACTGGCACTGCCTGCCCCAGAGGCCACCAGATACCTGGTTCTCATCTCTGAGAGGGAGACAGACCTATGAGAATCCCACCCCCAAAGCAGCTGGAAACAAAGGAGTCCCAGCACCTGGGGTCTCCTGAGTTAAGCATCTCACTGCCACTCCCTGAAATGTTCTCAAACGGGGATTCATCTGAGGAAGCATCTAACTTCCCGCCCAAGCGGGGCAATTGGGTTTTTTGCCAGATGGGGCTGGTGCCATTAGATAAGATGCATGAAAGCAAGCAGTAAACGTAACCGTAACCGGATAGTGAAGGGAGGGCAACATGGCTACCGAGGGAGGAGGCCTGGGGGAGGGGAGGGCAGTGGGACCCATCAGAGGACAGGGCCAGGGTTCAGAGGTCCCGGGAGACAGGGAGGCAGGAAGTACCAAAGGCCAAGTCTGTCAGTCTACATAGCCCTGTCCAGCTGCCCTGCCACTGGCCAGTCTGCCTCCCCCTACTCAGCTCACGCGGTGTGAGGGGAGGGAGGCCTTCGCTGGCAGCAGCTGCTAGCTGAGGCCCCGCTAAGTGAGGCAAGGGGATGAGAAAGCTGGATTTCGGTCCTACCCGTCGCATACCTTAGAGACCATCACAACTGCCACCTGCCCTCTCGCCCGTGAGGAAACCCGGGACCATCACTTTTCTACTGAGCCCATCGTGCTGCCCACCCTCCCCAGCTCCTCCAGAGCAGCCACAGGCCCAGCCCCTGGAGCGGGGAGCCCTCTCCCACGGCTCTCTGGGCTCCTCCACATGCCGCCGAAGGCCATGGTTTCCACCCCAACCACATCACTCTCCACCTCGCCCCAGCCAGAGGTCTTCATCTGGAACCATCTCTTACCCTCCTGGACCATGAGTCCCCTCCCAGCCAGCTGGCCTCCTGCCCTCAGATCATACCGGCACTTCTAGTTACGTGATATTCTAAAGTCCGTTTCAAAATGATAACATCTCATTCAACTCTGGCTCAGCTACTCTGTTCCCTGTGGGCTGGCCTGCTCTCCTGCACCTTTTAGTGAGGCCTTTTCTCTGGAAGCTCCACATTCCTTAGTCCATAGGGGGCCAAGAGCCCAGGATTTCGAGTCAGACACACCAGTGTTCTCATCTCAGCTTCACTACTTTCCCCTGAGTGGCCTTGGGAAGTCACTTCCCCTCACTTCCCCACCTCCCGCATAAACATTAGGATGATGACATCTCTCCCCCAGGTGGGAATGAGGATCACATGCAGTGACAAAAGGAAAGCCCCTCACACAGACTTACCAAGGAAGGCCTCACCCATAGCTATGCCTACTGCCTCCTCACCCCAAAATCAGGCTTTTATATTTTTGGACACAGCCTATCAGAAGAGATGACTGCATTGAGTATTATTTCTGTCTGGGCCCCAGATTTCAAGCACAAGCCCAGAGCTCAAGGGACAGAAGAAAGCCAGAAGGGTACTCCTCCTGCAGCCTCAGCCCCAGTAAGGAGCTGGTTCCTGAAAGAGGCAAAAAAAAAAAAAAAAATATATATATATATATATATATATAACCTTGGGTCCCAAATAAAACACATAACAATTACAGCAAGACTTTCTTCTCCATGCCAGCCTTAGTTTCCCTTACTGATACTGTCCGACCAGGCTTTCCCACTCAAAATAAGTGAGAAATTAAGGCAAAAAGTAGGATTCATACCACAAACATAGTGAAAGCCCAAGAAATGTTCCTTTAGGATGCTACCCACCATCACGAACTATTAGATGACTTAAGATCTGGAGAAACTAGAAATGGGCAAACTGGAATGGGAGCCTTGAAAGAGGAGAGGGCAAAGCGGGTGAGGTTATAGGGGAGAGAGGGTAAATATGCCAAGAATGGAATGAGAGATAAGGACCAAGGGCTCTTTGGGGGTGACAAAATACAAAGGAAGCTGCTTCCCAACCCCTAACCACAGAGGCCTTGCTGGGAACAGATGCTGGCGACGGTGTGCTCGTGCCCCCGTTCTCCTTAAGGACCATCGGGGGCAGTCAGGAGGAGTGGGCTGGGCAGCCCCAGAGGGGTGCTGTTGGGAGCTCGGAGGAGCAACACAGCCCAGTCTCTTACCTGGCAGGCAGCGGGCATTCTCAGGCAGCAGGTGCTTATACGTATTGAAGAGTCCTGCATCAGAGATCATGAGGGGGCAATAGATGTTCACCAGCTCCCGACCCTTCTTCACAGTGACGCCTGCAGGCACAAGAGCTTTGTTGAGGTTCTGTGCACTCCAGGAGGAAGAGAAAGTTCCAGATTTCACACAGATCTCTCCCAGCCTACACTTCGTGTTCTCAGACATGGACATCCAGCCCACCGAGGGCCAGGCAAGCAGGCTGCGGGCAAAACTGCAAAGCAAGGGCAACATCTTCGAGTGTTCTCCGCCTATCCCAAGCTGCTTCTGCCCTTACCCTCCCTGGCTCTCTCCCCACCCTATGTGGGCTCCCTTTGCTTTAGCCAAACCCGACAACCTCCACACTAAACCCAACGAAGCCCATGGGCTGAAGCCCTTTCCACTGGAATCACAGGCCCTTCTTCACTGCCACCAGAGTCCTATTTCCAAAATACTCTGAAAGCCTCTGGCGCCACCACAACCTCTGTAAGATAAACTCCAAAGTCTTGTACCGGCCTTCCAAGGTCTGGGCCCTTCTATGTCTCCAGCCCCATCTCTGGCCACACTCACTAAATTATTAGGGGGCAGCATATGAAACAGCTGATAACAATTTTTGACCTATAAAAATGGCAGTTTCTGGGGCACCTGGGTGGCTCAGTTGGTTAAGCATCTGACTTGGATCTTGATCTCAGGGTTGTGAGTTTGAGCCCCATGTTGGGCTCCACTCTGGGCGTGGAACCTACTTAAAAAAAAAAAAAAGGCAGTTTCTTAAGGTTCAACCTACTACTTCCAGATGCCTAAAAATACTCAGCTCTTTCATACATCTGTAGCTTTGCACATTCTATTCCCCTTGCCTGGAATAACATCCCAAAACCTCAGGCTAGCTGCTTCTCACCTTTTATGAGCTGGCTCAAGCCCCTCTGCCCTCCTCCCTCCATCCCTAGTGTGTGCCTCTACCTGACACTTTACATTATATCTCAGGGATCTTCCCTATGAGGGTGGAAACTTCTTGAGTTACAGATTTTCTGTATAGCCAGCTTATGTTTCTATCTCCATCTTTTATCACCTAGCACCTGAAAAATACAAGTGATATTCTGAACTGAATCTAATTAAATCGATCAAACTCCTTGCTTCATGGACCTCTTTTGGCCAGAAGGAGAACTTGCTCTGGACATCAGAGAAAATCTCACAGAACTGAGAGCCACCTCTCCCTTATCACCCAGCAACTTCCTGGTCTCTTCTACACATGCGCTCTCAGAGATCGCTCCTGGCCTTTTCTCCCTTGATTGTGTGTGTGTATGTGTGTGTGTGTGTGCGTATGTGTGTACACACGCGCACCAGGCCATCCACTCCTCTCCTCCTCCTTGCAAGATTCCTCTGGTGAGTTCACTGTCACTTCAGCCCTGTTCTCTCAGGCCTCTCTCTGTCTCCTTCCCTAATGCTTCTTCTTGAAGCAGCCCCCCGTCATGGATGGCCTGTTTGTTCTGTTATCAGAGTCCTACCCTGCATATACCCTCTCCTCACAGAATTCACCCACAGTGGAATTTTGACTCTCTGTGCAGGTAGCAGTAGAGACCTGAGCCAGGCTAACAAGATTCTTGGCTCCACCTGCCATTTACAGATTGAGGGCAGGGCATCTGGCTGGTCTCCACACTGCCCTCTGGAGTGCCCAGGTTACTTATTCATTCCTTCACGGAACAAACGTGTGTTGAGCCTCCATTATGTGCTAAGATCAACAAAGATTACAGAAACACAGCCCCTATATTCAAGGAGGTTCTGGATTACTGTATAACTATTTTTACCTATTGAATAAATGATTAAATGCTGTTCTCTGGGGGAACAGTCAATGCTTTATCCTTCCTGCCTCCTTTCTACCTCCAGACTAATCCCTCTCCCCAAGCTCCTCTCTGGGCAATTTCACCTTGTGGCTGCAGTGCTTGATTCTCTCTGCACCCGAGTTCTGTCCCACCCCAGCCCGGGGACCGGGAAGCATGACACAGGGCTCTCACCACAGGCTTTCCCAGCTGAGTCCAGCAACACACTCTGCACAGTGGCACTGGTCAGGACGGCGCCCCCGGCCCGCTGAATCACAGGGATGGTGTGGAAAGCAATTTCACTGGCACCCCCTCGGGGATAAAAGGCCCCTTCTATGTAGTGGCGAACCACCAGAGCATGCATGGAAAAGGCACTGTGGCTGGGGGTCACACCTACAGAAGGAAGGAAGGGGTGATGAGGCAAGGGCAGGCGGCAGCACCATTTAGAAAGGAACACAGCTGCCTGTCAAAAAGCACGCAGCCTGAGTCTACCCATCCCAGGATCCAAATGATCCCCAGGGCTAAGGGCAGCCAGAGGAACAGTTTCCATCCAAACACAGGGCACCTGACAGATTCTGGGGCCAGTGGGAATGTCCTCCCTGCAAAGTGCCATGCTGCCAAGACGAGGGAGGACACCGTTGGTTGAAAAGGAAAACCATCCAGGCCTCGGATGAACGGAGTTTTTACCAGGGAGTCCAGCAGGTAGTTGGCCAGACTTCTCATCCAGAAGCTCCAGAGGACCTTGGGTATATACTGCTCCATCTCAGTCAGTCAAGTAGGCTCAGGAAGAAAGGCTGAGAGCCAAGAGGGCAGCATCTCCTCCTCCAGGAGCCGCCCCGGACCCAAGGCCAGTACCCACCGTAAGCGGGGAAGATGTAGCTCAGCACCAGCCGGAGCTCCGGCGAGGCTGGCAGCTGCCGCAGGACGTCAGCCAGGCTCTGCGTGGATGCACGAAGGAATGGAAGGAAACGGGTGAGCGGCCCACACTTGCTGAGGAGCTGAGCTACGCCCAACGGGAGCATCTTCAACAAGATGGCGTGGGTGGCTCCACGGGACACCACCTGAGGGAACAAATGAGCCGTGAGAACAGGTCCGACCTCCAGAACGGCTGTAACAGACTCACCATTGCAATAGCCTGCACCGGCCCAGCACCAGGACCCAGCACCACTTAGCCCGGGCTGGACTAGGATTTTTAAAAATCTGTCCTCTGTGAATTGTCCCCATTCCACATTCAGATAAGTCCTTTTCTGCTTTTCAGTTTCCTGCCCAAATTCCTTTTGAAAAATCCCATCTGATCTCCGAGGAAGTAAAAAAAGGTGTGATCTCGGGGCACCTGGGTGGCTTAGTCGTTAAGCGTCTGCCTTCGGCTTGGGTCATGATCCCAGGGTCCTGTAATCGAGCCCCATATCGGGCTCCCTGCTCGGCGGGAGGCCTGCGTCTCCCTCTCCCTTTGCTGCTCCCCCTGCTTGTGTTCCCTCTCTTGCTGTGTCTCGTCAAATAAATCTTTAAAAAAAAAAAAAAAAAGGGTGTGATCTGACCACAGAGGTAGAAGCAGCCTTGTCAAAAAGGAGAACAGGGTGCCCCCCAGAGGCCAGAGTGAGTGGCAGCCGCAGAGGCCAGGCTCCAGAGACAGGGCCCAGCTGGGCACCGAGGCCAACTAAGGATAGGGGCTGAGTTCAGGGCAGACTTGACTGTTCCTCCCTTCCTGCCTCGCCCACGTCACTCCACTAATGAAGAAGCGCAGCCTTGTCAGGAATAAACAGGGGGCCCTCAGCATGTCCATGTTACCTTAACCAGCTTTACATATTTGTCAATGGCGGCTTCTTCCTGGGGAAACTTCTCCTTGAGGCCCTGAATATAAGCTTTCTCCCCACTGTACATGGGGAACTCCTTTCGGCCATTGCGCCCTTCTAGTACCACGATGTCAAAGGGTGAGGACAAGGGAGCCCACTCCAGCTGCCCCTCCGTGATCTGGTCCAAGACAAAACGGAAAATGTTGTCCTCTTGCATGGACCCAACATAATGGATTCCTATTGGAAGACAGAACAACAAGGTGTCATAGGGATGAGGGGACTGACCCCCTGGAAAGGTGGATAAGGAAGCAAGGTCAAAGAGGTAGTCCTGCCTAGCTGAGTCCATGCCCAGAGGGTGCTACCCACCCTTTCTGTGTGTGTGGGGGCGGGGGGAGTTGCAACAGAAACCACCAAATCTCTGCCCAGTTCAGCACCCAGTGGTTATGGCTGTCAGGCAAAGAAAGTGATGCCTCTGAAACAACAGAAATATCCAGGATCCTCCCACAGTGGCTGCCCCCAGCCTCCTGAAGAGAGAGCCATGCTCCCAACCCCTTGCCGCAGAAACCTTACCTGTGTCAAATTCAACGCCTTTCTGTCCGAAGGTATGACAGCAGCCTCCTGCTTTGCTGTGCTGCTCCAGCACCAGAACTCGCTTGCCAGCTTTGGCCAGGATCGCAGCGGCAGCCAGGCCTCCAAAGCCACTGCCAATCACCACTGCGTCCAGCTTCTCTGGCACTTGGCTGGCTGAGAAAGCTACAGTGGAGGGAAGAGATGGAAGGTGAGCTTCTCAGGCAGGGGCAGAGAGAAAGCAAAGAGATGGAAACCAAGGAAGACTTCGCTAGCTTATACAACGCAAGGAAACTCTGGAGAGTTGGGCATGGAGCCACTGACTGAAATCACTCCACCCATTCACCTGGGACAGTCTCGGGACCAGCCAGGTGGATTAAAGACAGCGATTTGGTTTGAGATGAATTGATGTAATCAAAACCAATATGTACCTGGGGATTTTCCCTACTATCAAAGAAAGTAGGAATCAGTAAACCACGACACAAACAAGAGCAGAAAGCTGATGGTAATACAGGCTGAGAAACTGAAGTGCAAATAGAGAGCTAGGAAAGAAAGAAATGAGGAGATGGGGGACAGAGGAGCATGTTGTGGGCAGGCTGCTGGCTCATGGAACTGGCTGTTCACGAGTTTAGAATGGATTCTTTGGAAATTACAGGGTCTGCAGGCACCAGTGGAGCAGGCTGGTCCTATGATGGTTCTTCAAGATCCTGAAGCAAAGGCTTGAGCAGGACAGAGCTGAGAAATCACAGCACCATCCCTTCATATCCGGGAAGTCTAGAGGCAGAACTAAGGGGCCAGCACCTAAACAAGTTGAAACCCGACAGCACATTTCCAACCCAAGATCTGTTCTTTAAAGATCACTCCTGAAGAACTGAGATTTGGAATTTTTCAAGCTGCACAAGAACTTGCAAAACTTTTCAAACATTTTTAGAGAAACCTATAGTGAAAAACACATTTTCTATCACAACCCAAAAGAGTATTGTCTCTACCTATGTCACTAAATGTGTCACACAGAATTCTAAAATTTATAAGTAGGAGGGACCTTGGAGATCAAAGAGGAGATCTCTCTCTTTTTTTTTAAAGCAGCAGAACTCTTTCTTTAAACCTTTTGAGGAACCCCAAAATATGTCCTAAAGATGAGAGTGGAGATACTCTGGTTGACCAAGAAGCAGCTCTGAGCCTGAGGCATCCTGCTGAGATTCTCCCAAAGTTTTAGAACCAGGGTTCAACCATATGATTTGGGAGGAGGCATAACCAGTCAAATCACTTGTTGGGCAAAATACCATTTCCCACACAGGTTGGAAGAAATGTGCAGCTCCTCCATGCCCCTGAACCATGGGGGAGGATAAGTGAAAAAGTTAAGGTCCTATAAACCAAATGGGGGGAAGATCTCTTGCCTGTCCTACAGGTCGTGGACCTGTTCTTGGCTATACCATGACCTTGGGATGCTGAGGACGGGACCGCGCCCATGGGGCCACTATGGCCCTGGGCCTGCCAGGGCGTAGGCTCTCACCGGTAGCAGACAGTAAGGCGGGGCGCCTCCCCATGCAAGGAAGCCCTCCCAACACTTTACATATGGGGAAACTGAGGCCCAGGTAGACAGCGGCTCGACCTGCCGGAATGGGAATGCAAGCCACCCAAATGCAGCCTTGCAGCCTAGGGTCCCTTCCCGCTGACCTCGCTTGAGAACCTTCTTTCTGGCCTCCTTGTCGGTCACCAGCGGCGCAGGGGGACGCCTGACGTCCTCGGAGAAGGGGTTCGGGGAGCCGCCTGCGGACAGCCACAGGTGCCCTTTGCAGAGGACCGCCAGCAGCAGCAGCAGGGCCAGCAGCAGCAGCGAAAGCCACATGGCGCTGGCGTGGTCCGAGGACCGGGTCCGCTGCCACCGCGCCCAGCCTCTGCGGCCGGGACTCCGCTGCGCCTCTGTGCCCTTCCGGGCAGGGGAGGTTGGGTGAGAGGCGGAGGCAGCCTCGACCACTGATAAGCCAGAACCTTCCCGGCCGGGAGCCAGGAGTCCGCGCAGACTGGCCCTCCCAGCGTCTCCCACGGCTCTCGCCAGTGCCAAGCGTCCCTGGCGGCCGGGAGGTGGGGCGCTCTGGGCGGAGAGGCTGCGCGGGGACGCGGTGCGCACGCGCGGGGAGGCGCGCCCGGCGGCCTGACCCGACGCCACGACTCGGGAGTTGTGAGCCGCGGCCGGGAACCCCCGGCCCTGTGGAGCAGGCGTGCGTGGAGATGGTCGCCCCGGGCCGAGACGAGGCTGGGAGCTGCAAGGCTGAGAGAGAATCCCGCCCGGGACCCAGGAGGCCTGGGTTCTGGTCTGCGCTCTGCCGTGGGCTCGCCCAATGACCCGAGGCAAGTTGCTTACCTGTTTTCCGCACCAACTGGTGAGGAGGTTTCCGTCCGGAACCCACACAGCCCCAGGCTGGCGGGGTACCTTGATGGAGTGAGATCCTTGCTGAGATCCGCGCGTCTCAGCCGGGGAGCACCCGGCCCTGTGCCCCCCCCCCGCCCCGTGGCCACTCGCTTTGCGGCGCCCGCCTGGGATGGCGTTGCCTGTCGCGGGGGCCTGGCGGCGCCCCCGAGCCTCTGCCTGAGTCCCCATGGCACCTGCCCTCCGTGGGGGCAGTGAGGGGTCAGGGAGCCGCCCAGCGACAAGTCTGATGAAAGGATCAGAGAAGGACTGTCAGACCTATGTGGGCATTTGTATTTCAAGTATGGACCCAGTGTCTGGATTAAATACCTATTCAGAGAGTTGAAGCTCCAGCAAGAAGTTTGAAAATCATACTCCTTGATGTAAGTCCTTGCCTAAAGTGGGTGTACCATACTTAATTTTAAAAGCACCCATCCTTAGGGGAAGGCCTTTTCTTAGGACCCAACTATAAGGAACTTGCCTCATGGTGGGAGTGACTTCATAACTTCCATTACTGGCTTATTTGACGGAGTTTTTGCTCTTTTCTTTCTCTGCTATAGATAACTGTATCTGTAACTGTCCCTGTTGAAGTCCCCAGAGCTCCAGCCGGAACTGAGGCACTAGCAGGTGTGTAAAGCTGGGCATGCTTCTGTGCTGCCTGATTCGTTTCATACACAGAAACAGGAGAGGCTTCCTGAGATCCCTCGTACCATCCCTGCCCGTCACCTTCCCAAGGTTGGCTGTGTGGTGTTTTGTTATATGGTGCCATGGAGGTCAAGGAGGAGGGAAAGGAAAGGGAACCAGATGCTGAGGCTCCAGAGGACACAGTGAGGGAGAGCTAGTTCCTGAGGTACCATGACCAAGGAGCACTGTCCTCCCCACTGAATTACAGGAACCCAAATGTCCAGCCCAAGAGCCGGGAAGTATTCCCATTCTGGGGTCTAGGAATCAGTGCATCATGACAAAGATTCCAGTTTGTTATTGGCAGCCAGTTCTTAGGGAGTCCAGATCATGTTCCCACAGTGGGGGCCTGACCTCAAAGAGGGGCCCTTCCCTCCCTCCTTCCTGAGTTATCCAGGTTTGTGAAATATGACCATCAGGTGTGTGGGGGCCATCTGCCGACTTATGATCCAGACTGTTGTTGTAACAGGCATCCCTGTTGTACAGTTCCTCCATGATAAGTTACGGGTCTGTCCAGCCCTCTTCCCTCGTGAGATGACTGTCTTAGAGTTAGCCAAACTGGCTCAACAGCTCTGACATGTGCAATACTGGTGTTCACCAGGGAAGGCTAGGCAATGCGCTGCATTTTGATTTTCTGTCGTGGGAACTGGGCCTAGTGTTATAAGCCCCCAGACCCAACCTGTGTCTGAGACCTAAGCAAAGCCTGAGCACTTCAGCTAAAACCACCCACCAGGATGCCACACAATAGCTTCATCCCTTTAATAAGCTGCCCGCAGGTCCCAGTGACTTCATCGTGGGAACCAGACCTCGGCACTTAACAGTAGTGCTGCTGCCTTCCGGACACTGAGAGTCCAACCCTCAGACTCTATAGCAGCCCCTTCTTTCTGTCCAGTGGCATGGAAACTACAAGTTAGGGATTTGACTAAAGCAGCTGATGTAGTCAGAATAAATTTACAGCTGCTTAAAGATTTTTATTTATTTTTAAGATTTATGTATTTCTTTTGAGAGAGAGAGAGCGCACACGAGCAGGGGGAGGGGCAGAGGAAGGGAGAGAAGCAGACTCTCCGCTAAACATGGAGCCCGACTCGACTGGGCACTTGATCTCACGAACCTGAGATCATGACCTGAGTGGGTTACTCAACCTGCTGAGCCATCTAGGTGCCCCTGCTGAAAGGTTTTTTTAAAGTCAGTTTTTGTTAACAGAGGCTTAACTGAATGATGAAACTAGTTTTTTTTTGTAATGTTTTTTCTACAGACTGGGACTTCAGAGACCTCAGGGACTTCTTTCGGTCCTCACGGAAACCTCCTAGCCTTGGTGATGGCACACGGGGACTATTTACTTACTCTTAGTCTGAATGACTGCTGGGGAGGAAGGCAGACATAGAGCAGCCGGATCTCTGGCTCTCCCCACACTTCTAATCTCAGACTTGATTAAACTCCTTTCTGAGCCCAAGGACGAAGCTCACTTGAACAAATGACTTTGAGTCATGAATGAAAACTCTTGCTCTTTCCATGACGAGAAAGAATTAAGAGATGGACAGGTAAGCAAGCACTTCTATTTGAGAAAGAAGGTGTTTGTTTGGGATATATTGTTATTAGTAATAACACAAGATAGATCAAGAGAATGTAGAACTTTAGAAATGTTTTGGGAAAACCCTCATTATAATGTTCTTTGTAGGAGAAGCTTCTATTCATACACCTCTGAGTCAGTTGCCTTTGCTAGCAGCTTCTTTTCTTTTTTTTCCTTTATTTTTTTATTTTTAAAGATTTTATTTATTTATTTGACAGAGAGAGACAGTGAGAGAGGGAACATAAGCAAGGGAAGTGTGAGAGGGAGAAGCAGGCTTCCCGTGGAGCAGGGAGCCTGATGCGGGGCTTGATTCTAGAATGCTGGGATCATGACTTGAGCTGAAGGCAGACGCTTAACGGCTGAGCCACCCAGGCACCCCTCTTTTTTTTTTTTTTAAGATTTTATTTATTTATTTGAGAGAGAGAGCGCGCGAGCGCATGAGCGCACACACAGGTTGGGGGAGGGGCAGAGGGAGATGGAGAAGCAGACTCCCAGGACCCCAAGTCATGACCGAAGCCAGAGGCAGCTGCTTAATGGATTGAGCCACACAGGCGCCCCCCCCTTTTTTAAGTTTATTCATTTAAGTAATCTCTACACCCAATGTGGGGTTCAAACTCACAACCCCAAGATCAAGAGTCACGTGTTCTGACTGAGCTGGCCAGATGCCGCACTGGTAGCTTATTTTCTGGGTGGGTCGTGGGATTTTGTTTTGGATTTGCTTGGGTGAGAGGAGAATGTCAATGAGGAATCCCCAAAGATATTTGTAATTTATCAATTTGGCCTGTTTACCTTACCCTTGTCAAACACATGCTTTGGCTTCATTATCCTCAGGACTCTGGGTCCAGTGTGATATGTCTTTGTGTGACCCTGGCAGCTAACCCTGCCTTCCTTACCCTTCTCCCTACGTGGTCCAGAAGTGATCTTAATGGAGTTTGTGGGACAAAGCCTTTGCTTTGGGAGTCCGGGGAGGTTTTCTCCACTGTACTAAGACAGGTGAACTGTTCTTCCAGAGAGAAGTCTTCGGCCACTGGAGGGGACTGAATTGGAGAGGGAAAAGAAGGATGGAATGAATCCTGAGGGCACAGACCCCTGCAGGGAGTTGTTCAGCATAGTGACTCATCAGAATTTTTGAGAACATATTTTGTGCCTCATACTGTGCTAATTGGGTGTCAGAAATAGAAAAGAAGTGTTAAAAAAAAAAGATTCTTCCACTCAAAGCCGCAGGGTCTGATTTAAAGACAGGCTGCGTTGGGGGACGTGAAAACTCCAGGGCCATTTTGATTGATGGTGCAATTTCAGCACACTCAAAAGAGAAGTGGAGTCACAAGACTTATTACTTAAAGATCCCAGAAATGAGGCAGGGGTGAGTGTGTGGAGGGGACAGTGAGCCAAGGTAGGAGCAGTCCTCAGTCCCAGATCACGAGCAAGCACGAGATAGGGAGTAGACTAGCAAGCGCCCCTTTTATTTACAAGGGGGAGGTCACTAGCTTTTCTCAGACTCAACTCTAAGTGATTATTTTAAAAGGTGTTCCGGGGAAAGCAAGGCAGGAACTCGTAGCAGGAATCCTAAGCTCAGGTGCGTATCTAAATGTCCAAGTTCTGGCTATGAGCAGGGTTGTCATACTCTAGAACCTAGGAAGCAACTCCAAATAGCTGTTTTCTCATCACGTAGGCCTCTTGCAGAGAGACTTGTGCTCCCCGCAGAAGGGCTGGCTGTAGGCCTGAGAGAAGGGGAGAGACCCTTGTAGCCCCACTGGAGAAAGCAGGCCACCTTGGGTAGGTGGAAGGGGTGGTGGTAGGGGCGTCTTCTGGAGGAAAACCACATGAACCAAGGGATGGAGGTGAGAGGAGCTGCAGCAAGTGTGTTCACTGGACTGAAGTGGGAAATAGTCGTGAGGAGGCATCACGAGGCCAGCGATGGAGGGCTTTGCTCAGCTGTGCTGTGTTCAGGCATCCATTCTTTTGTCTTGTGATCCATTCTGGTCATAAAGAAATCAAAGCTCTGAGCTGCCTGGGTAGTGCAGTCGTTAAGCATCTGCCTTCAGCTCAGGGCGTGATCCCAGCGTTTCAGGATCGAGTCCCACATCAGGCTCCTCCGCTGGGAGCCTGCTTCTTCCTCTCCCACTCCCCTGCTGTGTTCCCTCTCTCGCTGGCTGTCTCTGTGTCACATAAATAAATAAAATCTTTAAAAAAAAAAAAAAGAAATCAAAGCTCTGTTTAAGGAGTAGTAGTTGGCAGAAATGTGTGGGAGGGATTAGAATAACAGGATAACCTGGGGTTCTGGGGCCTTGATGTAGCCCTGATTTTTTAATTTATTTTCTTTTAATTAGTTTTTTTTCTCTTATTTATTTTATTTTTAAAGATTTATTTATTTGTCAGATAGAGAGCAAGAAAGTGAGAACACAGCCAGGGGGAGGGGCAGAGGGAGAAGCAGGCTCCCCGCTGAGCAGGGAGCTCGATGCGGGACTCGATCCCAGGACCCCGGGATCATGACCTGAACCGAAGGCCCAAACTTAACTCACTGAGCCACCCAGGTGCCCCTTCTCTTATTTATTTTAGAGAAAATAATATATTCACATGGTTCAGAATCCAAAAAGTAGGGGACATGTACCTAGAGTGAAAAAACCGCCTTCTCCTCTTGTCGCCCAGCCACCCAGTTTTCTTCTGGAGGCAAAATCACTGCTTCCTTGAGTATAAGTCTGGAAATAGTCTTGGCGGAGACGGGCAAATATGTTTGTGTGTTTTCTAAAAATATAAATGGTAACATAGTGTATAAACTCTGCCCTTTGCTTTTTCCACTTAATGTATCATGTGGATTGTTCCAAATTGTCCATAAAACACGTTCTTATTCTTCTTTATGGCTAGATTGGAGCTCATGGAGTTAATATGCTTTTATTTGTGGAATTAGTCCATTAGTGGGCATTCGGGGGTTTTCTAGCCTTTTGCTATGACAAACATTGCTACCACGAATGATGCTGTAAGATGTCCTTTTGCACACGGAGAGTATATCTGTTGGATAAATTCCTGGACTGCAGTTGCAGGCCCAAAGTGGACAAAGCCTGTATGATTTTGTCAGGTTTTGTAAGCTGTAGAGGTGGGTACAATTTACCCTTCAGTGTGTTACAGCACTTGGTTTTCTAGCCAACACAGTGTGTTATCACACTTTTGAAAATTGCTCCTATGATAAGTGACAAATATTATCTCAGACTAGTTTTATTTAACATGTATCTCATTAGGAGTAGGGTTGGGCATTTTTTGTTTGTTTCAGAGCAGTGAGTGTTTCCTTTTCTGTAAGCTGTCCATATCCACGCCCAGTTTTCTGCTGGGTTGGGTTTCTTTTCCTGACTGATTTGTAGGATTTTTTTTAACCTATTAGGAAAATTAGTCCTGTATTGATAATCTGAGTTGCAAAAATTAGTCAAGTGGTTTTTTTTTTTAAAGATATTATTTATTTATTCAACAGAGATAGAGACAGGCAGAGAGAGAGGGAACACAAGCAGGGGGAGTGGGAGAGGAAGAAGCAGGCTCATAGCAGAAGAGCCTGATGTGGGGCTTGATTCCAGAACGCTGGGATCACACCCTGAGCCGAAGGCAGACGCTCAACCGCTGTGCCACCGAGGTCAAGTGGTTTTTTAAAGCTCTCACGGGCAAAGGTTTAGCTGAACAGAAAGGCCAAAAGTAAGAAAACTGCCTCACTAAATTTTACTTTCTCAGAGTTCTGAGACCTTTCACAGAGCCAAGAAATCTGAGATAACATTAAGTAAGCTTTTTGGAGTTTATCTTAAGACGAGATGAGGCAGAAGTTTTCCCTTACAGTATTCCTTACGGTTAAGTTCTAGGGAGTTCGTCCATCTTTGTGTGTGTGGTATTGGGAAAAGGAGTGACATTTAAGCTGTCAACTCTGGAGGGCTGATTTGTGCCCAAGAAGCTGACCCTGCTTTGTCTTGCAGGTTGAAAGTGTGTGTGCTACGTATCCTTCACCATATGACAAGGACACCAGTGCTCTTCGGGCTCTCAGAGGAATTCCTGTACGTGTCACCCACACCCCAGTACCTCCCACCCATACAAACTTTTGTTGCGTACTGCTCTGTGGGGCCAGGCACGGGGGACTTAGGATAGCAGAGACCCTGCCTCCAGGAGACTCTTGGGGGCAGAGTTGTGGGGCACAAACTTGCAAAACAACCTCTAGCTAGGAAGATAATTGCTCCAGCAAAGCAGAGTATAAAATGCAGTGGGAATACCAGAGGCACACCGCAGTCTCAACCGAGTTGTGTGCATTTTTGTTTATTCTTCAAGGAGAGCACATGCTTGTCCCACGTCACCCAACTTGTACATCAGAGTTGGAGTTTTCCATGTTCCTCTCTTTAGATTGGCTTTAATCAACCAGCCTTCTGACGTCTAGTTCTGAGGACATTCTGTACCGCGGGAGGGGCATGTGGATGGGAGGGTATGAACTCACCCTCACACTAAAGGTCGGCTGCGCATACAGATCTCAGAATTGAAGAACCGTGGTGTCCTCCGGGCCCTGACAGCAGAAGCAAATGGATGGGAGCCAGCTGGTAAGGTCCCTTCAGGGCCCTTGGAGCCTGGGTGGGACCCAAATCAGAGCTCCCTGTGGTCTACTTTTCTTTCTTTTTTTTTTTTTTTTTAAAGATTTTATTTATTTATTCGACAGAGATAGAGACAGCCAGCGAGAGAGGGAACATAAGCAGGGGGAGTGGGAGAGGAAGAAGCAGGCTCATAGCGGAGGAGCCTGATGTGGGGCTCGATCCCATAACGCTGGGATCACGCCCTGAGCCGAAGGCAGACGCTTAACCACTGTGCCACCCAGGCGCCCCCCGTGGTCTACTTTTCATCATTTGAATTTCTCTCAGTACTTATCCTATAGAATTTTACAGATTTATCATTCTTCAAGGAAAATTAGAATCGACACTGGATTAGAAGTCAAAAGACTTGAGTCATAATCTAGCACTGCACACGGCTTATTATGCACCTTGGGCGATCATGTCATCTCCATGTCTGCTGTGGGGATAACAATGCCTTCTCTAGTCTCAAAGGGATATTGTGACGATGAAATGAGACAGTGTATATGAAAAGGCTTTGAAAAAGCATCCTATTTTATCTGCTTTACATGATCCTTTCGTGTACTGTACTTAAAGCTTGTTTCACTTGCTGATTTCTGACACAGAAAAGCCCACTCAGCAGGTGAGAAACACCAGTTCTGGAGTCCCACACCTCCGGTTTAAGTCCTGCCTCTCTCACCCCGCAGCTATAGGACCTTGAGCAAGTTTCTTAACCTTCTAACCCTTACTTACTTCATCTATAAACAGAAGGTGTGTCAGAACCTGTGTGATGGGAATTGTGTAAGGATTACATGAGCCAAGGTCAAGTGTTTAGCACATGGACTATAAACCTGTGCCACATATTTTTAATCATATTAAACAGTTACAGTTTTCTTCCAGATTGCTCTCAGCTCATTTAAATTGATAGGCTTATGAGGCACCTGGCTGGCTCAGTTGGTGGAACATACAACTCTTGGGTTGTGAGTTCAAGCCCCATGTTTGAGATAACTTTAAAAAAATAAAATCTTTTAAATGGGCACCTGGGTGGCTCAGTCAGTTAAGTGTCTGCCTTCGGCTCAGGTTATGATCTCAGGGTCCTGGGATCAAGCCCTGCACCAGACTCCCAGCTCAGTGGGGAGTCTGCTTCTCCCTCTCCCTCTCCCCCTCCCCCCTGCTTGAGCTCTCCCCCTCTCTCTCTCTCAAATAAAATCTTTAAAAATAAGTAAATAAATGGAGTTCCTGGGTGGCGCAGTGGGTTGAGTGTTGGACTCTGGTTTCCGCTCAGGTTGTAATCTCAGGGTCATGAGATGTGGCCCACATTGGGCTCTGAGCTCTACACAGAGTCTGCTTAAGACTGTCTTTCCCTCTCCCCCTCAAATAAATAAATGTTTAAAAAATAAAATAGATAGATAGGTAGGTAGATAGATGGACAGGCTTACTAATTCAGTGATACTGTTTCCCGTATGGATAAGTGGAAGAGAGCCCAAATAAAGGAGGCAGTTGAAAAAGGAAGAGAGGTAGAGAACTGTGCTAATGTGAGCTGCATTCACTGTCCCGAAGATCTGTTTTTTGCCTCCATTTTTTTCTGTTGGGGAAAATTAGTATTTATATCAGGATCATCTTCAGATGAGGAGTCGTCTCCCTGGTTCCAAGAGGAAAGGAAAGAGGTGCTCTTGCTCTGTCTTGGACATTTGTCTCCAGATTTTAGGCACCAGAATGCAACCACTAGCTGAGACCTTGTACTTTCTGTTGACTAAGCTACAGTCACAGCAGATTCCCAGGTGCTGGTGAGGTTTCCGCTCCCAGCTCACAGCCTTCCTCTGAGTCGTTTGTAGGTGAAAGGTTGAGGGCCGCCTGGGTGGCTCAGTTAAGTGGCCAGCTCTTGATTTCGGCTCAGGTCATGATCTCAGGGTCATGAGATCGAGCTCCGCATCAGGCTCTGCGCTCAGCAGGGAGTCTGCTTGAGATTCCTCTGTCCCTCTCCCTCTGCCCCGCCCCGCCCCACTCAGGCACCCATTCTCTCTCTAATAAATAAATAAATAAATAAATAAATAAATAAAGCTCTAAAAAAGAAAAGAAGGGTGCCTGCTTGGCCCATTCAGTTAAGCATCTGATTTCAGCTCAGGTCATGATCTCAGGGTCCTGGGATCAAGTTCCAGCAAGGGGCTCTGGGCTCAGCAGGGAGTCTACTTCTCTTTCTCCCTCTGCCCCTCCCCGCCACTGTGGGCTCTCTCTCTCCTTCTCTCTCAAATAAATAAAACCTTAAAAAAAAAATTTGACCAAGTTGCTTGAAATGAGGACCTGCAGGGTGAAGAGTCCATGAAGCCGGGTGTCAGTGAGGGTGATGGGTGATGCAGCCCTCGTCAGCACCATAACGAGCAGTCCCTGCTGCCGCTGCTCTGTTCCCTCCTTTTCACCTCCCAGGGTGCAGCATGCTGGAAGAAAGTTTTATTTTCTTCACCACCCAAGGTCCAGCAGTCTGTATCCTGGTGAAGTTATCTAGCTTGGAAGTCCTCGGGCTCCGAGTCTCAGTCCACCTCAGACTGGGGCTGGCAAGATTGAATTTCCCAGAAGTCCAGACCCGTGTCACCTGCTGCCACTACCTACTGCCCTGCTGGACCCGAACCCAGGACTGTGTCAGTGACACTAGCTAACACGCACTGAGCACTGACCTTTGGGTCATATACCGTCTCCCCTGCCCAGAAGCTGAAGAGTTGCGTCATCCTCCAGCAGTCCCACGAGTGATGACTCGGGGTTAAGTACCTTGCCCACGGAAGTGCAGCTGTGGAGTGAGGACAGGAAGTGCTTGCTAGCAGCTGGGCTCCAGTTCTATGGCTTCCCAGCAGCTTTCTCTGCCTCAGTTTCTGTTAGTGTTTTGAGTTTCTGGTTGTATTGTATTGTATTGTATTGTATTGTATTGTATTATTTTATTTTATTTTATTATTATTTTATTTTATTTTATTTATTTTATTTTATTTTATTTTATTTTATTTTATTTACAACTATACTTTCAGAACAGTTCATTGCCCTGTAATATCCTCAGTCAAGACTGCATGGTCAAAAGGAGCTGCCCTCTCTCACTCTTACCACTGGGGCTGGAGGCTGGAAGGGTCATGATTTGGGGTCTTGGACTGAAATCTCTCTGTTTTCTCCATGTTGTGTTGATTTCCTCGCTAGCAAATGGGAAAAGCCAGCAAGAGGACGTACCGCCTGCAGTCTGGGTTAGAGTGACAGCTGTGGTTTGGAGAAAGGGCTATGTGGTGGCAACAGAGAACCTAACTTGCTGCTTTTTCTCTCCTGCTCCCCCCCCCAATTTCCGGTGCTTTCATTCATTCAGCAGACATTCATTGAACACCTGTCCTGTGTCGGGCACCGCACTAGGTTCTGGAGAACATTATCCTCATGTAGCTCCCAGTGTAGCGGAGTGACAGCCACGACACTGAGTGACCCTGGGTGTCAGGGGCTCACTGGCTCCCTCTGCAGACTTAATGAAGTCAGGGAAGGCGCCTGGCTGAGGGTGATATCAGAGTTCACTGGAGGTTGAGGAGGAACAACAGCAACGGGTGTGGCGGGGGCGGGGAATTGGGACCAGAAGGTGCAGGTTCCTGGGGTGACTGCAGGGGGAGAGGCTTCGGAGCAAAGACACAGAAGGTGGAGGGGCTGAGGAAGTGCAGGACTTCTGGATGCCCTAGGGCACAACTACTGGTGGAAGAAAGATCCAAACTGTGAAAGTGTTTAGATGCTGTGAAGAGTTTGGGTTTTATCTGCAGAGTTATGGAGAACCCCTGGAGGGTTTCCAGCAGGGGATTGACATCAAATCTGCCTTTTTTTTTTAATTAGTTAATTTATTTGTCAGAGAGAGCACAAGCAGGTAGAGTGGCAGGCAGAGCCGGTAGAACAGGCAGAGGTAGAAGCAGGCTCCCTACTGAGCAGGGAGCCCGAAGCGGGACTCGATCCCAGGACCCTGGGATCATGACCTGAGCCGAAGGCAGGCGCTTAACCGACTGAGCCCCCCAGGTGTCCCCAGATATGCCTTTTCAAATGCTCTCTCCGGCAGCTGTGTGGAGAGGGTATCTGAGGGCAGTGGGACCCAAGGTGGGCAGGCAAGGCTGGGGCTGCAGCAGCGAGCCAGATGTCCCTAGGTCTCAGAGGGTCTCCTTTTCTCACTATTGCAGTTGTGAGTGCCGAGGTGCTCAGAGCCCAAGAAGAATGGGAAGCTGTGGACAACATCCAGACAGAGACAGGTAACCGCAGGGACGGCGCTGTCCACATGGCCCAGCTGCTAATAAAGGCACCATCCACGTGTGGCTAACGTTTCTGTGACCCTGGGTTTGGGAGACAGAATTCCTGAGAGTTCCCCTTTTACCTCCCTGACATAGAATAAAATATCTTTCCAAATCCAAAGATGATGACATTCCACCTCTGGAGGAAATGGGAATGAATGCCACCTACTCAGACCTGAGAGAAGACAGGGAGGAACTTGGTCAGGGTCTGCTTGTGCAGGGTGATGAGGTGGGCAGAAGATGGAGGCAGACAGCCGGGGTGCCTGCACAGGTGGTTCACCAGACAAGGAAGTCTCTGAGATAGGGGCCGAAGCCATCTGCTGGAAGCTTCGAGGGCTGGGTAAAAATTGTCCCACTTCCTTTTCTGACAGGTTTGGACGGAGCTATAGGAGGGTAGAACTCGAACCTAGAGCCTGAGCTCTACTTGAGCTCCTGGAAAGTCATCACAGTGGACTGTGTCAGTCATCCCCGACATTGCTAACTGATAAGTTCACTCTCTGTGGACTGTACTGGAGGAGGGAGAGGGGGTCATTCATATACAGGGTGTGAGAAAGGGCAAAGTGGAAGTGAGGAAGGGCCCCTAGACAGACCCCAGCGTGCTCCTACGTGGGTACCTACTCCAGGCAGTGACTCACCTCGTCACAGATGAGTGGAATGGGACCGCCGGCAGGGCAGGTCTGTCCCTACTCACTGCAGAGGTTGGCTTAGCAAGCCTCTGAATGGCCCGGTCTAAGAAGGGACCTGGCCCAGCAGATAATGTCAGCCCCTTAAAAGAGGATTAGTTTTAGCTGTAGATATCTGATGTCTGCCACTGAAAGCCAGTGTTTGGCTTAGAGGTAACAACCAGAATGCCCTCAGTCAATGTTCTCTGACCGAATGACTGAATGACTACCGTTATAAATCTGAGAGTGTCTTCCCTTTTACCACAGGGAGCCAGGCCAGCGCGGACCAGCCTGGGCAGCTGATCTCCTTCAGCGAGGCTCTGCAGCATTTCCAGACTGTGGACCTCTCTTCCTTCAAGGTATGAAAGTAGTCTCCTTCATCCCAGGAGCCAGGTTTCTATCCCACCAGCCTAGGGCACTGGGGAAGCAAGATGGAAGCTTCCAGTTAAAGATCCTACCTCACCTAAGAAATCTTGGAGCACAAAATCAGGGGTGGCCAAGGACCCAGGCTTCATGCAGGACCCCAGTGGCCTTCTTGGGACTGTGTCCCCAGAGCTTTTGTGACCCTGCCATACACAGGTCTGTGTAGCTGCTCCCTCCTCTTCCCTCTTAGGGATGGGGAGGTCTGGAAGCAAATGCTAGATAGTTCCTTAGGGAAGCAAGGCATTTTGTCTAGAAAGCTGAGTAATTCATGGCTATTGTAGGAAGATCTTCCATTCCCTCAGGGAACCAGAAGTTATTTGGAAATTTTAAAAATATGTGGGGTTAGAAAAAGAAGAAACATTGAGGAGAATAAAAGCTAGTGGGGGGCGCCTGGGTGGCACAGCGGTTAAGCGTCTGCCTTCAGCTCAGGGCGTGATCCCGGCATTATGGGATCGAGCCCCACATCAGGCTCTTCCGCTATGAGCCTGCTTCTTCCTCTCCCACTCCCCCTGCTTGTGTTCCCTCTCTTGCTGGCTGTCTCTATCTCTGTCGAATAAATAAATAAAATCTTTAAAAAAAATAAAAATAAAAATAAAAATTAAAAAAAAAAAAAAAAGCTAGTGGGCTTCCTGGGGCATCTTGAGTGACTAAGAGTAGTTTGAGAAGATTGTGATTTCAGATCTTCAACCTAAAACCTGGTTCAAGAGAGGCTGAAAAGTCAAGAATCAGGTTGGTTTATGGGACGCAGAGGGCCAGAAGCTACCAAAATCAGAATATTCTAAGACCTGCGGCACTGGCCCTTGAGCAGTAACTCAGCATGACCTGGCTTAGGAGGTACCCTTGTGGTATAGACAGAATGCTCCAACAACCCCTCAGGTATCCAGCTCCAAAAGTCCCCACAAAACCCCCTCCTCACTGGCTCTCTCACCCTGGAAGTTGAGAGGACTGCTAGGCTGTATCATTCACGCCCTTTGCAGAGAGAGACGGACGTACAAAAGGTAAAGCAGCCCTGCTGGGAACCCTGGCCTGGCTTTGTCAGACCAAAGTGGGGGTCCCCATGCCCGCCATCGCTGGCAGTCAATGCAATAGTAGCTCTGGGGAAGCCCAAAGGAGCAAATGCAGACAACGGGCTAATAATGCCTATATTTGGGGACATCTCTTTTCTTTCTTTTTTTTTTTTTTTAAGATTTTATTTGTTTATTAGAGAGCAGGATTCGGGGGGTGTTGCAGAGGGAGAGGGAGAAGCAGGCTCCCCGCTGAGCAGGGAGTCGGACGCGGGGCTCGATCCCAGGACCCCAAGATCATGACCTGAGCCGAAGGCCGATACTTAACCAACTGAGCCACCCAGGCGCCCCGGGGACATCCCTTTTCTACTTATAATAATCTCGGGAGCCAGAAGAGCCTGTCTCTGGAGATGGGGCAGGTGCTTCACAGCTCCTGCCCCTTCCCTGGCCCAGACACCAGCCAGTTAGTTGGGGGAGCTACTTCCTTCTGCAAGAACAGTCCCTGGACTGATCCTGATGGTAAGTTCATTAGAGCAGGTGAACCCAGCCCTCTGCCCATTGCCTGCAACTTCCTCCCCAGAAAAGAATCCAGCCAACTATTCGAAGGACAGGGCTCGCTGCCCTCCGGCACTGCCTCTTCGGGCCTCCGAAGCTCCACCAGGGCCTCCGAGAAGAAAGGGATTTGGTCCTGACCATTGCTCAGTGTGAGTGCACAGGCGCTGCCACGAGGCAGGGCTGCACATGTGGTCAAGCAGAGAGCACTGTTTGCCCACCTGTTGCTGAGGCGAAGCCAGAGGTCTTGCATGTACCGTGTGGGCAGGGACAGTGGGCATTGCAGGGTGAAAATGTGGGAGGACACAGTCTCTTGAGGACAGTCCGGATCGATCTTGTCTGAACCATTCTCTGAGAAACACTCGGTCCTCCGCTGAGGGGCAGGCAGTCCGACAGAGAGTGGGGGTGTGTTTTCGGGCAGGTGGCCTGGATAGCCAAGACCCAGTGCATGGCCGAGTCCTCCAGACCATCTACAGGAAGCTGACTGGCTCCAAGTTTGACTGTGCCCTCCACGGAGACCACTGGGAAGATCTGGGCTTTCAGGGTAAGAGCCAAGAATGGTTCATCTTCTTTTCCTTGACCCCTGAATCCAGGACTAGAGTGAGAGCCCAGATAGTCCTCTTCCTGTCACGCCAGCACCCTGAGGCAGGATATCGGGGAGGAGGGTGCAGGAAATGCAGAGGCTTTGAGGTGAGCATGCTCACTGTGCTTGAGAAATAGCAAGGAGTGTGGCTGAAGGGGAAAGGTCTCTTGTGGCCTAACAAGCCATTGTCAGACATTTACTCTAAGAGAGAGGAAAAGCATCAGAGTGATAGGATTTGGAATCTGGTTTTTTCTTTTTCCTCTTTCCTTTTAACACGGATGAAAATTTTGCTTTATACTATTTTGTTTTTTTGAGTGAAGCAAAATGATTTCAGCTGTTTTTGGATTATGCTACTCTTTTTTCCAAATCATATCAAGTTACATTTATATGGAATAGGAAAATGTCCTCATTTAAAAAGGAAATTTTATGTACCCATAATTAATTGGTCCATTGGTATTGACAACATGTTTAAGTCCCTTTATCCTCCCTCATCTATAATATAATTACCTCATTTTCCTCCATGTGCAATGAGAATCATGTCAGTGTTACGATTTTTGTTTCAACCATCAAACAATTTAGAAAACTCAAGAGGAGGAGCAAAGTCTCCTGTATTTGCCCATATGCTTACTCTTTCCACTGCTCTGTTTTCCTTTTTTGATATTCCAAGATCTCTTCTTTTACCATTTCCTTTCATTTTCAAGAACTTCAACTACTTTCTAAAGTAGGTCTGCCAGTGTTAAATTCTCTCAGTTTTCCTTCATATGAGAAAGTCTTGATTTCCCCTTCACTCCTCAAGGATCATTTCTCTGGACAGAGAATTCCAGGTTGACAGCTCTTTTCTTGTAACACTTGCAAACTGTGCTACTTGCTTCTGGCCTCCATGTGAAAGCTACTGTCTCTTGCATTCTTTCTCCCTGAGAGGTAAGGAGTTGTTTCTCCCTCTCTGCTTTCAAGATCTTTTATAGTTAGGAGGAGCTGGAGTGTGTTGTGTCTTAGTGTGGATTTCTTTGGGTTTACCCTGTTGGGTTTACTCAGCTTCCTGAATCTGTAGGTTTATGTCTTTTGCCAAATATGGTCCATTTTCAGCCATTATTCAAGTACCTTTTTTCCTTAATGCCAGTGTAGCTCACATACAATGTTATATTAGTTTCAGGCGAATAATATAGTGATTCAGTAATTCCATACCTCACCTAGTGCTCATCAAAATAAGTGTACTCTTAGGCCTTCACCTATTCACCCATGCCCCACCTGCCTCTGCTCTGATAACCATCTGTTCTCTATAGTGAAGAATCAGTTTTTTTGTTTGTCTCTTTTTTTTTCTTTGTTCGTTTGTTTTGTTTCTTAAATTCCACATAAGTGAATACTTCAAGTACTTTTCTCAGCTCCATATTTTCTCTTCTTTGGGACTCTGATTACACAGATGCTAGATCTTCTGTGCTGTTCCACAGGTGAGAGGCTATGTTCATTTCTTTGGATCTCTGTTCTGTAACTCATAGAGCTCCAAGGCTCTGCTCATTTTGTTTTGTTTGTTTTTTCTCTCTCTGATGTTCAACAGATTAGATAATTTCTGTTGTTCCATCTTCAGTTTCACCGATTCTTTCCTCTGTTGTCTCTATTCTGCTATTGAGCCCATCGAGTGAGTTTTTAATTTTAGTTATATTTTTCGGTTGTAAGTTTTTTATTTGGTTCTTTATACCTGACTATTCTTTACGGAGACTTTCTATTTTTTCATTTTTTTCAAACTGTGTAATTGTTTATCAAAGGCATATTTATGACAACTGCTGTAGTAGTTTTCTATTGTTGCTGCAACAAACTACCACAAATTCAGTAGCTTGACACAACACAAACTTACTAAAGTTAATTTATTTATTCAAGTAATCCCTACACCCACCATGGGGCTCAAGCTCACAACCCCGTGATCAGGAGTCGCATGCTCTTCTGACGGAGCCAGCCAGGTGCCCCACAACACAAACTTATTATCTTATAGCTCCGTAGCTCGGGAGTCCGCACAGGTCTCACTGGGGTAAGATCAGTGTGGCAGCAGGGCTGCATTCCTTTTTGGAGACTCCAGGAAAGACTCCATTTCCTGACCTTTTCCACCTTCTAGAGGCCGTCTCCACTTTTCCTCCTTCAGAGCGAGGAACATTGCATCTTCCTGAGCCTGGTTCTGTCTTCACTTTCTCTGATTCTGTGCTTCTGTCTCCTTCTGTCACTTTTAAGGGCTCTTCTGATTACCTTGGGCCCACCCAGAGAATGCAGGATAATCTCCCTATCTGCCAATTGGCAACCTTAATTCTGCCTCTGATCTTACTTTCCCCTTGCCATGCAAGAGAATATACTCCTGGGTTCTAGGGATTCAGACAAGTACATCTTTGGAGGGGCCTTTATTCTGCTTATAACTGCGGCTTTAAAAACCTTGTCAGATAATTCCAACATCTGTGTTATCTCAGTGTTGCTATCTATTAAGTATCTTTTCTCATTCAAATTAAGATTGTCCTAGTTCTTGATGTAACAAATGATTTCTTTATTGTATCCTGGACATTTGGGGTACTGTGTAATGACACCCTGGATCTGCTGAAATCTTTTATTTTAGCAGGCTTCCTCTGATGCCAAGCCAGTGGGGGAAGGAGGATGTCACCTCTTTACTCCTGGGCAGGGGTAGAAATTTATGTACCCCATTTGGCCTCCGCTGGTTCCACTGGCTAAGAGGGGCACAGGAGCCTCATTACGTGACTCATTACAGGAGTGGACTGCACATCACATGTAGACTGCACTGACATCACAAGGCTGTGGGGGCTCAGTCCCAGCTCCCCAGTTTGCTGATGCTACCTTGGCGAAGCTAAGGGGCACCATGTTACAGTCAGGCAGGGGTAGAAGTCCAGGCTCCCCACTTGGCCTGACAAAGGTAGCCAAGCCCTTGGAGCTCATGGGAGGAGGGACTTCCTTTGGGATTGCTCACCATCACCCTTCAGTTCCTCATCTCGGTTACAGGAGCGAATCCAGCCACAGACCTGAGAGGAGCAGGCTTCCTTGCCCTCCTACACCTGCTGTACCTGGTGATGGACTCAAAGACCTTGCTGATGGCCCAGGAGATTTTCCGCCTGTCTCATCACCATATCCAGGTGGGGCTTTGCTGGGAAGCCAGAGGAGAGGGCTGTGGAGCCATTGTGGGTGCAGGGTGGTCCTGAGCAACCAGGAGGGCTTCACGTGGGCTGTCTCTAGTTGCTCAGGGCTCTCAGGACAACTGAGGCAAACCAGGACCAGGCTTCCCCCATTAGCCTGACCTGCACTAGAATCTGAGCTCCACCACTCGTTAGTGTGCGTCTCCAGCAAGTGCTTCAACTCCACAGAGCCTTGGTTTTCTCATCTGTAGAATGAAAATCATGGACACTTCAGCTGGACAATTAGGAAAATTAAATGAGATGTGTACAGAGGCACTAGGCACAGCTGTGATGTTAATGTGTCAGCTCACTGTCCTCCCTGAGGCTATCCCTTGAACTGTACCAGGAGGAGAGTTAGCCTGTATGTACCCCAGAGGAGGAGATCTCTCTACGAGGGTCAAGGGACACATGGTCTTACTGACAGGACAGAAGTGGCTCCTGTGGCCTTCAGGCTGTCCAAACCTTCTCCAGGGTTGGATTTAATGATTTTCCCAGGTGGTAAAAGGTGGCAGTCACCCCATTTTATTTATTTATTTATTTATTTATTTATTTATTTTTTTTTTTAAAGATTTTATTGATTTATTTGACAGAGATAGAGACAGTCAGTGAGAGAGGGAACACAAGCAGGGGGAGTGGGAGAGGAAGAAGCAGGCTCTCAGCAGAGGAGCCTGACGCGGGGCTCGATCCCGGAACGCCGGGATCACGCCCTGAGCCGAAGGCAGACGCCTAACCGCTGTGCCACCCAGGCGCCCCCAGTCACCCCATTTTAGAAAACAAATTGGACCCATTTCCTGCCATTCACCTATGCCACTTGCATGGGACCTGGAATTCATCCACTAAACAAATTTCTCTTCAGCATTCCCTATGCTAGTTATCATGCTTAGTGCTTGGGATACATCAGTGAACAAAGATCCTTCTAGCAAAGAAGACTAGGCAGTGAGCCTAACACATAAATAAATAATAGAGTATGTTCAAAGATGATAAGTGCTAAGGAGAAAAAACAGGATAAGATTAGGAGAATGTGGGGAGTATTTTATGGGATGCTCAGGGTAGCTCTCACGAGAGGGTGGGAGGTAAACCAGACCTCGAAGGAGTTGAAGATGTTGGCTCCATTGGTGTCTGGGGGAGAGCATTCCACGCAGAGGGAACAGCGAGAGCAAAGATACTGAGGAAGTCGTGTGTCCGGCACGTAAAAGGGTAGCAGGGAACCAGCTGGAACAGGAGCCCAGGAGAGCAGTCAGAGTGGAGGTCCTACGGCTTACAGGGACCAGATGGCAGAGGGCCTGGTAGGCTGTGATAAGGACTTCTAATTTTATTCTGAATGAAGTGAGGGTTGTCGCAGCCTGTAGCATGTGAGCCAATCTAATGTTTTTAAATGTATCCTGTCAGCTGCTAGGTTGAGAACAGTCTATAGTGAGGGCTTTTATAATTAAGTCAGAGATGGTGGTATGAAGTGGTCAGATTCTGGATGTAGAATCTTGAGCATATGGGCTTAAGAGAGTAGAGCCAATTGGGATGTCTGGCTCGCTCAGTTGGAAGAGCATGAGACTTCTGATCTTGGGGTCATAAGTTCAAACCCCACATTGGGGTAGAGCTAAGGGACGGAGGGAAGGGAAGGGAAGGGAAGGGAAGGGAAGGGAAGGGAAGGGAAGGGAAGGAAAGGAAGCAGTCAGCATATTTTTCTGATGGACTGATGATGGGCGTGAGAAAAGAGATTTTTAGTCTGAAAGTAACTGGAAAGATGAGTGGCCATCAACTGAAATGGGAAAGAAAGAGAAAGTTTGGGGGGGTTCAGTTTGCCATACAAGTTATCCATTGAGGTTGTGCATTTTTGGCAAGAGCACCACAGAAGTGATGTGCCCTTCCTTCTCAGTGCCTCAGCTCCAACCTGCCTTACTCCCGGGACGGTTGACCTGGGTGGCATCTGCCGGGTTTCTCCACTGTAGTTATTATTTTTCCCTTTGTAATTAATAACTATGTTGGGGAGGATACTTTGAGACTGTGCAAATATTCTGTTTTTCCTCAAAATTTGTTCTAATGGTAGTTTTCTGTTTCCCTCATTCCTCTCACATTTATTAATTGGAAGAATTCCAATTGTCTATGTTATTATATTTATGCATTCATTCAGTTGCTTTTTATATCAGTGTGGGCTCCTGCGTATTTATTTTATTCTGTGGGTTATAACCCAGTAGTATTGTCACTCATTTTGTTGCTGACATTGTTTCAGCTTTGGCCATTTTAGGACTTCCTTCGGGTCAGCAGCTGTGACCTTTCGTATGCCCTGTTTGTTTTTTTTAATAAAGATTTTATTTATTTGAGAGAGACAGAGATTGTAAGAGAGAGCATGAGCGGGGAAGGGGGGAAGAGGGAGAAGCAGGCTCTCCGCTGAGCAGGGAACCCGATGCGGGACTTGATTCCAGGACCCTGGGACCATGACCTGAGCTGAAGGCAGATGCTTAACCGACTGAGCCACCCAGGTGCCCCCCCCACGCCCGTTATCCCCTGTTTTGAGCACTTTTTGGCTTTCTGGACACCAGAAGATGCTCTAGCCTCATCTTGTATTTTCCCTGTATGATTCCCAGCCCTGGAATTAACCACTTCTCCAAGGAGCTCTCACTCCTTTAATTGGAGAATGACATTTAGAAAGCAAGAGCTGAGGGCCAGGTATTCTGGCTGCTCCTAAGTTCTCACCCTTCTAGGCCCTCTGAGTGGACAGAGCCTGGAATATACGTCTGTGCCACGGTTCACTCCCATCTCTGCTAGGAGCGGCCTGCGGTGGCGAGCTCCCCTGTTCCAGGCCCTGGCAGCACCTCTCGCACAACAGGAAGGTTGGTGGCTGGATACTGCCTGAGGCAGAGGAGCCCAAGTAAGGGACTGAAGGTCACACCTGCGCATTTTCATCAGATCAGAGCGTTGGAGATGGTCAGGCCAGAGTTGCCCAAACAGACTGTTCCAGGAACAGTGTTGTTGGCCATGTGATGTAGTTCTCGCCATGCCCGTTTCTTCTTCTGTAATGTGGGAAAATAATTCCAACCCTGCAGAATTAACCAGTGCTGGAGGTAAAGTATGTGAGGTGCCAAGCGCATTAGTCATTCAGTGAGTGTCAGTTATCAAGGTAACTTTTGATTTCCAAGAGTATTTTTAGTCTTGGAAATACAGCACACACACGCGTACCCGTGCAACACAACCATTAGTCAGGTAGATGCCTTTTTTATTTTTAATTTATTAATGTGTGTGTGTATCTTAGTTGGATCCCTTTTTTAGTCTAAAAGTTCTTGACTACGGTTCCTGCCACTGGGGCAATTTTTCATTTCTAATGTCTACTCAGTATCTCTGTATCTTTTTGGGGAAAGCAGCTATTAAATCTTAAGGCTTGGGGCGCCTGCATGGCTCATTCAGTTAATCATCTAACTCTTGGTTTCAGTTCAGGTCATGATCTCGGGGTCATGAGATGAGCCCTCCATCAGGCTCTGCGCTCAGCATGGAGTCTGCTAGTCCCTCTCCCTCTGCTCCTCTCCTCACTCATGCTTTCTCACTCTCTCTAAAATAAATAAATAAAATCTTCAAAGAAAATTTAAAATAAAAATAAATAAATCTTAAGGCTTCACTTATGCCTGTCTATTCCAGGAAACACTGGAGGAGGCAAGAGTGGGACTTCATGAGTATCTGATCCTGAGATATATTGGGTCCCCACAAGTTGAGGATGTGGGCATTTTCTGTGGTCCTCATGGTGCAGGGAGGTAATTTCTGGGTGAAGTTTGAGAACTGTACCTGTTAGCTTGCGCAGTGATGCAGTCTCTCACAGCAATACTGCTTCGTCCTAACAGACGCCCAGAGGTTGAGGAGTACCTCAGCAATCCAGCCCCTTATTTTGTTTTATTTTATTTTATTTTATTTTATTTTATTTTATTTTATTTTTTAAAGGCTTTATTTATTTATTTATTTATTTATTTGAGAGAGAGCATGAGCATGAATGGGGGAGGGGGGAGAGAGTAGCAGACTCCCCACTGAGCACAAAGCCCAATATGGGGCTTGATCCCAGGACCCTGAGATTGTGACTTGAGCTGAAGTCAGACTCTTACCCAGCTGAGCCCCCCTAGGCGCCCCCAGCCCTTCATTTTAGCTGGAGGCCCAGATAAAGGAAATGACTTGCCAAAGGTCCCACAGCTAATCAGTATTACCTATAGGTCATCTCTGACCTCAGTATCTCCCTTCTTGTAACCTGTAAAGGCTCTCTTATAAGAGCTTCCTGCAGAAATATGGAAGCCAGGGTAGAGGGTTATTGCCAGCTCAGAATTCCTCATTTGAATGAGGGGAGGGAGCAGGCCATTCAGATATCCATGGGAGGAGCATCCCAGACAGAGGGGGCAGCAGGATGAGAGGAAAGACTGGGAGCTTGGTTGGCAGGGACCCAGACTGACCAGTTTGACCAGTCTGTTTCTCTGTGGGATTTACTGGGGATTTATGTGTACTCCCCCACAATATTCGTGTCTGACAATAAGATGGAAGAGCAGCTTAACCTAATAAAGTAAGAGGGCTGGCGCGGGCGTCAGGAGGCTGGACGCTAGTTCCATCTACACTGTTATTATGGAGCTATGATTTGAGACAAGCCACTTAACCTCTGCGGGCCTTAGTTCGGCCTAAACAATTCCAAGGTCCCTTCCAGATTCGTTGTATAATTCCTTGAACTGTAAGCAATTCCAAGGTTTTAAAGTAACCCTTGACCTCAAGCCCTTATGAATCTTGAAAACACCATTTTCCAGGAGGCATGTGTGAGATCAGAGGAGCAGCTGGGGGACACAGCCCTGCCTGCAACCAGTCCTGTTGTCTCCTAAGGGGAGAACTAAAGTTCCAGGTACCCGTGGTACATCCTGCTAAAGGGGAACTGGCCAAAAAATACAAGTCCTGGGGGCGGGGGTCGGGGGAGGGGGGTAGTCTCCCAGAATCCTGACAGGTGGGAGTGCTTAGCCCGCGCCATGCTGGGGAGTGGAGCCGTTACACAGACACAGGTGCAGGGCACATCGGGCTACTTGCTGGCAGGCGAGGAAGCAGCTTATAATCGTGCTTAGTCACACACGCACTTCTGTAGCCTTCTGTGCAGTTTCTATCCATTGTTTTATTCAGCCAACATGACAGGCCGGAGAAGAGGTGGAGCAGCGATGATCCTTGTAAATGTGTTTTCCAGCAAAGGAATGTGAGGGTCAGAGAGGTAAAGCTAGTAAGTGGTGAAGCTGGGCCTGGGACCCGCCTCCTGACAGCTGACCCAGCAGTGGGCTCCTTACAGCAGCAGCTGTCAGCCATCAACCCACTTCAGAGTCCCCTGGGGGGAGGCAGATGCCCAGGCCCCTCCCCAGAACTACAGGGTTGAGTCTCCAGACACGGGGCCATGTCAGCAGTCCCCACAAAAGATGACCCAGTCTTCCTTGCTTCAGGATTCAAAGATGGTTAAGCCCAAATGGAGGGATGAAGAGAAATGGAAACTTAAAACGGTCCAGGTCTGGTGTCCTCTGCTGTCCCTCAGTCAGTTTCCTAAACACAGCCTCCGAGTGGTATTTCGGCTCCAGGCAACACTCTTCTGGGCCAAGGGAACTGTTGGAGAAAAGGAGACCTTTAGATCTGAATTCCAGTTTTTCACCGCTTTTTAATTAGTGGGCTTGGTAAGAATGTTCCTGAGAGTGAGTGAACACTGGGTTTAGATTATTTATGTTAATTATGTTGCTACCATATTCTTGTTCCCATATTTATTTTTAGACTGAGAAAAGGCAAGGGGGGGCAATCTTATACAAGGATGTGGTAGATAGGCAGTACATGAAGGCCTAAATGCGTGGCCGCCTACCTCAGCCACTCATGTCAAGGCAAGGACAACGATCATGAGCAGTTTTCGCGTCTCCTCGGGCCGGCACTGTGCTTTGTATTTTGATATGTGATCTAAATTACTTCCAGCAGTAACTCTGGGAGTGGGTCCTGGGATAGGTAATAGAAAATGTGAACTGTAGGCAGTAAAACCTATCTGTAGAGTGTTTGTGATGTTAGTGACTTGACTCCATCCAGCATGGCATGTGTGTCAGGGTCCCCAGGACCACCCCCGGTTCAATGATGCGCTGGAAGAACTCACAGGACTTGGCCTATAGTTGTACACACGGCTATGATTTAGTTCAGCAAAAGCAAAACCAGCAGAGGGAAGGAAGGCATGGGTCAAAGCCACAGGAAATCGGGCATGGGCTTTCTTCCAAGAGTCCTCTCCTGGTGGAATTGCATGGGACACGCTTAATTCCTCCAGCATCGAATTGTGCAGAACAGGAAACATTGCCAGCCACGGGAGCTCACTAGAGAGAGAGTCAGTCCCCAAGGTTTTTATAGGGGGGGGTCATGCAGACACCGTCTGTGTAGCACATACCAAAGTGCCAGAATCACAGAGAAAAAGCAAACATTCGGCATAAACCATATTGTTTGTACAAACAGCTTAGGTGCATGAGTCATCCTGGGGGAATGGTGGGAACCCTCCCCAAATCTAGGTGCCAACCAGGGGCCACCCTTGCAAGTGGGCCTCTCTAAGGACAGCAGTCTCAGGCCTGGTGTGTTAACTCTTTTCTGCACAGCACTCAAAGGTACTTCCTTCATGGTTTTAAGAAATGGGAAAGCTAAGTCTCATAGAGTTCTGGCGGCCTTCCTAAGGATACAAAGCCAGTAGGTGGCCAGGCCGAGATCTGGAACCAGATGTCATGGAAGACGCAAGAAAAATCTTTGTGGAGCCAGAAGACCCTGGACAGTTCAGTGCTGTCAGATAGAACTTTCTACAATGAAGGGAATGTATCACATCAGCACCGTTTGATACGGTAGCTACTGAGCCCATGTGGCTATTGAGCACTTGATACGGCTAATAGGACTAAAGACCTAGGGTTTTTTTCAACTAAGGAGTTGAATTTTAAATTTTAATTGATTTTTTAAAAAAGATTTTATTTATTTATTTATTTATTTATTTATTTGAGAGAGAACACAAGCTGGGGCAGGGGGAAGGGGCAGAGGCAGAGGGAGAAGCAGACTCCCCACTGAGCAGGAAGCCTGATACGGGGCTCGATCCCAGGACCCTCGGATCATGACCTGAGCTGAAGGCAGACGCTTCACCGACTAAGCCACCTAGGTGTCCCGATATTGTTTAATTTTTAATTAATTTAAACTTAAATGGTTCTGTGTGGCTGCTTGCTGTCATAGTGGACAGCACAGCTCTGCATCATACTGTAACAGCTTTTTCTTCTCAGGGAAGCTGATGGGCTTTTGTTCTAACTAATGAGTGCACTGATATGTGGGTCTCCCTCAGTGGGTGTCCTTGGGTATGTGCAACAGTGGAAACTAACATGTTATACATGGAAATGCCTTGGGAAAAGCCCCTTTTCATTTTCTTAGTTTTTTGTTATTAAAGAATAGGAGGGATGGGC
This sequence comes from Ailuropoda melanoleuca, assembly GCF_002007445.2. Taxonomy (NCBI): domain Eukaryota; kingdom Metazoa; phylum Chordata; class Mammalia; order Carnivora; family Ursidae; genus Ailuropoda; species Ailuropoda melanoleuca. The sequence goes on from NC_048221.1 coordinate 105,134,540, forward strand.
CCCTGGGTGGCTCAGTGGGTTTAGTGTCCGACTCTTGGTCTCAGCTCAAGTCTTGATCTCAGGGTCATGAGTTCAAGCCCTGCATGAAAGGAAAGGAAAGGAAAGGAAAGGGAAGGGAAGGGGAAGGGGAGGGGA
>NC_048221.1:105134860-105279991 GCF_002007445.2 Ailuropoda melanoleuca
AAAGGGGAGGGAAGGGAAGGGAAGGGGGAGGGAAGGGAAGGGAAGGGAAGGGAAGGGGGGGAAGGGAAGGGGAAGGGGAAGGGAAAAAAAGGAAGGAAGGAAGGAAGGAAGGAAGGAAGGAAGGAAGGAAGGAAGGAGAGAAAGAAAGAAAGAAAGAAAGAAAGAAAGAAAGAAAGAAAGAAAAAGAGAAAAGGAGCTTGCCCCTCCAAAAATAAAGCATTAAAGTGGGTCCCGCAGCAGATTCTGAGGCCTCTCCTGGGGCAGCAGCCCCACTGAACCCCCTGCTGCTCCGTCTTTGACCCACACAGCTATTTCTCAGGCCTCTGTTACTGACAAATGGGGCGTGCCAGCAAGTCAGGCTGACTTTCTGCCTGCTTTCTACCTCTGCCATCTCTACTTTTGAAAGAAGTGCTTATGAGCAGTCAAATAAGACTAGAAAAGGGAAGAAGAGCTTGTAGGAACCTATACGGGTAGATATCTGAGTCTCATCCCTCCTGTGTTCACCCTGACCCCAGGGGATGGTGGGTCCTTGGGCAGCACGATGGTGGGTCTGGTGAATGAAGGCCAAGGAGAGCCCATGGGTCGGGGTGGCGAAGAGGCTGGAGAGCTGGCACAGGGGTTATGCCCTCCAGCTTTGGAGGGAATTATCCTCAGTTGGAATCCTGGTTCCAGCACCTCAGGAAGCTCATTTCAGGACCCTGCATCCCAGCCTCCTCATCTGTGAAATGGGAGGATTATTGTGAAAGTCAGGCGTAAGCATCAGCAATGTCAGTTGTCGCCTCCGTGCTGTGGCCGTGGCTGCTGCCAGCTGGTCTTGCTGGGTTGTGGATGCCGGGGCCCGGAAGTCAAGGGCCTGGGCTGCCACTGACCCATCTTGCCTGCTCCATTCTAGCAATTCCCATTCTGTCTGATGTCCGTGAATATCACCCGCATCGCAATCCAGGCATTAAGGGAAGAGTGCCTCTCCAGGTGAGTCCCCACACTGCTCACCACCCCCCCACCCCAGGATGCCAGCTGGCTGACCCTGGTTCCCTCCTGCCCCCGCCCCATTCTCCCAACTCTCTCTGGGAACTTGCAGCTCCCAGGGAGCCAGCACACACCCCTGTGCACCAGTCTCCCAGCCTGCCTTGGAGGTGAAGGCTGTCTGGGGAATGGCGCCCTGGGGGGAGTCGGGCTAGAGGAGGCACCCGGCTGTCAGCCTTTGTCCGCTGCTGAGCGCACCACCCTCCTCGTGCTGTAGGGAGTGTAACCGGCAGCAAAAGGTGATCCCAGTGGTGAACAGTTTCTATGCCGCCACCTTCCTCCGCCTCGCACACGTCTGGAGGACACAGCAGAAGACCATCGCTGACTCTGGCTTTGTCCTCAAAGGTGTGCTTTCTTCTTGGAGAGGCCCGAACTCCCTAGCATCCCCAGGTTCACGGACCCCAGGGTGGTTGCTAGACTGGTTTGGGCTGCAGTTCCCTTCCGCCTTTACCCCCGTCCCCCACCTCACACTGTCTCAAGTTCCAGCTTCTCAAAGTCTCCCATCTGCCCACCCTTTGGAGCCTGCTTTCTCTGCCACCCCTCCTCCCTTTCTGGCCTCAGACCGAGAGTGGTCCTATTTTCTGAATCAAAAGCTGGGTCCAGCAGTTGGACTGACCATCCCAAGTTGAGGCTGGCCTGGTCAAGGTAGAAGGTGTGGTTGCCGTGGCTTTCTCTATCTGCTTCCTCAGCCTCCCTCTCTGGTGAGCTCTCCACCTTAGAAGCCTCCTTCATCCTTCTTCCCACAGGCTCTGGGTTGGAGGTGCTCCCTAGAGCTGCTGGGCCTGGACTGGCGTGCAGTCCAGAGGCCCCTCAAGCCATTTGTTCTGCTGTCCTCTGTTGCAGAGTTGGAGGTGTTGGCCAAGAAGAGCCCCAGGCGGCTGCTCAAGACCCTGGAAATCTACCTGGCTGGAGTGACAAAGGGACAGGCCTCATTGTTGGGAGCACAGAAGGGCTCTGGGCCTCAAGCCCCTCGCTCCAAGGATCTCACCTTCACAGGCGTGTGTGACCTGCCACCACATTCATCCAAAGGCACGTGGCTGATCTGAGCAGCCCAAGGCTGACAGACTTAAAGGCTGGGCCAGAGGGCCATTGGGAAGGCGCATGGCACATTATGCCCGGCGTACCCTGGCTGAACCTGGTCGGGGAAGCTAGACCCTCACCCACGTGAGACGTTAGGGATAGTTAGCCCCACCCCACTCCCCTCAGCCCCGCCTCCAGAGCAAGAATTTGCCATAATTGGAGTTGAGCTAGCTGAGAGTTGGTTTCCAGGTCATCTCAACGAGCAGATGGATCATGAGATGGGAAGACCTTGCCTGGATATTCCCTGTATCCCCACGCTGAAAGATACCCCACGCAGAGGTGCCAGAATTCTGACTCGCTGGGCAGCTGCGCTTTCAGGCCGTGGGTATCCACAGGACAGGGATCCTGTAGCTAGAATTTGAAGGGAGAAGGTAGCCGTGGCAGCAGCCAACAGGGGGCAGCATGAACCAGGGCAAGAGGCCTTCTCTCCCAGGCTGGTAGCCGGCCCCCTCTGGGGTTTCTGGTCTGTACTTATCCCACCCTCCCCTCTCCCCATCCTCAGCCCCGCTGTTTATGACACAGAACTGGATTTCTGATAGGCATCTCCATTGCTGCCCATCCCAACTGCCCACCAGCTGGGCACCCCCACCCTGAGGAGGTGTGTGGTTCCCATCAGGGCTGGTTTTCTGGCCTGGTTGAAGGAAGGAGGAAATTCACTCAGCAGCAGTTTTTGAATAAAAAGAATTGTTCTGGGCCAAGAGCCCAAGTGTTTCCCTCCAAGACAAGCCTTGCACCTTCCTGTGGCCCTGTTGTTCCAGGGCCTGGTGACAGCCAGGGGCTCCAGGAGAGGAGGCTGCAGTGCCCTGGCCAGGCCCCCACTCACTGTATATGGTGTCCATCCTGCGCTTAGAGGCCGAGACTCCTTGCACACTCTAGCCAGGGGGCAGGGTGGCCTGGCTCTGTTAGGATTGCTGTGAGGCCCCCACATGTTTTTCCTACATTGGCTTCTGGGGAAGCTCTTGCTCCATCCCTCCCAGCCAGGGTATCCTGAGCTGGGGAGACCCCATGGCACTGCTTTCCTGTCCTCTGTACTCCGTCGGGTAGACCCACGGAAGACCACGGTCTCGCCCCTGCACGCTTCCCCAGGTCTAACCCACTGGAGCTGGGGTGCACTGCAGAAGCAGGAAGGCACAGAGCCGCCCCGGTATGGCAGAGAACTCCCCACTGCTGTTAGCAGGATGCCTCAGGAGCGGGGCTGGTAATGGACTGCAGTTTGCCTTGTGCCATCCTTCGTCCCCTTTACTTCCTCCAGTCGGGGTGCTTAGTGGGCCTGCAGGGGTGGCTGAGAGCTTCCTGGGCTTGGTGGGGCTGGGATGCAGAAAGGCCACAGCTCCCACTTCAGAGTGTCAGTTCCATAGCTCTTCTCCTGCAGATTCCTTCCACTTGCTTTCAGACCAGAAGGCTAACTCCGCAGACCCAGAAGTGACTGCCCAGCCTGCACCACGGCCTGGGACCAGTCCCTGTGGGCTTCTAGCTGGAGGGGAGGCCAGTGGCCTCTGCAAGAGCCCTTTCTAACCAAGCCACTCCCTGTGTAATGCCTCCAGAGTGCTCAGCTTCAGACCTTGGGACATTAGCAACAACACAGTCCAGGGATTAAGCTGTTGTTCTCTTGGGGAAGGGGGTTGGAGACCCTTTGAAAGTAGATGCAAACATTTTAACCTGTACATTTTTCTTAGGAAGGGCCCACCTAGGCCTTCCACGAGAGATGTAAAATGCTTCACAGCCCTAAAAAAGTCAGAACCACGGACGTGGTACCCCCCTTCCTCTCTCTCCTCTGCAAAGCACCCCTGGCACAGGCCGTCTGGGTGGGCCGTCGGGTGGACCACCGCGCAGCTCTGCAGAGAAGACGGGGGCATATGTAGAGGAGCTGCTTTTCACGAAAGTGAGATGGATTGGTTAGAATTTGTTGGGGATGGAAGAATCCAGCCAATCAGAGCTCAGAAACCACATAGCCTTTGGGGCCCAGGGGTAGGAGTGGGTCAGGGCAGCCACAGCTCGGCCCGGCCTCCCAAACTCCAGTCTGGACTTACCCAGCCTTGTACCTGCCCCCGGATCACGCCCTCCCGGGTGGGAGCACTCTGGGCTACTCCGTTCTCCTCCTGTTCAGCTCTCAAGCCTCTCTGATAGTCCAGCCACCACCCCATGATACGAGAGAATGAACTAAGGCCTAGACAAGGAAAAGCAACTTGCCCAGGACGACAGAGAGGCAGGGTAACATCCGAACCAGACTCCAACTCTCCACACTAGTCTGGGGCTTTCCCCAGCCCTACAGTGGCCCCGCACTCATGGGCCTAACATGACGCAATGCAGCCATGCAGTAACAAGCCAGACTTGTGTGCCGCGGCAAGCAGTTGTCCTCTTGGTCAGCAAGCGTGTGGCTCAGGAGCCGCCTCACGGCGGTTTCTCAGGCAGCTGAGGAAATCCTGGCTCAAACAGCAAGGCGTCCTGAGCCTACTGCCCCAACCCCGTCCCCACTGGGGATGTGTGAGTGAAGTGAACCCCTGGCTGCAAGCAAAGTCGAGGCCTGGTGCCAAGCCTCCTCCCCACCTGGTTCCCAGCAGTCACCGCCAGCCCTCTGGGAGCTCCGGGCTGAGTCTGCTCCGGCCGCTGGGCCCTCTCTGCCACAGCGCGTGGATAAGCCCCGGTGGCTGGTGGGGGAGTGACGGTGAGCTCAGGGCAGGGGTGAGGACAGAGAGCTGGGAAAGCCCTCATCTCCTTTATTGAACAGCCTCAGGGGCACCTCCGCACTGACCAGGCAGCCAGAGGAGGAGAAAGCGGGCAGACGGGGGGCAGGGAGGCACCCACCCTCATTTCCAGTCCTTGAAGAATTGCTTGAAGATGGGGCTCTCGCGGCCCTGGGGCAGAATCTCCACCTGCAGGGAGAACGGGGGAGAAGTCTAGCCCAGAGGGTCCACCTCCGCCTCCACCAGGCAGGGCCGGAGCAGAGCCATGGAGGAGGGTGCTGGGTGCCAGGCCTGGGTCCACGTGGCATCCAGGCCAGGTATGCGCCTGGCCAAGAAATAAGACAAGAGATGGGACACGGGCTGCGAAAACAGATGGCTTCAAGCACTTGGGTGCACAGTTCAGGAGACGCGCCAGTCATCCATGAGCCTTCTCAGATCCCCTCGGAATGACTCATGGAGTCGCTGCGCTGGGGCAATGGGGACAGGACGAGCTGGGGACAAGGGCCCAGAGGAGTTACACCAGCTGCCCACGCCAGGCTCTGGCCTGCCCAGCATCCTCTTAGAAAACACCATATATATTTGGGGCGCCTGGGTGGCTCAGTCCGTTCAGCATCCGACTCTTGGCTTCAGCTCCGGTCATGATCTCAGGGTCATGATCTCAGGGTCATGATCTCCAGGGTCATGATCTCATGGTGGTGACTCAACCCTGCGCTGAGCACTGAGCCTGCTTCTCTCCTCCTCCCTCTGCCCCTCCCCCATCTCATGCTTGAGTTCGAGCTCTCTCTTTCTCTCTCTCTCTTTCTCAAATCTTTAAAAGAAAAGAAAACACCATGTACTTTTAAATGTTAAAGGATTAAAACGGGCTTTCCCGGGGCGCCTGGGTGGCACAGCGGTTGGGCGTCTGCCTTCGGCTCAGGGCGTGATCCTGGTGTTACAGGATCGAGCCCCACATCAGGCTCCTCTGCTATGAGCCTGCTTCTTCCTCTCCCGCTCCCCCTGCTTGTGTTCCCTCTCTCGCTGGCTGTCTCTATCTCTGTCGAATGAATGAATAAATAAAATCTTTAAAAAAATAAAAAAATAAAACGGGCTTTCCCGCTGGAGGGGGCCGGTATGGAGGCCTGACCGTTCCTGACTGGGCCCAAGGATTTCCCACCCTTTTTGTCCAGCCTGCGGGGAAGAGGCCACAGGAAGAGCCCCAGGAGGAGGTGGGGCCCCAGGCGTCTCCTCACCTGAGTATTGGGGGCATATCGCATGCGGGAGATGAAGTCCTCAGCCACTTGGAGAGCCGCCTGGCGCTCCTTCTCGTTAGCTTTACGCCCTGGATCAATTGGGAGGGGATTTTTTTTTAAAAGAGCAGGGACCCTCTCTAGCCCACATCCCATTTTCTCAAGGAAACTGAGGGGGAGGGTTCCATAGAATAGCTGGCGACTTTTAAAAGAAACGGACCAGGAGGTACTAAGATGCTAAGGAGCTCTTTGGAGGTGTGAAGTCAGTCACTAGAGACTTCTCCCAACCTGGCAGCTCCATGGGATGAAAACTGTTCTTTCTGCCTGCTCTAATCAAAACCTTCTGCTCGGACCATGGCCCCATGCATAGTCAGAATGTGTGTTCCCCATGGCATGAGACTCGAAATAGCCCCACCCGGGGACACCTCACTGCTGGAGCCTGCCAACTATGCTGTTGACAAGTATCAAGCCTTTTGTGTAAAACTAAACAGGACAAAAGGGTGTGATTTATAATAATCTTACTCTCATAATGTCAGCCGACATCAGCCTAAGAGTTATAAAAAGGAAGACCATGCAGTTATCCGTTCCCTCCTGTGGGCCCTTTCTAAAATGGTTCAGTTCTTTGCTTGGGGTTAAATTCCCTTCCATGGACATCTGGGATCCCCTCAAGCTCAGAACCGGTTCCATGGGAAAGGTACCCTGTGGCAGGAGGGGAAAGGCAGCCCCAGGGCCCAATCTCCAACCGTGCCCAACCCAGGTCATAGAAAGCTGCCATGTTCCTTGCCACTCTGGCTCTTCCCTCAGCCCGGAGTATCATTGGCCAGTAGCAGCTACCCTGAGAGCGCCTAACCCCTCCCCATCTTCCTGACCAGGCTAGGGCTGCGGGTTTATCTTGGCTTTGGTTGCCCCCATAAATATTTACTGAGCAAAGGCCATTTCCTCACAACACCAGAGATGATATGGTTCCTGCTTTCAGGAAGGTTATAATCTTGGTCAGGGAGGTAAGACGTGCTCGAGAAAAGACAAGCATGGAGAAGCAAGGAGGTTCCCAGGGTCAGAGACTCAAAGCTTTGCTTCAACATTTTCGGGAGTTAAACCAAGCGAACAAACTTAACACACAACAGTTTTTCTATCTCCAGCCAATACAATTTCTTGGAAAAACAAGTTCTACTAGTTCATTACCCAGGGCACCAAGTGAGATTTCATTTATCTAAAATTTGTCACACCCCAAGGCAGAATGCAAGACTGGGGTCCCAGCAGCCCTGAAGGCCTAGGGGTGCTCTAGGACAGCAGTCCTCAACATGTGACCTTGGACCAGCCGCAAGGCCTGGGAACCAGTTAAATGTGCAAATTCTTGGGTGGCGGTTGGGGGGCGGGGTCCAGCCATCGGTTCTAACTGGCCCTCTAAGGCTTACTGAAGTTTCTGAACCCTTGCCTGGAATTTAGAGGGTGGGAACAGCAAAGAGAAAAGGCTCAGTGGCTCCCTGAGGCTGTTTTTGAAAGCAATCAGGCAGGCTGAGCCCTCCAGTGGGAAGCGCCCTGGCTGGAGCAGAGGCAGGGGCCTCAGGCTAGAATGGAGAAGCCACAGGTACCTTTCCAGATGTAGATCTTGCCACAGAGCCCGTTGTCCAGCACGAAGCAGTCATCAGACAGCAGCAGCTCGAGGGCAAAGGGACTGGAGTCCGCCACCTTGGTCAGGTTCATCTGTCCGGTGGCATCGGAGACCTGGGGATGATGGGCAGTGCCAGATCCCGCCCCCCGCCCCCAACACACAGACGTAACCTCCACCCCTAGGCCATGGCTCCCATGGTCCCCGCTCATGGCCCCAGCCCAAGGAGCAGAGAGACTGGGCACCCCGCCCCTCACGCCACCCTCATTCTCTGCAATGCCAAGGCCCTGCATCCATTTGGAAATTAAGTGGATTCCAAATTACAAATGAATATAAAGAATCCAAAAAAGTAAAGCTCAGCATTGGCTTCACACCTCCTTCTCCAAGAATGGGCTGGAAGTGAAGTGGTATTTATCTTCTCAGGAGGGCTGGACATCCCTCCATTTCCCAACCCTCGCTCCCAGCCCTGGATAAAGCATCCCGCTGCCTGACACAGTCTTCCCCAGGCTTTCTTCTCTCCCTTCAGCACCCCTGCCTGGGCCCAGGGCAGGCCAGAGTACCCACCTTATACAGAGCCGCAGCCTGGGCGTTTGTCCGGTCAGCTGTGAGGTCTTCCTCGGGGTTGCCCTCCTTCAGAGCAGGCTTGGGGCCCAGGACCTACAGGGACCAGGGCAGACCAGGTTTCCAGGGATTCCTGGGCACCTGCCCCAGACCTTCCCAACCCATCACTCCCAAGGCTACCACGTCTGGGGGAGGCAAACAGTGTCCTGCACATGGGCACCCAGCAGAGGTGAGTGAGGGCTGGGTCCAGCCCAATCCACCTGCCAGGCCGCTGGTCCATCCGCCCAGAGGGGCGCTTTCCCCTGAATCACATGAGGGCACCCTGTGAGCTAGCCACAGCCCTAAGCAGTACCCCAGCCCACTCACCCATACCCTCCACCCTCTACTGACCACGCTTATCCTCCCAGCTTCTCCCAGCTGCGCACCCCAACGTCCCCCAACCTGGATCATCTCGGCAGGCTCCTCCCCATCCGTGACGATCTCCACCTGGGCCTTGCCCTGCCGTTCACTGTCCCGGATGGCCAGGGCCAGGTCCCGCGCCTTGTTGCGCTCCAGGATGTTGGACTTTCCACCACACCAGGCGAAGATGTTCTGGAGGGAAGTGGGGAGGCTCAGCGTCCTGCATCCAGCCTGTTGACTGTGTGTGTGTGTTGGGGGGGCGGTCTTGAAGAACTGCCCCTGGAGGCAAGACCATCTAAGACAACATGCCACTCTTTGCAAAGAGGTTTCTCTGGCCAGCCCCGTGCCCCTCCTGCTTTCCGTTTCTCCACAAGTCTCACCCACAAATATGTAAAGTTCTTTATCTTGTCTGTAATCTATCTCCCCCGATGAGAAAGTAAGCTTCATTAGGGCATGAGCGTTCTGTTTTGTTTTTTGTTTTGTTTTATCTTGCTTTGCTTTGCTTTGTTCACAGCCGCGTGCCCAGTACTACAACAGAGACTGGCACACACTTAGGCACATAGTAAATATGGAATGAATAAATGAATGAATGAATTAATGAGCAAGTGAATGGGTGAATGCCATCCTGAGCCCTGTATCTCACACCGCTCTCTGCACCCTGCTGTGCGGGTCACCTACCTCCAGCTTACTGCTGCTCGGCCCCCCTCCCCACTGTCCCTGGGTTGGCTTCCTGCCTCGAACCTTCAGCACAAGACGCAGCCCAGGCTCCTCCAGCAGTCTCAGGACCTAGGTCTCAGCAATAATTTTCGCTCCACTGCTCCTGTCCCCACCCAGGGTCCCTGTCAAGCTAGTCCCCTCCCTGCTGTCAGCATGCGTGTCTGCACCTCTCTCCTCCCTCAGTGCCTCAGCCTCAGCTCACCTGTCCCTTCACCTGGAAAGGCATTTCCCTCGGTGAAGGTCTAGTCAGACGGCACCTTCCTGGGACAGTGGCTTCAGTGCCCGCTAAAGGAGGCCCCCCGGCCCCAAGCCACCTCAGCACATGGCCCTGCCTCTCAGAGTCCTCTTCACATTTATGGCAGGGGACAGGCCTGTGTGGGCTGCCTCCCCAGGGCAAGCCATTTGTGGTCCCCGAGCTGGCTCAGAGTAGGCATGAGAGACTCAGCTACAAAGGCTCCAAGGAAGGAGAGAGTAGGCTGCCGTGTTAGAGACAGTGGCTGGAAGGCAGAGGGGCTTTCTGTCTTTTTGGACCTAAGATGTTTTCCTAACGGCTGGAGTGGCTTCTCGCCAGTTCCCTGGCCTCTTTTTTTTTTTTTTTTTTAAAGACTTTATTTATTTATTTGACAGAGATAGAGACAGGCAGGCAAGAGAGGGAACACAAGCAGGGGGAGCGGGAGAGGAAGAAGCAGGCTCCCAGCAGAGGAGCCTGCNAGGAGCCTGCTGTGGGGCTCAATCCCATAACGCTGGGATCACGCCCTGAGCCGAAGGCAGACGCTTAACTGCTGTGCCACCCAGGCGCCCCTGGCCTCTTAAGACAGGTGCCAACACGGTGCTCAGCCCCGCCCTGCCTGCTCACCTGGCCCAGGTCCAGGATGAAGCAGTCCCCGGTGTTAAAGCTGTCCCAGCTCAGCGCCCGCTCAGTGGCCCGGATGTTCTTCTTCCCCTTCACCTGGTACAGTTTCTTGATGGCAGCTGGAGCGGCCCCTGGAGAGATCTTGTGAAATGCTGACTCCACTCCACCTTCCTGCAGCCCAGACAGCCAACCTCAGGGGGCTGACAGGAGGCCTGTGGCCCTCCATCCCGGGTCCCGGTGGGGGATGGGCAGAAAGGCAGGGAGGACCCAGGCCTGAGGGCGCCTGGGCCTTGCGCAGGCTGAGAGCTCGCTGGAAGGAGGAGCGGCTCCGAGAGAAGCCACGGGGTGAGGTGCCGGGAGGTGGGCTCTGACCTGGTACTGGAGGCCGTGTGGGAAGTAGCTCATGAAGAGGTCGGACTCGTTGCCCTGCGCCTCTCGGTGCTGCACGGGCCGCTCCCCAAGCAGGGTGTTGAGATGCACGGCCAGCACAGCGCAGGCCCCCTGCTCATCCCGGGAGGACTGCTGGCCTGCGGCGGCGGGGAGGGGCAGGGCAAGGCCCGTGAGACCCCCGCCAGCCCGCGCTGCCGCGGGCCACTCCCCCAGCTCGTCCCAGCCCCCTTACCTATCCACAGGTGCAGGTGGGAGAGCTCTTCCGGGCCATTGTGCAGCACGAGGTACGAGTCCCCCGAGAAGAAGATGCCCTGGTTCTCCCGTGCTACGGGCACTGGCTTCAGTTTCTCCACCCGCCAGACGTGCAGGCCGGGATCCTGCACCGAGGCGGGGAACGGAGAGTCGCTGCGGGAGGGAAGAGGGGTGGCGGTGGTGGCCAGGGCCCGTGAGGAGAGGACCCAAGCAGACACCTGGGAGGACCGAGGTGGGCGGGGACTGTGGTGTGGGGATGAGGGAAGCTGTGAGGAGGGCAGCCCTTGGGGGTGAAGAAGGGGAGGGATGAAAGGGGTGGGGCACTCAGCCTACCTCTGGGGGAGACGTGTGTACATGCTGCTTCCGGTTCTAGAAAGACAGAAGAAGCCATTATGATTACAAATGTTATGAAAACCACCCTTCACATTGGTCTGGGGAGGCCGTTCCAGGGGTCAAATGCTATCATATTCCTTAACTATTTCATCTCCAAGAGCCCAAGGGGAGATTACCCTGGCTCGGTTATGCAGGCAAAGAAACCGAGGCTTAGAAATTCTAAGTCCAAAGCCACAAAGCTTGTGAGTGGCTAGTGAAAACTAGGTTTCCGACTCTTGGGCCAATGGCTTTCTCTTGCTGTGACCTCTCAGCCATACCTCTCTTCTGCTTCCAGACTCCTAACTCTGGTCCTTACACGAGGCTGACTGACATACAGCTCTTCAAGCAATAACTGCTTATATTAGAAAAGTCGAAAATCAATAACTTAAGTTCCCACCATAAAAACACCGGAGAAGGAAAAGCAAATTAAACCCAAAATAATCAGAAGAAAAGAAATAATAAAAATAAGAGCAGAAATCAGTAGAAATAAAAATATATATGCAGAGAGAAAATCAATGAAGCTGGTTTTTGAAAAAAAAAATCAATAAAACTGATGACCCTTTAGACAAACTGATTAGGAAAAAGAAGAGACACAAATTTCCAATTCAGAAATAAGAGAGATGATTCACTACAGATTCTCAAATATTAGGAGGATAAAGAGAATACTACAAAAACTTATGCCAATATATTCAACAACATATACAAAATGGGCAAATTCCTTGAAGGATACAAAGTATGAAAGTTCAATCAAGAAAAAATAGACTACCTGAAGAGTTCTAGTATCTATTAAAGAAACTGAATTTGTACTTAACCCTCCCCCTCCACTTCCGAGTCATGGTACATTCTTTTTTTCTTTTCTTTTCTTAGATTATTTATTTATTTATTTATTTGAGATAGAGGGAAAGGGAGAAGTAGACTCCCCGCTGAGCAGGGAGCCCAACCTGGGGCTCAATCCCAGGACCCTGAGATCACAACCTGAACTGAAATCAGGAGTTGGACGCTCAACTGACGGAGCCACCCAGGCGACCCCCAAGTCATCATACATTCTACCAAAACTTTAAGGAAGACAGCACCAATTCTATGCAAACTTTTCCAGAAAATAAGAGAGAACACTTCCCAATTCATTCTATGCCACCAGCTTTATCCTGATATAACAAACCAGATAAATATATTATAGAAAAGAAAATTAGGGTGCACCTGGGTGGTTCAGTCAGTTGAATGTCTGACTCTTGATTTTGGCTCAGGTCAGGAGTCTGCTTAGGATTCTCTTTCTCTCTCTCTCTCTCTCTCTCCCTTTGCCCCTCTCCCCCATGCTCATCCTCTCTTGTTCTCTTAAATTAATAAATTAATTAATTTTAAAAATCTTTAAAAAAAATTAGACCAATATTCCTCCTAAACATAGACACAAAAATTATTATCGAAATTTTAGCATATGGAATTCCATAATACATAAAAAGGATAAAACACCATGACTAGATGGCATTTATCCCAAGAATGCAAAGTTAGTTTAACATCTGAAAATCAATCAATGTAATCCACCTTATTAATAAACTATATACATATGAAAAAAACTCTCTAAAAGGAAGCCATTTTATTTTATTTATTTATTTTTTTAATGATTTTTTTATTATATTATGTTAGTCACCATACAGTACATCCCCGGATTCCAATGTGAAGTTCGGTGCTTCATTAGTTGCGTATAACACCCAGTGCACCATGCAATACGTGCCCTCCTTACTACCCATCACCAGCCTATCCCATTCCCCCACCCCCTCCCCTCGGAGGCCCTCAGTTTGTTTCTCAGAGTCCATAGTCTCTCATTTCATTCCCCCTTCTGATTACCCCCCCTTTCTTTATCCCTTTCTTCCCCTACCGATCATCCTAGTTCTTATGAAAAGGAAGCCATTTTAAATTTCTTTCTAAGTCAGCGTGACTGTATATAAACTTTGTTTAAACCAAAGGCCTGATTTATGTCCCACCAAATGTACATTGTACATATGCCCTGTAAATGAGTAGCCTGAAGGAAACCATCTTGTCCATAAGATACCGACAAAGGCTCCTACTTCCTGCATTTCTTGACATTAAAACTCATGATTCCTACCTATATGCTAATTTATACTTTCTTGAGCTTTTGCAAGATGTAGAAAAGTATATAACCCTGTAAAAACTGCCCATTCTCTGGAGCACATTCTTCCCTGTGAAGACCATGTCTCCCGGGGAACTGCCCAACTTGGGCTCAGATAAAACTCTCCTTCTTTTAGAGATTACAAAAGGTTAGTTCATTTTGCATCAAGTATATATATTGCAATGACAATATATGTGTGTGTGTATACATCTATAACCAGCTCAACAGATGCAGAGAAAGCATTTACTAAAATTCTACATCTGTTCCTGACTAAAAAAAAAAAAAAAAAAGACTTTCAGCAAACTAGCAATAGAAGGTAACTTCCTCAAACTAATAAAAGGCACCTACCAAAAACAAACAGAAACACAGAATCCCTAGAGCTAACATTATACTTAGCGCCTTCCCTAATTCTAAACTCTTTTTTATTTATTGTGTTATGTTAGTCACCATGCAGTACATCATTAGTTTTTGATGTAGTGTTCCTCTAATTCTAAACTCTTGATTCCCAGGCATGAACAATCACTTACAGCCCAGCTTTCCTCAAATGCCTCCATAGGGGACAACCACAGGCCACCCCAAGAGAAACTACTTTGGTATGAACATTATTTTGATTTAAAAGCAATCAAAACCCAACTGATTCAGTAAAAGTGGTTTACCTCCCACTTAACTGCCTGCTTATATTAGGAAGAGAGCTCTTACCAGATTCCTCTTTACCTAAGAAACTTACCTACATAATGGGGCAGCCTTTGTTTTCCAGGCATCTCCTCTCATGTTCCTGCTGATAGTCTTTCTCCCCTTTGGATCCTCAGACCCTACCCCTCTCCTTAGCTCCTATTAAGAGTCTTATTGCTTCACTGTCTTTGGAATTTCCCTGTCTGTGTAGATTCCCCATACGTATGCTATTAAATTTAATTTTCTCCTGTTAGTCTATCTCCTGTCAATTTGATTCTAAGTCCAACCAGAAGGACCTTGAGGGGCTGAGGAAATTTTTCCTCCCCCGCACCTCAAATGTTATGTTAGGTCAGTGACAGCAACCTTTTTTGGACAAGTTACTCAGGGGAAAATGGTAAAGGCAAGTATTTTTAAAATATATATTATTTTTTAAAAATTCAGCAAATGCAGTAGCTACAGCTTCACTCACCATCTCTTTTCTTTTTTTTTTTTTAAAGATTTTATTTATTTATTCGACAGAGATAGAGACAGCCAGCGAGAGAGGGAACACAAGCAGGGGGAGTAGGAGAGGAAGAAGCAGGCTCATAGCGGAGGAGCCTGATGTGGGGCTCGATCCCACAACGCCGGGATCACGCCCTGAGCCAAAGGCAGACGCTTAACCGCTGTGCCACCCAGGCGACCCTCACTATCTCTTTTCTATGTTCCAATTACTACACAGTTTCTTTCCTTTTTTTTTTTTTTCTTAAAATGCACAGCCCACACTAACAAGCACTGTAACACAATTCACGCTGTGCAGGTAAACAACATTTTTGTAAGGTGAGCCTCTGTGATGCAGGGTAAGGGCCTGGGGAATTTCAGGGTAAAGAGGCAAACTGGCACCATGGGGAGCTTCTTGGGACCTGGGGAAGCAGGAAGGGGGAAGAGACATCTTTAGGGGATGGGCAAGAGAGCAGAGGGTGTAGGGTCTGAGTAGAAAATGGAGGGAAAAAAGGAGCAGTGGTAATAAATGTCAACTACCACGGGAATCATGACTTCTTTTCCATTCCTAAATCACAACAGAGCTGAAGGCATTTTTTGGAACCGCTCTTTCCCAAAGCAGGAGGCAGTGAGGGGGAAGTTTGGGGGAGGGAAACTTTAATGTTCCTCCATTCCACAGAAGGTCACATGCTTGCCCACATCCCTCGCCACAGGCTGCTCAGCCTGTGACTAGGTCTGAAATGGTGGGGTGGCAGCCCCACGCCCAAGCCAGGGGGGAGAGATGGTGCGAACAAGAGGGTCAATTGTTAGCTATACTATTTTTCCTTCTGTGTTCCTGATCTGCGGGCTCTGGCCTGAGTTATAACTCAGAAGCCGGCAGCGCAAGTTTTTGAGGAAAGGGTTGTGGCCACCTGCTTCTTCATCACCCTGGCTGCCTGTTAAAATTAGCTTGGGATCTTATAAAAACACAGATGGCCCGGCCCCAGGCCTGGAGATTTTGATTACAGAGGCGTGGAGTGGGGCCTGTGCATCTGCATTTTGAGCATATGTTCCAGGTGATTCTCTTCTGCCCCTTAACTATCCAGAATGGCATCTCACACCTGCCTGTATGTTAGAATTATCAAGCTCAACAAAATCCCAATGTCCAGACCACACACCAGAACAGTTAAAATCAGACTTTCTGGGGGTGCAGCCTGGGTAGCATGTGTGCGAAGTCCCAGGCGACCCTAAAGCTCAGGTCGGGGCGGAAACCCCTGCTGTCCCATCAGATCTCTGCCCATTGGCCTTCTGCTCCAGGCTGTGCCCCAGGTGCTACCTGACACCTCTCCCTTCCAGCCGCTCTGCCCAAGCCCACAGCAGCTGGAGCTTTCTCCGTGTGTATGCCCCCCCCCAAGTCCAGTAAAGCCCCATCACCCTCCAGGCCCATACCAAACCCCAGCTGTCCAAGGAGGCTGCCAGGACATTCGGTAGCCTCAGCCCTTTCTGGGAGTGCTCCCAGCCCTCTCACTCGGGAGCAGATACTTCAGTCTCTACTTGCAGGTTGTCTATTCGGATGACCTGACAGCTTCATGTCTCAGCCAGAGCCCCAGACTTGCCTGACACTCCTGCATCCCTCCAGCGGCCCATGACGGGCTCTACGCAATTACGTACAAGGTCTACATTGGGAGCTTGGCACTGGGCAGAGTGATGGTAGGGCACAGAAACGAGAAAGAACAACCCATGGGTCATGGTCTAACTGG
Source organism: Ailuropoda melanoleuca (assembly GCF_002007445.2). NCBI lineage: Eukaryota > Metazoa > Chordata > Mammalia > Carnivora > Ursidae > Ailuropoda > Ailuropoda melanoleuca. The sequence continues at coordinate 105,151,040 of NC_048221.1, forward strand.
AGGAGGCAGAGCAATAGGGAGCCATCACACCCAGTGGGGCCACAGGCAAACTTCCCCTAGGTGGGGAATGTCACAGAATCACAGATGTCAGCGTTAGAAGGAGCCTAAATACTTATCTCATCCTGCTCCGCCTCCGCCTCCATCTCCCAACGCATGCCTGTGCACACACAGTGCAGGAATCCCTTCTGTAGCATCCCTCACCATCCTCCTCTTGAGCACTTCCGGTGATGGGGAGCTCACCATCTCACAAGACAGCCTCTTCCATACATATCTCTTACATTAAAGCCTGCTTCTTCCCACTCTGCCAGAGTGTGCCGAGTTATGGATCTGCCCACCTCCCCTACTAGACTATAAAGGCCTTTTGCCGGGGACTGTATTTTGCCTCTCTGGACCTAGATGCAACCTGAAGGGGAGCAAAATATACCACCCCAAAATAAGCCTCTTTGGCATGTTGATTATTTTAAACTGGCTATTTTTAAGAAGCGGCAGACACAGGTGGCATTCTGAAATCCAAGTAGAAGTTACCCTTTGTAAGAGGCATTTACACTTATAGGGGAACTCTCCCTCCATAAGGGTGTCTCCCCACTGCATCAGGAAGCGGGGGGGGGGGGGGGGGGGACGACTGTAGCAACTTATCAAAGAGGAAAGCAGCCACTGAACTCTTTGTAACAATCTTACTCTTGTTCACTATGCTCTTCCTGGTAACCTCCCCTAACTGACCCCCAATATCTTTTTTCTTTAGCATAAGATGGTATTTAAGGTGATGGCTTCGACCATTTCCGGGAGTTTTCCTGGATCTCTCCCAAGTATACAGGAGGTATATAAGTTATTAAACTTCCTGGTTTTCTCCTGTTAATCTGTCTTATATCAATTTAATAGACCAGCCAAAGAACCTAGAAGGGAAGAAGAAAAACTTTTCCGCCGCTATAAACCCTGCCCTGTGCCGGGAACCCTGCAGGCGCTCAGAGGGTGTGTGGGATACACAGGACTTGTGGGGCTGTGATTCCTAGAGCAGCAGGAGCCCGAGAGAGAGCGTGGGATCTCACAGGCTGGGACAGGTTGCAGCTGCCCCGGAGGCAGAAAGGAGAGGCTGGGGAATCCAGTGAGACCGTCCTGGGGCCCGGGGTGGGGGAGGACGCATGCCCGGCTGGCCTGGCCCTTGAACTGCCAGGGCTTCAGAAGGAACCTGCCTTTGAGGACGCCCTGTGGGACCTGGGGACAGGGGCAGGTATCACTGTGATGCCTACTGTTAAGACAGTGATTTAAAACTGTCAGAACAACTGCTCTTGCCCTCCTCCAGTGCTGTCTCTGCCCTCAGACACTCACTCTATTGATCCCTACAGGTCCCTTCTCCTCACGGTCCATTTGCCCCCAGTTGTGAAATTAAACAGCTCCTCAAGAAAGGGTGGAGGGAGTAGCGTCAACACTATGACAGCAGGTCCTCCCGGTCTGGGACATGGGCATTCCGGGTCAGGGGTGTCCGGAGGCCTCCCCTGGGGACTCTCTGGCTAGTACTCTTTCCCCTGACACCAAGTGGGGCTCCTACCCTTTCCCTCCTCCACCTTCCCCTCCCTCCTCCTCCCCTTCTCTTACCCCAGGCCCAGGACCAGACCCTCAGCTGAGGTCTCGTTGGATCTGCAAAATAATGGGCTGTGCTACAGTTTGAATGCAAATGCTCTGCTCCCTCCCCCCAACCACTGCAGCCCACCCGTGTACAATCTCGCCAGTCCAGTCTTAGGGACGGGCATCCTCAAATCCGTCAGGAGGTCTGCACCACCTCTCCCGCCAGCCAGGACACGCCTGACCCAGGAGTGGCTCGTCAGTATCCTGGGTACCCTCCGGGGCAGCTGTGGGGCTCCAGACAGACCACAAATGTACCTGGACCCTGGCACAAAGCTGCCAGGATAGCGGGCTGGGGGACACCGGTCCCGGACAAAACGTCTTCCAGAAATGTGAGTCTCTGTTTCCAGACCCTGGCAGCCACCCCTCACCTGCCGCGTTAGAGGGTCCCAGCCAGAAGTCCCGACTCTCCTTCAGCCACCCTGCCACTTTCACCTCTCCGCAGCTCTCCTTCCTCGCACTTCTGCTTTTCAGATTCTTCCTCCCAGCCCACCCCACCCAGCTTCTCACTTCCCTAAACCCCGGCGCGGGCTGCCCCGCCCACCTGCTCCTCCCGGCTCCGCCCCCGCCTCCGCCCCGCCCCTGCGGAGCCTGGTCCCTTCCAGCTCTGGGGACAGTGCTGGGGGGCCGGCCAGCCTCGGTGGAGGAGGGCGAGCCCCGGGGGCCAGAAGTGGATGCCGCCGGCTGGGGGCTGAGGTCCACCCCGCCTCGGGGCCTCCCCATAGTGGCTTCAGCCGGCTGTGGGCCAGGGTCGCTTCTGAGTCTGGGACGTTCCAGGAGAGCCCCGCGAATGCTACCACACTCACCAGCCCTGGCCTCAGCTGGGTTAGTCATATTTCCTGGGTGGGGTCACTGCCTCTGCAGTGACTTCTTCCTCCTCCCCCAGACTTGTCTTTCTCCTTGCCCTGAATGCATACATTTGATTTTTTTTTTTTTAAAGCTCACTAATGAGGGAGTGTCTGGGGTCTGGAAAACATTCTTTGCGTTGTCTTGCATTCCAAATGCCTCTGGAGTCTACCCTGGGTCATCTTCTTGTTCACCAGGTGTTTATTGACACACAGTCTTGGCACTGGGCGCTCTGAGGGACAGCAATAAAAGGAAGGGTTGTTCGGCGCACCTGCCTGGCTCAGTGGGTAGAGCATGTGACTCATGATCTCGGGGCTGTGAGTTTGAGCCCCACATGGTAGAGCCTACTTAAAAAAAAAAAAAAAAAAAAAGAGGAGTGGTTCTGGCTCAACCCAGGGGCCATCCTGCCTACATCACATCATAGGACCCTACAGCTAGTCTGGCCAACTTGCTTGGACACTTTCTAGAGGAGGATGCTGAGGCCTTGAGAGCACAAGTGGCTGGCCCACGGTCCTATGCAACCAGACAAAGGTCACACAGGAATGGGAGGCAGGGGCAGTGTAAGGGAAGCTTCCATTTCTTTCTGAATCCATGCAGAGGGATGCAGAGTCTGTGCTCCAGAAGAAAGCAAGCCACACCTGCGGCTCCTCTGCGCAGGACTCTGGCCTGCCTGTTCTGGACACAGGCCTGCCCTGGCCAAGGGCTGGTCAACAGGCTAATGAAAGATAAGGCTCAGCCTTCAGGGTCAAGGCCCCACGCAGTAGGCAGCAATTTGGGTAGTAGAACTAAGCCAATCCATGTGTTAAAATTTCTGGACCACAGCAAGATGGTAAATTCTCTTCGGAGAATGCAGACTAGTGGGCATCTGAGTATCTCCGTGGTCAAACTGCTGGCCTTAAACACAGGGTCATTTGGGCTGTAATACCAGCAAGAGCCTTGTCCCCACAAAAACCAGAGCCTAGGCACATAACCTGGCAGAGTAGAAAGAATTGAATAGTGACTACTTACTCGCTAAGCTTAATCTGGAGCCTCACCGGGCTCAATCTTTAAATTGGCAGAAAGATAAAGGGCAAAGATTACATGAGATCATAAAATTAACTTGCAAATAGATGCTCAATAAACCTAGACTTAATTCTCTTCCCAACAAAGAGAATTTACTAAGGGACCCCAGTACATGTGCCAGGCACCTCAGGAAGTAATGCTCCTGCCTTCTCCAACCGTGAGCCCGGTGTAGCTGGTAGGGGATTGGAAAGTTATACCACACTTCACCGCCTCTTGTCCCCCCACCCCTTACGTCCACCCTAGTAAGGTTTACCGACTCTAGGCTGCCCTGGTGCATAACTGGGGTGACTCTGTGCATTACCGAGGATACAGGATGAATGGGAGTCACTATTCTCCACATCTGAGCCTCACTTGGCGAAACGTGGCCCCATCACCACAAAAATAAAAAGAGGTTTGCGAATTAACAGCGAAACAAAAGAGCAGGTCGCTCAGCCTGGGAATCCAAGCGCTTTAGCACTCAATACGCGCAAAGACGTTATCTGGTAACCAGATTCTAAAACTTGGTTTTTGTGTGTTTTTTTGGTTTTTTGGGTTTTTCCCCACCAGACTCACATTTTTCCACTCGCTCCCGGCTCCCCGTTAGGAACGCTCAGTTTTTCACAGGTGGAGTAAAATGAAGCATTTCTTCAGCGAGGATCCTCCCTCTCCCGCCCCTCCGTTCGGGAAGGTCCCTCCTTTAGGGAAGCGGGAAGACACGATAAGGCAAGTGGGTGTGCCCCAAAGAGGAAAGGGGGAGCGAGCGCCCCGAGGAGGCGCCCCGGGCCGGCTGAGGCCCTCCGACCCCTAAAGGGGAGCCGGGCGCCGGGCGGTCAGACCCCAGAGCGCAGCTTGCCTGCCCGCGGCCCCCGCTGCCCCCCACGCCCAGGGGAGTCAGAGGGTGGGGCCCGGGCAGCCGGAGCCGGCAGGGGGCGCTGCTGAGCCGCCCCCGTCGCTGCCCGGGAGCCGGGACGCCCACGGGGACCTAGAATTGAGGCGGGACCTGGGGAGACTAACAACTGCCAAGCAGCGAGGGGAAACTCCCCCGGGATGGCAGGGTCCACAGCGCAGTCGACTGATAGAGCCCTGGCCTCAGTCAAACTCGGACAGAGGCTGTCTGTCCCTTGAGTGCCTGCTATGTACTCAGTGCTTTCCGTACGGTGTGGTTGTGTCCTCGGACCCACTACCATCATCATTACGCTTAATGGACGGAGAAGTGTCAGGGAGGCTCAGAGGGGGTGACTTGTCCAGGGTCACACTGCCAGTGCAGCCGCAGACCCAGGATTCTAGCCCGGGCTGGTCTGGCTTCCAAGCCGGTGCTAGACCTGCAATGCCTCCCACCCTTCTCTCTATTTAGAGTAAAACAGGCCCGCCAGTGTTTGCACCAGCCAGCCAGGACCTCCAGGAAGTGAGTCAGACAGCACATGGGCCACACTCCCACCTTGGATCCTGAGTGGAGAGTCATGAGCGGCAGGCAAACCCCAAAAGATGTCAGATGACAAAAAGCGTTGCCATCGGGATATGGACCTGGCCTCCTGACACAGTGGTAACAGAACATTTTTCTCCTTTCTCGGGAACCAGCTTTAAAACTTCCAACTAGGGGCCCTGGAGTGGCTCAGTCGGTTGAGTGTCTGTCTGACTCTTGGTTTCAGCTTGGGTCATGATCTCATGGGTTGTAGACTTGAGCCCGGAGCCTGGTGTTGGGCTCGGGGCTCAGAAGGGAGTCTACCTGAGAGTGTCTCCTTCTGCCCCTCCCCCCCTTCTGTATGCTATCTCTGTCTCTCAAATAAATAATAAATCTAAAAAATAAAAAAAACCCAAAACTTCCAACCAGCTTAGGGGCACCTGGCTGGCTCAGTCAGTAGAGCTTGGGACTCTTGCTCTCCCGGTCGGGAGTTTGAGCGCCATGTTAGGGGTAGCGTTTCTTTTAAAAATTAATAAATAAAATTTATTTTTAAAAAAATTTCTGGGGAGTCTTGTTGGCTCAGTTGGTTAAGCGTCAGCCTTTGGCTCAGGTCAGGTCCTGAGGGAGGCCCTGCTCAGTGAGGAGTCTGCCCCTCCCCTCCTTGTGCTCTCTCTCTCAAATAAATAAGGATTTGATCTGAGAGAGAGAGAGAGAGAGCCGCGCGCGCGAGTGGGGGGTGGGGCTGAGGGAGAGGGAGGAAAAGTCCCAACAGACCCCACACGGAGTGGGGCTCAATCCCAGGACTCCAAGATCATGACCTGAGCCAAAGGCAGACGCTTAACCGACTGAGCCACTCAGGTGCCCCTATTTTTTAAAAATATTCCAACCAGCTTGAATTTTTCGGAGGCCTACTAATGGGTCTTGGGGTAAGGGAAGCAGTTCAAAGCCTGGTTCTACCTTTTTCTGTCTGGATCATGCAGGGCAACCACACTTCACTGAGAAGTGTTTAGAAACCGCCCTCCACCTGTCCACCGCCCTCTGGCCAGCTGCTCACCCTGCAGACTCAGTTGAAGTGTCTGTCCCCTGAAAAATGCAGTGATCCCTGCCTCCCTTCTCTGTAGTCCCCAGGTGCTCTGGACGTCAGGGCTACTAGGCCATCTGGGTCTACAGCTTCCATTTTCAACCACACCCCACAAGGAAAGGTGGAATTGCACCCACAGGCAACCTAGTTGCCCCTGGCCCACTTCTCAACCGTTGCACCTTGCCAACACCTGGCTAGACATAGTCTTCCCAGAGCGTTCTCATTTTCTACATTTTTTAGGTAAAATTTACAGTGAAATGCACAAAGCATAAGCATAATGAGTTTTGGCATAGGCAAACACCCATGTAAATCTATATCCTACCAGGATATAAAACACTTCCACCCCCCCTGCAAAGTTCCCTTGACATCACTTTTTATCATCTGCTACACATGTGCCTCTCCCACCACACTGTTGGCTCCTCCAGCCCAGGAGCTGCGTCAGGTTATCCTTGTGAAACAGAGTCTGAGGGCAGGCCGCACCAAGATGGGCCACTCTGGCATGAAGGTCATATGAGTTAAAACGAAACCAAAACCCAGCAGATTCAGGAAAAGCTCTTTACCCCCTTCTCCTGCCAAATGCCTTAAAGAATTTAGGTGGAGGACCTGCTCCAGGAAGACAGCTATCACCATCAACAACTACATTGTACTATGAACTTGGTATGGCAGACTGGAAGGAACCCGGCTGGGGCCCATCTGATCAAAGTCCGCTCTGTTGTGTTGTTTCTGAGTGGCCTAGAAAACATTTGTTGACCAAACATTTACTTTTTTTTCATCCTCCTGTGAGTTGCATTCTCTCCCTTTGAAGTCCCAGAACCCTACCCCCTTCTCCTTAATTCAGAATGACAACTAGATCTCATTTTGCCTGACTGTCTCTGGAACTTCCATGTCTGTGTGGGTTCCCCATATGTATGCTATTAAATTTGATTTTCTCCAGTTAATCTGTCTCACTTCAATTTGATTCTTAGTCCAGCTGGAAGGACCTTGAAGAGAACAAGAAATACCTGCTCCCCACAGATGCCAGCACCCAGCAGATTACCTAGCAGGTAACAGACGCTCAAAAAAAAATTTTTTTTACTAGATTTTTATTCTAATTAGATTAGAGAGCAAAATCTTCACATTCTAGTGTAGCCCCAAGGTACTTTGTCACCTCCGGAAAGTCACTTAAGCCCTTTGAGTCTCAAGTTCCTCACCTGTGAAGGGAGGACAATAACCCAGTCATCCTGCCTTGGGGAATTGTGGGCATCCAGTGAGATGACCCATGGGAAGCTCTTTGAAAAAAATAAAGGCCTGGACACACGCAAGTTTCTATTACCATTATTATTAATAAACTACTTCTAGGACAAACATCTGGCTGAACAAAACCAGGAGAGAGAGGCATCGACCCTGACTTCTGGATTTAGCTACATGGGCTCTGGCCAAGGTTTGGAGCCATCCAAGATGGCCAGCTCTCTGCTTCTGTGTCCATGGACCCAGGCTTATGAATCGATTTCCAGGGGTACGAATTTCTTGAAATTGCAAAGGATTCTCCCTAATTGAGTTCCCAACCTGGCTTCAAACTACCCTGCATATGGTCCTCTCTGAGTCTGTTTCCTATCTGTAAAATGCAGACACCAGACAAAGAGTCCTTTCTGCGTCCTCTGATCCAATCCAGAGGCACAGCTCAGGCTGAGCTGTCATATTTCCTCAGCCTGGGAAGCTGGCAGGGATCTGTTGCAACACTTAAAAATTCCAACATCAAAATTCCCCAAAATATTCCTTTGAAGGCATTGACTCAGAATGCATCTAGCCTTTAAATTTGATCTGTAATGAATTTTTCTAGATCGTTTCAACCAGCTCTGAGGAATGGCCAGGGTTCTGGATTACCATATTTTCTGAATAAAGCTGTTGGGCACTCAGAGACATTCTGGGCAGTGACATGCTGGAGTTTCTTGGTGACCGCTGGGAAAGTGGGACTCGTCCTGTACAGCAAAAATGAGCAGGCCAGGAGGAGCTCCAGTGGAGCACTGTGGTGACAAGAAGGGCACTGGGTGGGGGCGCCTGGGTGGCTCAGTCGTTAAGTGTCTGCCTTTGGCTCAGGGCATGATCCCAGGGCTGGGATCGAGCCCCACATTGGGCTCCCTGCTCCGCTGGAAGCCTGCTTCTTCCTCTCCTACTCCCCCTGCCTGTGTTCCCTCTCTTGCTGGCTGTCTCTATCTCTGTCAAATAAATAAATAAAATCTTTTAAAAAGGGAGGGGCACTGGGTGATCGGGGCAGGAGGAAGGGCTGGTTTATCCCCTCGAAGCCAGGGTCACACTGGGTTCTCAACACACTGTAAGCTCATGATAAGAGCTAAGAGTCTTGAGTGCAGGCACTATATGCCAGGTGCTGTCCTTTATGATTTTCTCCTTTAATCTTCCCATTTATTCTCTAAAGTAGATCATTTTATTATCCCCCTTTTACAGATGAGGAAATGGAGGCCAAGTGAGGTCAAACCAAACCAAACAAAAAACCTTGCTCCAAGATCCCTTTAGTGAGCGGCAGAGGGAGGATTGGGAGCCTGGTGGTAGGACCTCCCAGCCCTCCCAGCACACAGCCTCCTGGGTGGAGCTGGGCTGAGTCAGGCGCCCCCTCCTCCCCACCAGGCCCTGGCCTCCCTCCGCCTTTCCCAGGGCCCACCCTGCTCTCCGCATCAAATGCTAGTGTCAGCTGGGAGTCCGTTAGCTTGTAACAAGCCACCTGCGTTCACCCTCTGGATACTTTGCTTTAAAGAAAAGATGTGGTATTTCACAGTAATTGTAGACTCACAAGAAGTTGCAAAAACCAGTACGTAGTACTGATAATGCTACAACCTGGATGGATTTTAAAAACATTATGCTAAGTGAAGGAATCCCATCACAAAAGACCACATATTATATGATTCCATGAGATGTCCAGAACAGGCCAATCTGTAGAAATAGACTAATGGTTGCCTAGGGCTGAAGGGAATTAGGGGGTGGGGTTTAGGGGGTGGTTGCTAATAGGTAGGAGTTTCCTTTTGGGGTGATGAAAATGTTCTAAAATTAGATTGTGGTAATAGTTGCACAAGTCTGTGAATATACTAAAAAATACTGAATTGTACACTCAATAAAGCAGTCAACAAACACCCAAAGGGCTTTGTAACCTTTGAGCAGTAAAGTCATCCTTGACTCATTTGCACCCCACTTAAACCAAATATTATAGACAGGTCCCATGTCTCTATCACCGAGCTTCTCCTGATGGAGACAGCTAACATAACTATAGGAAGCATAACTTCCTTTTTAAAGTAAGGGTCCTAAAGGCCCAGGGCCTTTTCTCCAGTGTCTCAAGTTCAAATTCTGACAATGGTAACTTCTCACCCATGCCCTGGACTTTACAGTTTACAAAACCCTCCCACCCCCAGACGGTAACTATACTTAGTGATAACGATACTTATGGTGGTGTTGCCTAATATATGTAATTGTCACTATGTTGTACACCTGAGACTAATATAATATTGTATGTCACCTCTACTTCAATAAGAAGAAAAAAAAAAAAGAACCCACCCCCTAAACCCTGTTTATGTAATCCTCAAAGCAAACCTGTGGGCCAGGATTGCCCCATTTCTTGGTTTTCCTCCTCAGGAGAAACTTCTCCCTCCCTGATCTCCCTCTGTAGCGTTGCCAAATTTGGCAAATAAAATCTTATCTGTCGAGCCTATGAGGTGGTCAGCTCTAATGTGCTCGGCCAGTCCTGCGCGAGTCTGTTCATCATTTTGAGACAGTGTTGATCACAGACTCTTTTAAGAACTGAAAGTGCCCTGGACACCCCCACCCCCCACCCCCGCCTTGCCCAGCATGGCCCGCAGGCCTGGGCTGGGCTTCCCAGGTCAAGTCCTCACTCTGGCCTTCCCTCTCCCACGTTTACACTCCGGCCTGGCTGGGCCTGACACCAGGGCAGACCGCAGCCAGAGCACACAACTCTTCGTGCCTCAGTTTGCCCATCTAGAGGCTGGTCTTGCAGGTGCCTCTGAGCAGTGGACCGGCTGCAAGAAAGGCCACAGGAAGCCCGCCCAGAGCTGCGAGTCCCGCGCCAGGTCTCGTCCAGATCCAGGACAAAGAGGAATAGGTTGGCCTACGCCGGGCTTGGCTTGGGTGGGACAACCCCACCCCCACCCAATCCCCCCCCCCCGCCCCTAGCCGGAACTACAAGTCCCAGTAGGAGTATGCCACGGGGCAGGAACTCGGGGGCTGTGGCCTGCGACCTCAATGCCAACCCCAGGTCCAGTGGGCCCTCAGGAATGAGGTCACGAGGACCGGGACGCCACAGCGGACCTGGGGACACACAGACACACCCAAGCGCGGGCCGCGCTAGCCCCGCCCCAGGAACTACAAATCCCAGCAAGCAGTGGGCTGCGGGGCGGGGCCTCAGAGACGGGGCGCTCAGAACCGGAAGAGTGACCCGCGCGGTGGGAATGGGGGCTCCTCTGCTACAGAACCCTCCAGCTGGGCTCCCCGACCCTGCACACACTGCTTGATGGTGGGGCCGCCGGTCCGAACCCTCCGTCTCCGCTGACCGGAGCCCTGGCTCGCCCGGTCCCCAGGCCCCCACCCCCCGAGCCTGGGCTGCTGGGGAAAGGGGATGGTGGGTGGGGTTTGGCCCCTACGCGGTGGAGGGATGCAGAGTGCGCCTCCCTGGCCTCTCCTCCTTCGCCTGAAGCGAACTCCCTTTCCCAGGGGGGAGGAGCAGCCCTGACCCTCAGGCGGGATTAAGCCTGTTAGGGTCCTTGTATAGCCTGCAGGTCTCCTGGAGAAGCTCGGGGAAGGCCTGAGTTCTCCGACTCCTGGGATATGTGTCCGGACGTTCGGGCCACGGTATCGGACCGCTGTCAGCGCCCTGCGCCCAGGCATCAGCTTTACAGGACAGAGCCTGGTGAGGCTGAGAGGCTGCCAGGAAGTTATAAGCAGGGCATTCTCATTCAGTATGCTCTCTCTCAGAATGTTCTGCCCACAGCTCAGGGTCAAGCGCCAGACTCTTGTCCTAACTTTCAGGTTACCCAAGGATCCTCTGAGGCGTTACGGAAGAGACTTACCCCGTCCCTTCAGTACAATGGTCAGGAATTCGGTCCAGTTGCTCAGTGGGATGAGCTGTGCGGAGGCCCCACTTCATCCACCCTCCAGGACCAGGACAGTGTCTCTCCACAGGCCTCTTCTCAGCTGATTTCTGGCTCCCAAGTGGGGATTCAGGTTACACCTGTATCGGGAGTAGTGACACCACAGTGGCCGGCAACATATTGGACTTTCTGTCTCCAACCCTATTTCCAGCTTATACACTTTCTGATCTATCATGTACTGCTGTCTCCCGGATCATCAAGGTTGATAGGAAAATACCTAGTTTGTGAAGGTATAGTCATGATCCTGTAATGTCAGTGAGAGTTTAGTCTTCTGTAGTTAGGTCAAGACCAGCTATTTCCTAGAAATATTCCATTTAGTTTTGGAATGATTAGAAACAACTTCAGAAATGATATTCAAAGTAGATCGCCCAGGTTCCCTTGGTAGCAGGAGTGGGGGGTCATAGTAACTAGTCAGGTGGTCTTTAAGCAGACCTATTTCTGTCTGGGAAGTTCTCAAAGGCTTGGTTTTCCAAGTACTTTTGTTGAGACAACCAGCCTTTTGTTGAGTAGTCTCTCTGCCCCTAGAGACCAGAGATAGATGCCATAGAAACTTGGAGACAGCCTTGCCCCAGGCTCTGGGCTCTTTAATTAGAGCCATTCTCTCCTGTAACAGTGACTTCTGCATTCCAGGGCTGAGCACCAGATCCTTGAGTCCGTTAGAGCCTGTCACTTGCCTGCGATATGCCAAAAGCCATTTAGTGCCTATCCCTGCTTCCTGAAGATCCAGCTGACAGGGTGCAGCTAAAGTCACAAGGTGGCATTAATTAGGTCATTACAGGGAATGTGGCTAAGGGTAAGGTGCACCGAAAGTTGGGTTCTTTCCCCTTCAGGGCCATGGGAACGACTCAGGACCATACATATTCTATACACGAAAGTACCTGCCCCTATACTGGTTACACATCCCGATGCAGCCGCAAGATTCCCATTTTGAGAGTTATCCTTGGCACATGAATGTTTTAAATAAAAGTTTGTTAAAACCGTCATTTAAAATCATAAACAGGGGGCGCCTGGGTGGCACAGCGGTTAAGCGTCTGCCTTCGGCTCAGGGCGTGATCCCGGCGTTACGGGATCGAGCCCCACATAAGGCTCCTCCGCTAGGAGCCTGCTTCTTCCTCTCCCACTCCCCCTGCTTCTGTTCCCTCTCTCGCTGGCTGTCTCTATCTCTGTCGAATCAATAAATAAAATCTTTAAAAAAATAATAAAATCATAAACAGAGGGGCACCTGGCTGGCTCAGTTAGTAGAGCATGTGACTCTTGATCTCTGCAGGGTTCGTAAATTCCAGCCCAGCGTTGGGTGTAGAGATTACTTAAAAATAAAATCTTTAAAAAAAAATCATAAGCAGAAACTCGTTTTAATAACACCTTCCACCTTATTTGTACATATTTTTAAAATCTTTCATTTGAATAGGGCTTCACAAATTTCTGCCGATTTTCAAAGCGAGGTCCTTACATCAACAGCGGGTGGTAAACCTTTGTCGGTGGTCCTGCAGGCCACGCCCCTTCCTGTCGGCGCGTCCTGCGGACAGGCAGCCACGCTTCTCCTCACCACCAGGGGTCGCCCTTTCCCATAGAACGACGGCGGTGGTCCCTGTAGCCGACCGGGTGGGGGTGAGGGGACGAGGACTCTAGTACTGTGTATAACACGATTGGATGGCCTTGGCCCGAGGCCCAGCGTCCATCCCTGCTTGAGTCTCAATTTTTCCGTTGGTAAAGGTGGGGAGGGTGATCTCAGGGCCCTCCACGCCCATCAAGGAAGGATGTGGAGATGGTGACACCTCCGTTACCGGCAGTGCCTGGTCCCTCCGAAGGGGGAGGTAAAAGGCCAGGATGGTTTTCCATAATCTCTCGGCTCACCAGTCCTAGGAGAAAGGAACAAGGAAGCAACGGGAATAGCAGATATCTGGCTCTCCGGCTCTGAGCTGAAGAGGGAAACCTAAGTAGGGCCATATTACATCTGTCCAGGGAGATGGGGGGATGAGGGGGTGGAGCGGAGAGACAAGGGGGGGATAGATGGCCCCCCCACACACACACACTCAGGAAGGTAAGTGGAGGAAAGGATCCAGTAGGGTAAGGGCACAGTCAGTCACAGATACCCAGAGAAGAGTCTTCAGTAATCTGCGTTTAGGGAAGGGGGTTGTTCACAGGTCAACAGGGAAAGGGCCTCAGGCCACTGTGCTCAGACTAGGCCTAGCGACTGGTGGCCAACGGGCAGTGAAGGAGCAAGCTCTGGCCTATCAGAAGAGAGGCGCCAGACATATGTGCAGGGACGCAGGCTTTTTTTTTTTTTAATTCTTATTTATTTTTTGTCTCTCTTTATAGAATGTAGGGTAAGCTCAAGCGGGCAGGGTTTTTTTTTTTTCCTGCCATGCACGTAGTAGGTGCTCACAGAGAGGCGGGCTTCAAGTGAGATTTGACTATGTAGCTACAACAAATATTTGTTAAGAGCTGGCTATGTGCCAGGCTGTGGGCTGGGCACTTGGAATTGGGCCCTGAACTGAGCAGACACAGTCGCTACCCATTAGAGAGCTTACAGTCGAGTGGGAGTCTATCGTCTAGCTCTGAAATAAACCTCTAGATTTCATGATGGTGGGCGCCCCAAGAGAGAATGTGTTGTGGGGAGAGACAGCCCTGGTCTGGGACCCCTACTGAGGGTCACATAAGCTGTGGCCTGAAGGAAAAGGGAGGAAAGGGGCCAGAGTGTTCCAGGAAAAGAATAGCCAGGGTGCAGCTCCTAGAAAACGAGCCCGTTTGAGGCTAGAAAGGGATGAAAAAACCTGTGTAACATTGTTAAGTTTTTGCAACCCCTCTGCCCCCCACCCCCATCTTACCCAGGCTTCCCGAATCCTGGGACACCTCCTGAGCTCTCTATCCAGGTGTTCCTTCTAGAATCTGGGCAGTGGGCTAATGGATCAAGTTTAAGGATAGCTAAAGCAGCTCTGGTGTTCTGCAGAATCAGGCCCAGGTGGAGGGGAGAGCGCTGGCGTCCAGGGAAGGAGAATGTGCTTCCACCATCTGTGAAGAGAGCGTTGCTGCTTGCAGAGCTGAGTAAAGCGGATGGGGGGTAACATTTTTTTTGAAATATCACATACATAGAGAAGAGTCCTTTTTCCCTTTTTACTGTGTTTCCCTTAAATGAAGAGCGCCCTCCCTCAGTTATATTCTCTAAGGACTGGGTAAAGATCTAAATTTCTTCCAACTGAAATTTCCTTAAGTCAACAGGGTGCAGAGGGCCAACAGCCGTCCTGTTGGAACCTCAGAGAGAAAGTGAGTGTGAGTGAGTCGCTGCGGAAAATGGATGGGCTGGGGCGGGAGAAGCAGATGCGGGCCTGACCTCACAAGGCAACAAGAAGCCTTCCGCTCCTCCATTCACGGAGCCATGGGGAGTCAGTTATGGGTCTTGGGCGGAGCTGTGACACGGCAAAATCTGCTAGGAGCAAAGCTCCGGAAGAGGGAAGGGCAGGGTGTGTGGGACAGGCACGCCAGGGGCAGGCAGAAGCTGGGTGCTACCGGCTCCTGCTCTTTACTTAGAGACCCAGAAAGCTGGCATCAACTGTCAGCCCCCACCCTAACCCTTGGAAAATCCGAGGGAAACTGGTGTTCTAGCCTCCAGAAAAAACACAGAGACCCACTACACACCAAGCTTGGTATCACTTTAAAGGAGAGAGAGGGCAGGTCCCTGACCTTCACTTTGACCCAACCACAGAGTTCAACTGGCCTCAGGTTCCATCTGCTCAGGTAGAAATACCCTGAGGATTCCTTCTCCCTGACCCCTCACAGGACCTCGCTTATCACTTGCAGGTCTCCCCTCCCCAGCCCTGTATGTTTGGGCTCTCCCATACCATGGACTTGGCCCTCACCTAATGTTCAGAAAGTTCTACTATCTACCCTACCCCTACCCCTTGTCCCTATGGATTTCCACTTGCCTGGGAGAAGAATTCCTGTATCATCAACACCTTTTGGGTTGTTTCCAACTTTCCCAGTACTTTCCTGGCTAAGGGAAAGCTGGCTGTCCTGAGGTGGTCCCATACCTGACGACCTCCCCTTTGCCACCCCCAGGGCCCTGCCTTTCCCTAGTGCATCCTTCACCCCATGCCTCCTCACGTTTGAAATCCAGGTCATCTCTCTTCTTCCTTCCCTTCCTTCTTCTGTTCTTGTTATTTTTTACATTTGTATTGACCTTTTTCATTTTAAAAATAATTGTTACTTGTCATAAAAACAGTCTCAGGAGGATAGAAATATAAAGCTCTGACACTTCTTTCTACCTGGTCTCACCTTTCTAGGAGACACCCACAACTGGCCTTGCAGTTTGGGCTTCTGTAGTTTCAACTCTATAGCGTTCTTAAGTGAAAGTAAGACAAACCCACCCTAGCCAGTTTAGGCTGAAAATAATTTATTAAAAATATTCTGTAGCTCACAGCATCTCTGGGAGGACCAGAGAAACACTCGGGAGCAATGCCCCAAAGGTCACGGCCAAGTTGGCCTGGTGGAGGCACCGCTGGGCACAGACAGCACTCTGCCAGCACCGTGAACCTGGGCCCTGCTGGTACCACAGGGTCTCAGCCTCCGGCCTCCGGAAATATGACACAGCTGTCATCCCCTCCCCAGGGTGGGTTCCTCTGGTGCCTGCTTCAGATACAAAGTCTAACACAGGAGCCTGTGGCTGGCTGAATGCCCCCGCCAGCTGCAAGGGAGGCTGGGAAGGCCTGATGGGGCTCCTATGGCAGGAACCAGGATTCAGGAGATGGAGAATGCCTCAAATGCAGGACATGCTCACCAGCCAGAAAGAATGACACATGTCCCCTTCCATTCTCTGGGATGCCAGCCACCCCCATCCTGGGGCTCCTGCCCCACACGCTCCACTCCCTTCCCCCTGAGACCTCTGGCCACAGCCTGTTTTCCTTTCTCCTCCAGGTCCTTGGGAACCACCCCTCCTCCTCATAGTGCTTACCACTTCGTCACACCAGGGATCCCGGCTAGACCTCGCCACCTGCCGTGTCTGCTGGCAACAACCATGTCAGGCACGACCCTGACCCTGCTGTCTCAGGGAGAGCTGATATTCACTGTGCAGCTGCCATGTGTTTTCTGTGCTGTCCCCTCATTTGACCCTCAGAAGCTCCCCCGCCAAGAGGACTGCCTACTGACATCCCCATTTACACAGGAGGAAACCGAAACTCAGAGATCAGACATCTCCTTGGGTGTGCCCTCTCCATCACTCGGAGGGGCCCCTTGAGAGCACGGACTGTGTCACGTTCTTTCTCTGCTGGGGACCCCTGTGTTCTGAACGAAGCAAAAGTCCATATGGGATTCTAAAAATGTCCTAGAAGTCACATGTTCTCAGACTGTTTCCTGTAGAACAGCATTTCCCAAAACCGATCATAAAATTGACCTAGGATGTTTGTTTAAAATAATATAGAGTCCTGGGGTGCCTGGTGGCTCCGTCAGTTAAGGGCCCCACTCTTGGTTTTGGCTGAGGTCATGACCTCAAGGGTCATGAGATCAAGCCCTGCGTTGGGCTCCCCACTCAGCTCAGAGTCTGCTTCTCTCCCTCTGCCGCTCCCCACTGCTTACATGTGTGCGGGCACTCTCTCTCAAATAAATAAATCTTTAAAATAATAATAATACTAATATACCAATTCCCTCCTGGGGCAGCCAATCCTTAAGATATCAAGGAAGGCTCTGCCTGCCATTCCCCCTGCTTATGTGCGTGCTCTCTCTCTCTAGCTCTGTCTCTCTCCCTCTTAAAAAAAAAAAAAAAAAAAAAGATCTCAGGGAAGGTCTGGGAACAAGGGCTTTTGACAAGCTCTCTAAGTGATGCTTGTGATCATGCAAATAGGGGGGACACGGCCCTAGAGAGCTGTCTGTTTTCTTAGGGTGGATTTAGATGACCCTGGGCCTGCAAATGACAGTCTGTTCTCATTGGAAATCAGCAGCTGAGGCCCGGAAAATGTGGAGAATCACCACGTGCCTTGGAAGGGCCTTCAAACAGGCACTCAGGGGCTACCCGGCAATGGAGGCTTGCAAACAAAACGTGAGCTTCCAGCAGTTCCACTTCTAGGAATTCATCCCGAGGGAAGAGCTATGGTTCTGCACAGAGCAGTCCCGCACCAGACAAGAAAGCGGTTGTCCAACTCTGCCTGTGTAATTAGTAAGCAGCACAGTCTGCACCCCACGGAAGGCCGGCCAGGGTGAGACTAAGCCACGAGGCAGGCCTCCTCCACACCCCCTTCTCCCTGATCTGTCCCTGCCAGTGCCCCCACCCAGATGGCACAATTCCATCCTCTGTGCCTGGGGCCCTTTCACTCACCCAGGTCCTGGAATTTGCCTATGCAAAGCCCAGAACAGGAGGGGGGCGCTGGGGCCCCAGCAGTACTGACTGGAAACCCACTGGGTTTGGGTTTCTAGAGCAGTGGGGTGGTGTGTAGAGCGTCCTGCTGACTTGGACCTGCTGACCTTGTCCCAGAGGAGGTCCCCTTGGTAAAGGAGCTTGCCCCTGCATTACCGTCCAAACGTGGAACAAAGGTCAAATGGGGAGGGGAGGTCAGGGAGGAGCCTCCTATCCCTGACCCAGGCCTAGATTGTTTCTCTGTTTTTGTTTACTCATTTTCCCTCTCTACCACATGGGTCCCTGTTAAGCCACCCCAGTGATTTTTCATAGCTGCTGAAGTGCCCGTTGGCCCTCAGGTCCCAGGAATCATCTGGTCTTCCTCTCTGAAGGCTGTGGCCAGCTCCAACCGTGGGGCTCTCTCCCTAGTGTCCCAGCCGCGTGGCCTCCAAAGATGTAAGTACATGGCCTTCACTTCTCCTTTCTGACAACAGCCAAGACATCACCAAAATAACAGACACAGGAAAGTTACGGTACCCTAGAATGTTCTTACATTCATGATCCTCATCTGCGTTCCTTCAGTCTCTGGTTTAAACAAAGTCAGACCCCAGGCCCTTCCCCCAACACTTCTCAGATACTAAAGTTCCAGAACTCACTCAAGTAATAGAACACCTGGAAGTCATGGACTCCTTCAGGCTTAAGGAAGCCATGTTTTCTGCTGTGTCCAATTCCATCGCAGGAAAGGAGGGTAAGGACTCAACCCTGGAAGAGATACAGGAGCGCCCACTCATTGGTGCACAGGCTCTGGGTTGGGTAAACCTCGGGCGGAATCCCACCTCCCACACTTTCTAATTGTCTGACCTTGGGAAAGCCACTCAATTCCTCAAAGCCTCTGAGCTCTGGACTGCATTTGCCCTCCTCCACACATATGATGAAGCCCTAATGCCCACTGTGATTGGATTTGAAGACTGGCTCTTTAGGGAGGTCATTAAGGTTAAATGAGGTCATAAAGGTGAAGGCCTGATTGCATCAGACCGGTGTCCTTCTAAGAAGGGATCAGAGACATCTCTCTCCATGCCTGCGCAGTCTAGGCCATGTGAGGACACAGCGAGGAGGTGACCGTCTGCAAGCCAGGAAGAGACCTTTCACCAGAAATGAATCCTGATGGCACACTGATCTCGGGCTTCTGACCTCCAGAACAGTGACACAATACATTTCTGTTGTTGAAGCCACCGCCTCAGTGGTATTCCGCGGTGAGCCTGCTCTGACTCATACGCTCACTTCCCTCATCTCAACTGCAGGGATAAACTCACATCAGCATCATGAGGCCATTGTGACGATCCAGCAGGAAATACACATGATTCCTTTGGTTTTTCTACAACATCTTCAGCACCTGGAACAGTGCCTGGCATAGAGAGGATATTCAATAAATATTTACTCAATGAATAAATACAGCCATCCAGAAAGGAAGCTGTCAAACTAAATACACATGCATATTTCTGAGCTTTTCACTGACCTCTGTTTCTTTGATCATTGGTCACCATTCACCAGGGAAGGATAGCAAGTGTAAAGCGTTTAAGAAAAGTGCAAGGACAGTCTCTCATTTTCAACCTGACCTGCCCATTAATGTTCTGTGTGTTGGGAAAGGACAGTCTGGCTGGTGGAGGGGTGAGTTGGAGCCTCCTGGGGGCACCGATCAGAGAGCTACAGGAAGCTTCTGAGCACTGGTCCAGTTTTTGGGCCTGAGGCCCTGGAGCAGAGGGGAGAGCTCTTCTCCAGTGGGGCAGGGGGGGCTGGAGACCAGGGACCGCAGCTGTGGAAGGCAACAGAGAGGAGCTTATGGGAGCCTCCTGGGGCAACTTGGTCTGAGGTTAGAGGCCACAGCACACCCACATTCCTGGTGCTTGTCAGATGCAAATGATGAGAATAATAGGGCCTCTGTCCCTAGGCCATTTGTGGTAGAGCCTGGGCTCCCGGGAATCATAGCTCCTTCAGGCCAGCCATGGTGAGAGTTTGTTCTGGGGCAGCCCCAGGCGCACAGATGTGCCCACCACCCCTGGGGGCCCAGGACTTCTCCCAGGGAGAGGCATCCCGGTTACACTGACTACCCCCTGATTCTTTCCAGGACCAGTTCAGGGGAAGCAAGCTCCGGTGAGTCCTCTGCCTCCTCTCTTGTCTCTACCTCGCTGCCCCCTTCCTGGGCACAGCCCTACCTGCCCAGTGAGACCATTCACCTACCTCCACCCCACTGTGAGCACCAGGGCTCCCCCACTACTGGCTTCACTGGGGCACCAGCTCACATACCCACCAGGCACTAGCTCTACCCCCAGACTGTTCTTCCTGCTGAGCTGGTCCCAGGCTACTGGCACACAACTCCACGGGGCGCCACTCACATAGTCTCAGGTGTGAATGGCCTGGGAGCAGTGCGGATTGACTAGAGTCTGATTGCAGGTTGGGGCCACCCCTTCCACCCCCTAGAAGTGTAGGTAAGTCACGGTGGGCCCCTTGTTTTCAAAATGCCGACCTCACTGGCCCTGCTGCAGTGTTGGAAAGGCTCATCGTGAATGGCTCCTCTGAGTCCAATGAAGCAGTAAGACCCACTGTAAAAATGCAGCTGCTTTATTATATTGGGGAAAAGAGTAAGTCATTGCAGGGTGGGGGGCGCTGGAAGGTGAGGCCAGTCTCATCAGTCCCCTGTCCAGATTCCCAAGCCTGGAACGAAGATGCCCCCGGCCCATCTCCTCGGCCCGCCCCAGGAACCTGGAGATTCGAGGTAAGTGCAGTTGCTGAGACTGGGGTGGTGTGAGGTGGGCCACAGTGGCTACCAAGGGTCCTGCCCCTCTTCTGTGGCTTCTGGAAGGAGGAGGAGGAGGAGGAAGATGAATACGAGCTGCCCCCCTGTGAGGCTCTGCCCTTCAGTCTTGCCCCAGCCCACGTTCCTGACCCCGAGAAGGACTCTCCGTACTTGGGTAAGGCCTGGGGAGTTGAGGCAGGGAGTTGGGTGGTCAGGCAGGACAGAGGGTCCCCACGAGGAAAGACGGCCAGGCCTTGCCTCTTCTCCCTTTGTCTGTGCTGGGGCGGCAAGGGGAGGCCTCAGCTGGCAGTTGCGGAAGCTTCTGGGCTGGGCAGAGAGAGAAGGATGAAGGAAAGGCGGAGGGAGGAGGGAGAAAGGCAGGAGGAAGAGTGGGAAGGGGAGAAGAGCCTGGAGGGGCACTGTAACCAAGGCAACAGTGGGAAAGCAGGAGGCCCGACAGGGTCCCTGGGGCCTCCTCTGAGATCCCTCACTTCTCAGAGCAAGGGTGGGGATGCCAGGAGAGCCCGGGCTGCTGCTGGCATCCCACCCCCAGGGCTCCTCCGCTAGGCCAGGTGGGGGCAGGAAAGCTGGCCTCCTCAAGTTGCCATGGAGACGGGACTGTGGGGAAGCCAGTGAGGGGGAGAGGGGGGAGGAGGAAATAGAGGCTAGGTGGGGGGTGGCAGGAAAATGGGAACCTATGTGGGAGGAACCCACCGACCCACGATGCCTGGGGCCTTTTCCAGATCACCCTGGCCCCCTGGGCCCATCCAAGTCACCACCACCACAGCCCCAGGCCACAACGGTGAACAACACCCCCACCCCCAGTCTCTCCTTCCCCACCCACCCCACCCAGCTACCATTTCCCAGGGAGTAAATCTAAGAGGCATCTCATTTGCAAGATTCTCCCATATTTGCATTCAAGAGGTCCCCTGTCAGAAGCGGAGCCTGTTAGCCCTTGCTGCTCCCACCTGCCACCTGCCCGGAACCCCCTGCCCAGCCGTCAGCATCCACCGGGACTCACCCATCCTCTGGAGCTGAAGCCGGGAGGGCAGGGCAGTCTCGTCTACCCCTCCCTGCACCCTGGAGCCTGAGGACCCCTCCCTGCCTAGAGAGGGAAGAAACCCCTTACTGCCGGCTCTCGGAAGGCCCGCTGTGCTGAAAGAAGCTTACGGTCTCAGAAGTTACCACTCTCCTCATAGATTTTCCTGGAATAAAACAAAAACGGGGAGAGATTCATAACAAAGGAAGAGCCACAGAACAGAGGCCAAGTCCCCACTGCACAGGAGCTCTTGTGCTGTAGTGGTCTCCAGGCTGCACAGACACACATCACCCCGCAGCATCCCGCCCCGCCATCTTTGTCCTTCCCCTGCCTCAGTTCCCCTCCCTCCCCCCACCCCTAACCCTGTTCTCCCTCACCGCCCCCTTGTGCCCACAGCTGAAGGCAGCACTGAGCCTGCAGGAGGCTCGGAAGCAGGGGCAGCCCTTCCCCTTCGGGAAGCAAGGTAATGAGGATGTCCTGTCTTCTTCAGAGGCCCGCTCACTGCCCACCCTGAGATGGGGAGTCCTGGCCCTCTCAGGGTAAAGCTCAGCTCAGGTTGCTTGGTTTCCTGCTAGGGTCCTCGTTTTTTTACCTGAGGTTTCCCCATCCCCGCTAAGGCAGGCGGTTCAGAAGGAGATTGGGGACTGGAGCCCAGAAATGCTTTGCCTGAGGTCACAAAGCAGCAGAGCTGCTGACTCCCAGGTCGGGTTGTGCATAAGCTGTGGCCCCCCGGGGCAGGCCAGGGCCACTCTGGCATGAGGACATCTGGAGGGCAGCCTTGGCCACCCGGAGGACTCTCACTGGTGAAACACATCTGAATGTGATCCCCCCATCAAAGGGGACCTATGGCCACCAGCCTCTGATTCCATCCTTGCATTACTGCTGTCGCTGTCGGAGACTCTGCCTGTGCTAAGTGCCCTGAGGCCTGTGAATCCAGAACCCTGGGATGCTGGGATAGTGAGGGACCTCAGCCAGTGTGTTTTTGTCTGAAAATGGCCCCAAGAGGGGCAGTCTCCTCCTGCCTCGGGCCAAACAGCTAACCCGAGGCACATTCGTTTGTGTTTACTGTGCTCGGTGATTAGTACGCCTTCATGGGCTTGGGCGCGGTTCTGATTTTTGGAATAGCCCGAAGTCATTTGGAGCAAGCCTGGCCAATCATTTGGGTGGTCAAGCTGGGCAACAGCCGGGGGGGTTGTGAAGTGGGGCGATCGGAGCTCAGGGTGGCTTCCTCCTGGGGCTTCAAAGCTGGCTCTGAGGATGCCCTCAGATAAGGTCTGAGGACACTCCACTCTTCCAGCCTAAGTTTCGCTGAATTCCTTTCTCCCTGCACTTCTGACTGGTGATTTCTCCTTTTCCTCCCAGGGTGGGCTACACCGGCCAGGGTGGTGAGTGGCCCCTCCATCCCCCCCACCCCCGCCCCGCTCACCCTCTAGGGTTTTGGCTAGGAAGTTGGCAGGGTTAGGGTAGCGGGCCGGGAGGGCCAGAAAATACCTCCGAAACCAAGGTAAAGGGCTCAGAGCAGAGTGGCTCCCTGTTTGCCACAGGCCCCTGACAGGGTGTAAGGCAGCTGTCCTGCGCTACTGGGGAAGGCCTCGCCCAGAGCTCTCCTGGACGCCCACATTCTAGGAGAGCTGGGGCCTCCAGGCACCTCGGAAGGGGAAGGTGCTTGTGGGTTCTCCTCCCCAGGCAGGGGAGCAGCTTGAATCATCTAGTTAGCTCTCAGAAGGAAGTCTACCTTGTGAGGGGGGAAGGAGATGCCCATAGCTGCCCCTACCCCAAGTGATGGATTCACCCACTCTCCCACTTGCTGGTCAAACCCTTAGGTACCAGGCCTTCCAGAGAAATCTGATGAGAACCTCTACCTGGAGTGTGAGCCTAGTCCAGGTGAACACTTCCCTCTGTCCCAGATCCCTCCTGCCTGGGACCCTCAGCTGCTCAAAACAGGACACATTCTGGCTCTATCTTCTTCCCTTGTCGTCCCTCACCACTCCACCAATACACGTTTGCCTTCAGACACCCACATGGACACCCACCCTTCGGCCTTTGGTCCAGGTTGACCCCCGCTATGCATAGTGGGAGGGGTACTTAAGCAAGGGCTGCATGGGGCTTCCCAGCTCTTATGCAGGACAGCGCTCCCTCTGGTTGGAAGGACTCCCAGAGAGCCTGGGCTGCTGAGAAGCCGAAGGCCCTGCAGGAGTCTGCACCCCTCCCCGGTCAGCAGGAATCTCCCTGCCTGGGGCCCAGCCCAGCCCAGCCGCCCTCACTCTTTCAGGCCCGGCCTTGACTCGGATTCTGAGCTCCCAAGTCCTGATGCCCCCAATCTCTCTGCCAAGGGTATCAGTGGTGCCCAGGTGAGTGCCCACCAGGGGTGTGTGTGTGTGTGTGTGTGTGCGCGCGCACGCGCGCATGCGCGTGCATAATGTGGCCAACTCAGGCTTCCCCAGCTCTGACCCTGCAATCTCTGGGCTCACTGGTCTCTTTCTCTTAAAGGAGGTAAAACCTGAGCTCTCGGGGCGCCTGGGTGGCACAGCGGTTGGGTGTCTGCCTTCAGCTCAGGGCGTGATCCCGGGCGTGATCCCGGCGTTATGGGATCGAGCCCCATATCAGGCTCCTCCTCTATGAGCCTGCTTCTTCCTCTCCCACTCCCCCTGCTTGTGTTCCCTCTCTCGCTGGCTGTCTCTATCTCTGTCTAATAAATGAATAAAATCTTAAAAAAAAAAAAAAACCTGAGCTCTCTTCCTCAACTTGCCCCCACAGGCCCACCATAGCCCCCCAGGAAGCTCGGAATGTAAGAGGCTGGTACCCAGGGGAGAACTGGCCTGGGGTGCGGGGAGGCTCAGGGAGGGACTTCAGGCCCAGCGGATGGGGCTACAGGACTGAGTCTCTTCTGACCAGCCTTTCTGTGTCCCAGGGAGCAGCGAATGCCACCTCTAAAAGTGAGTATAGGTGTCTTCAGCATGAACCCCAGGCAGTCCTGCCAGCCCACCGTAGCCGCAGTCCTGCCAGCCCATCCTAGCCACAGCCCTGTAGGCCACAAACTCTGCTCCCCACCCCCCTGCCCACCTCTCATGCCCCACTTTGCTGTGGGAATCCTTGCCCCTCTGACTTCAGCTGACAGCAGGCCTGAGGGGATCCCACTGGGCAATTTCTAGGATCTTCACCAAAGCGGGAAACCCCCAGCCTATACCTCAAGGTCACCCTTCATTTGGAGGTCACACGTGGCCTAGCTGATAAGTCCTACCGGAGCCTGAGACCTGGAGAGGAGAGGTGAAGCACCGAGGGTCCTGTGTTGGGCTTCAGGCCTATGTGCACGGCCCTCTAACCACCCCCACCTCTGCAGCTAGGCCCAAAGCCTTCTTCGCCTAAACCCTCCCAGCCTCAACTCTGTAATCTGCTTCTTCCAGCTGGAAGGAGATCCTCTCTTTCCTCTAGAGCACCCACCTGGAGCACCTCAGCTACTGAGGTGAGGGGGGGCTGGGAGAGGGCGGAGAGGAGGCCAACAGGGAACCCTCTTGGGCTGGCGTCCGCCATTGCAAGCAACACATTGAACGTGTGTGTGCAGCACGGCGCTGGGCACCAGGCACGGACACCTCTTTGTTCTGCTGGTGCAGACTCAGTCTGGGGAAGGCAGATGTGAGCACAGATAACTGCATCCCAGGGCTCTCTGCCCCCCAGCCCCTCTCCAGTGCCCTGGCACGTCTCTGAATGGCTGTGTGTGTATGTACAGGACGGCAGCCTGCTGGCTCAGCCCTGGTACTCAGGCAACTGTGACCGCCATGCTGTTGAGAGTGCCCTGCTCCGATTCCGAAAGGTGGGCAACTGCAGCGCCCCTGGGCCTTCGCGGATACCCTTCTGCTCATGGGGTGTGGTTGGCTGAGCCTCTGGGGACGGGAGGGTGGGAGGGGGGGTGCTGGCCATCTGTGGACCAGGGCTGCAGGTAGACGGGTGGGAGATGAGGCTGACAGATGGGGTCTCCTCCACAGGACGGGGCCTACACTGTGCGCCCCAGCTCAGAGCCTCATGGCTCCCAGCCCCTCACCCTGGCGGTGCATCTCGGTGGCCGGGTCTTTAACATTCCCATCCGGCGGCTGGACAGTGGGAGCCACTATGCCCTGGGACGGGAGGGCAGGAACCACGAAGAGGTAGGTGCTGGAGGAGGACAGGGACTTGCAGGCAAGAGGCCACCACAGAGCCGTGTGCTGGGCCCAGGCAGGCACATTTGCCCAGGGGAAAACCCACATTTTGCAGTTTTTCTGGACTGGAGGGCCATGACAGAGGCCCGTGACTTGAATTCCTTCTCAGAGGTCTGCTTCAACTAGGGGAGGCACCCCCTCCTGCCGGGCTCAGTCTGCCCAGGGCCCCAGGCATGGGTGGGGCTGGGGGGTGGGGATTTGTGCCTGCCGTGACCCCAGGTAGGAGGAGAGCAGGGCCCAGGTAGTTCAGACTCCGATCTATGCCAAGGACTCAACTTTGTGCCCAGCACTTGCTGAGGTTCCTGTGCTGGAGGACCCGGGCAGAGGCAGGCCCCAGGGTTGTTTCCACCTGGCCTGGCTAACAGCACGCCCGCGGGTGCAGTCCAAGAAAGCTGTGCAAGGCCTGGAATGGGGCATAAAATGGCAGTGGACCTTCATGGGGCAAACTGGAGAAGAAAAAGAGTTTAGAAAAATGTGAACAAGCTTCCTCCTCAGAGTCCCACAGTTCCTTCAGGAAGCTTCTCCCAGCATGAGGCTCTGGGGACTCACCGATGCCCTGCTTCCTGTCTAGCTGTTCCCCTCCGTGGGCGCCATGGTCCAGCACTACACACAGCACCCCCTGCCCCTTGTGGACAGACACAGCGGCAGCCGTCAGCTCACCTGCCTGCTCTTCCCCACCAAGCCCTGATGCCACGGCGGATTGCACACACGCACCCCCCGTGCTGTAGTTTTCTCTTTGCCCTGGCCACCCTGGGCTGTCCCCCCCTCGCCTCTCCCAGGTCTCCACCCCTCCAGGCCGTCCCCTTCCCTTGCCCCAGTCCCTGCAGGCCTGGATGATAGGCTTTGGGAAAGGTTGCCCAGAAGCAGAAAGAACCCCTGAGACCCCACCCCATGTTCACCTGGAGTCTGGCACTGCCCCTCCCTGCTGCATCTCCAAGGCTGGGAAGCAGGCCTCAGGCAGGGCCCCCATTCTCAGGCCCCAGGCATGGATGTGTCGGCCCTGTTTACTAGGGCCTCCCAAGGGGCGCTGGATAAAGGCCTCCTCAGGGAAGCTGAGCCTCAGGCGGCCACCCAGAGCCCTGCTTGGACACAAAGAGAATCCTTTCACATGCTCTCGGGGGCTTAGCACAGGGCTGGCAGCTTTGGTAGCACTGTACATAGTCCGCTCTCAATAAATATTTGTTGAATGAATTCTTGAATCTGCTGAGCGAGGCAGAGGTGGCCTCCCTGAGGTCCCGAGGTCCTTAAGTGTCCCGGGGTACAGACTGGGTCTGGGAGTGATGAAGCAGGGGTGGCCAGGCCACGGCAGGAAGGGCCAGCCCCATTTCTGTCCCTGATTGGGTCTTTTGACCTTAGACATTAGGTGCAGGCCATCCTGGGGTGGCTGGTTTTTGTTTGATTTTGTTTGCGGGGGAGGGGCTGTGGGGGGGGGTCGGGTCAGGGCTGGGGGAAGTGTGGGAAAGGCTTGGTGCGGTCTCTGCCGCCCCACTAAATGATGAGAACGGACTTAAGTCCTCGTCCCCCACCTATTTGCCGTACAGTGTTGCCCCAGGGAGAGATGAGCCTGATTTTGTTCACTTGGTGCTGTCTAGAGAGTAGGGGAGACAGGCAGACCCCAGGAAGCAACTGGGTATTGGACACGCCAGTCCTAAGATCAAAAGCTATGGAAGGCCCAAGGTGGAGCTCAGAGAAGACAAGCGGCCAGGGAGCAGAGCCGCCTGCGGGGCCCGGCAGGGAAGGTCCAGCCGCCGCTCCGGCTCCCGGAGCCTGGGGTCTCCGAGATAGGCGGCCGGCCGGCCGGCGGGCGGAGCGGCGGGCACGCAGGGGCGGGGGCGTCCGCGAGCCCTGGCGCGGCGCCCGTAACACCCCGTGCCGGAAGCGCCATGTGACCGTGACTGCGCAGAAGCCGCGAGCGCCGCCAAACAAAGGGCGGTTCTGCGGCCGCCTGGCGCTCGGGCTGGCACGGAGGGGCCGGACCCCCTACCCCCAGCCGGGCCCCCGGCCCCGCCTCCCTGCCGATCCCGGGCGCTGGCCCGGCAGGGAGGCTCCGGATCGGATCGTGCTGAGGCCCGGCGGGAGCGCGGGGAGATGGGCGAGGGGCGCCGCGGGCGCCGTGAGATGCAAGTGCCATACGGGGCCAGGCTGGGCGGTGGGGCGTTGCCGGTTGGCCCCCGGGCTGCCGGCTCTGATGGATCACCCTCTCCTTAATTTCTCTAATAGAGGCGGAGATAGAGGTCCCTACGCAACGATTCTAGAGGGAGGAGGCTTAAGTGAGGCGTGCTCTGGAAGGCGGTGAGGACAGTGCAGGGCCTGATGGGCAGCGCGCTAGGGCCTGTCTCCCAGATAAACACGCACGGGAATTCGGGTCAATGACTGTCACTTTGAAGTCCCGCTGTACTTTCTGGCCAGGCCCCGGGTAGAGGAGCAGCATGGGGCAGGTGGCACAGGGCCAGATGAGGGTGGGTGCAAACGTGTGATGGGGAGTGGGGATAAACAGCTGGTGGCTCGCACAGAAGCAGGGGGATAGGAGACCCCAGGCCAGCTTCCCTCGGCTCTGTTAGCCAGTCCTGGCTCCCTCTAGGTCCTACGTGGGAGTGGCCTGTCTCCTGTACACTTTCCCCAGCCTGACCCAGGCAGGGACTTAGGGACTGGAGAAGGTGGAGAGCCAAACCTTGTATTGGCCTCTGGGTGCAGTCGGACTCGCATCTCCCACCTGATTTTTAGCTTTCACATCTCTTGAGGAGCCCTCTGCCCCAGGGCCTGCTTTTCCTAGCCCTGAATTAGCTAAGCCCTAGAGCCAGCTGACCTGTGAGGGGGAGCAAAGGCCACAGCACAGAGCTCTTGAGTTGGTGGGCTAACAGAGACTCTGCTTGGCCCCAGCTGCAGGACTAACTTTAAAGAACTAGCCTCCCTCCTTCTGTCCCTGGGGAGAAAGAGAGGAGCAGCAGTTCAAGTAGAGGGAACAGCCTGTGATACGGGCCACTAAGGGCCAAAGAGAGCTTGATCCAGAGAGCCACTCAGTTTAGCTAGTACCCCCTCAGCTTTCAGGTCGCACTTAGATGTCCCCTGTTCTAAGACGCCTTCCCAGTTCCGCAAATCTGGGCTCAGGCACTTAGGACACCTTCTAGCGATTGCCTTTTCACTCCTAGGAAAGGACCAAGCTACCACTGCCCACTATTGTGTATTCAGGACCTGGAATACAATAGGTGCCAAATATTTGTTGAAAGAGTCACTGAATTAAAGAAAGAAAGAAAAGAAAAAAAAAGTCACTGAATAGGTCAGATCTACCCTGGATTCCTCTAAAGCTGTTCACGTTCCTTGGTCAGAGCTTCCCTTGTAAGAGAAAATTCCAGCAGAACTTTCTGTGATGCTAGGAACATTCTATGTCCGCCTTGTCCAGCACAGTAGTCACTAGCTCAAGAGGTTATTGAGCACTTGATGGGACTACTGTGACTGAGGAGCTAAAGTTTTAACTAGAATTGATTTTAATTAATTTGAATTTAAATGGCCACCTATGGTTCCTAGCTATCCTATTGCTCCAAGTCTTTTGCATTCCCAAGTGTGAGGGGCAGTGTGAAAGAGAAAGCTGGACAAGTTGGGAGGGGGGCTGGGTCCCCAGGAGCCTGGGAAGCCTCCATAATGAGTGTGGGCAAAGGGGAGCAGAGCAGGGGAGGGTGCAGGAGGCATTGTATTTTAGGAGGGTCTCTCTAGTTGTGACATGCTGAGTGGGTTGGAGAGGCGGCACAGGGACAGGGAGAACAATTAGGGGCTGCAGATATTTCTGTGATTTAGGTGAGAGATGACATCCTTTGATTTTTTGCCATGCCAGTGTCCCTCCGAACACCCTAGCCCCATTTCCTCTGGAAAATTCCAGGCAGGGTCACTGATTGGGGGATCAAGTCTGGGAAAAATGCCATTTGATGAAGAAGCCCCTGTATTACCACAAGTGGTTTGCCCGACT
This sequence comes from Ailuropoda melanoleuca, assembly GCF_002007445.2. Classification (NCBI taxonomy): domain Eukaryota; kingdom Metazoa; phylum Chordata; class Mammalia; order Carnivora; family Ursidae; genus Ailuropoda; species Ailuropoda melanoleuca. The sequence goes on from NC_048221.1 coordinate 105,180,486, forward strand.
CCATGTCTCCATTTGCCAGGAAGGGCCTGGGACAGGGAGCAGAGGAAGTACGCGGCTAGAAAGTGCGTGAAAGTCCCTGGCAAGACCACATCTGCTGGGGCTCGCAGTGTGCTGTCTGCAACCATCCAGCAAGCTTTCAGCTTGAGTTTCCAAAGCGGCAGCCTGACCTTGGGCGAAAACATGGGCTCTGGAATCTGAAGGACCCAAGTTTGAATCTGGCTCAGTTACTCACTGCCTGTGTGTCCTTAAATTCTGTCTCTTTACTTTTTAAAAAAATTCTTTATTTAAATTCAATTTAGTTAACACAGAGTGTATTATTAGTTTCAGGGGTAGAATTTAGTGATTCATCAGTTGCATAGAACACCCAGTGCTCATTACATCAAGTGCCCTCCTTAATACCCACCACCCAGTTCCCTCATCCCCCCACCCACCTCCCCTCCGGCAACCGTCTCTTTATTTTTAAAATGGGGCTAATAATACCTACTTCTCAGGGTTACTGTGAGAATGAGAAATGATTTATGTAACATATACTTAGCCTAATGTGGAGCCTGACATATGGTGGAGCCAAATGATTGGTCCCTAATGATAATCCTGTGAATAGACCAAGCTTGGTACTGGTCCCACCTGCATGCCCCCGTTCAGGGGCTCTTTCTGACTCGGGCTTCCCCAACACCCCCTCCACACGCACACACGCACACACGCACACGCGCTCTCGACCTTTAGGTATTACAGGTACGGTGATTATTGTTTTGTCTGCCCACCTGGCTTTCCCATCACCCTCCTCCTGGTGACGTCATCCACTTCCCCGCACCATAGGACCAGGCATGTGACCTCGGTCTGACTAGGGCCAAAGCAGGCCCAATCAAAGCTTTCTCTGAGATGGATATATTGATGTTGAGGGAGAGAAGCCATCTCTCCAAACCTGAGTTTAGGCTGCAAATGGCCACCGTCCCCACCACACGGACAGAGCTTATCTGCAAAAGTCAGACGAAGACAAGGAGCAAGAATCTTGGAGACACTGAGTCCTGCCCCAAAGTCACTGCTTTTGCGGTAGTGCCGCTCCCAGCTGTGTGAGCTAGAAATTTCTTTTTGGTTTAAGCTCGTGGGAGTATGGCTTCTGATATTGTTAAGAAGACCCCTGCCTGCCGCAGGCACTTGTGTGCTTGAAGTTTGGGGGCGTCGGGGATTTTTCTGAAGCACAGAGCCATTAGTGGTAGAACCAGAGTTTGGGCTTGTCTGACTGGCTCTAGAGCTGCCATAAACTATACCACACGCCCCACACATCACTCACCAGTGTTTACTGAGTGTGTATTATGTGCCAGGCACCGAACTAGCATCCTGTTCCCCTCCACACCTACCGGAGGGCTCCTCCTCCCCACCTTCACTCCCAATCTCTAAGACCCTCAAATGAGAAGACGTAAAAGCCCTCTCCGCCAGGATGGGGGGAACACACTGTCTTTCCCAGAATCCTCCTCATGTGCCAAAGATATGCGAGAAGCCACCCAGCTACTTACCTACCTGCCTATCCACCTACCGCGGTCTGCTTGGCATGGAGTTAGGTCCTAGCCCTGACCCAGAGCCCCGAGGCAGAGTTTCTGCCTGCGCCCTACTCTGAGCGACAGGTCCCTGCTTCCTGTATGGCTGCCATGACCATTTATGGGGATACTGAGGTTGTTTTAAAAGTGTTTTTGATCTCAGTTGACCCAGATGTCCCCTTTGTTTACTTTGCAAATCTGGTTGAGGAGAGAGGGGGTGTTGGGAGGAGAAGGACTTCAGGACAGTGGTTTCCAAATCTGGTCCTCAGAACATCCATGGACCATGATGATGACATCACCAGTTGGTGACAAAAAAGGAGAAAAACACAACCCGCACAGTGAGCTCTTCCTGCAGCAAAATTATTCCATCTAAAGGACCATCTTTTAAAGGGAAATCAAGTTCTTGCTCCTTTTTTGGTATCAAATTATACTTTCTTTTAGGTCACTTTATTTTGCTGGGCCTCATCTTTAAAATGGAATAGGAGGGGCAGGGTGCTCGGCTTAGGTAACCTCCAAGGGCCTTTCCAACCTCGATATCCCAAGATCTTCAGGGCCTGGGGCTTATTGCGTGCTGCCCGGGACTGTGTCTCTCATAGCCTGGCCTGCCTCCCCCTACGTTCTCTGCTTCTCCCCCGCCCCCCTCCAGCCCTCCTGCTCAGCCCCACAAGGTTTGCCCTCAGCTGAGCTGGTCTTCTGTGCTCCTTGCAGAGAAGCGCCCCCTTCGCCGTGCACATTGGATTAATTGGAAACCCAGTAGATACAGCTTCTAAAGGGCAAGTGTAGGTTTGGAAGAGCCTAATGTTTGTCCTGACATAATGAGTGGATCAGCCCAGTCTCCATAAAAGCCTGGAAGTTGGGGCAGAGTGGCAGAGACCAGGAGCAAAAATCCAAGAACAAACACCAAGGCAGGATCTGCAAGGGGGTGGAACACTGAAAGAGAAAGTTCTAGCAAAAGAACGCTATCATGGACTCCTAGAGCACTTGAGCCATCTTGTCCTGTCTCCTCATGTTACCGACGAGAAAATGAAAGCCCAAGGAAGAGAGAGGAGTCTATGATGGCGGGGGGGGGGTGCATTTTTTCTCTAGCACCACCTCAGCTGGGGATAAGGCCTGGAGATGGAGAGGAAGTGAGGGAGACTTGGAAACTGAGTCCAGGAGAGGCCAGAAGCACTAGGTTAGGGATGACCCTGGCTCCCGTGAGCCCTTGTGTCCCTGCCCCACCCCCCCAGCCTACTCTCTCTGCTCTGGCCCGCCAGCTCTCCTTTCCTTTGCCTGTTGCCCTCAGCTCAGCTCCCAGGACATCACAAGACAGCGGCCCCAATGGGCTTGGAGCAGGAGGAGGCTGGCAAGAGAAACTGTTGGTCAGAGAGTGAGGAGGGCTGATGGGTGCTCCCCAGAATGCCTAGAAACTCCGCACGCCCCTGTGAGAAGCTCCAGGAAGAGGGGAGATGAAGGGGAGCTGGCATTGCACTTCCATTTCGAACAGACTCCTCTCCCCGACACACATGCACTTGTGTACCCCAAAAGGATCCAGGGACAGAAGAGGTGCCAGGCAGTTCTCATGGATTCTGTAAATCCCAAACACTGGGGAGAACAACAGAACAGGAACCCGTCCGTGAACCTCCTGTCGCATTCAACCCTGAGGTGAATCGTTAATAAGGCAGCTGTGAGATCAAGGCCACGTTGGAAGTCTCCACATGTCCTGCCCGTATCTGCGGCACCTGCTGCTGTTGGTACAGCGTCATTTTTAAAGCGGTGATGTCAGGGGCCAGAGAGGAACCAGCTCCAGAGTCCCTGAGTCTACCTGGGAGACGCCACCGATGTTAGGAAGGCTTCCAGCAAGGAGACCTTGGCCAGGCCAGGACCTCCCAAGGCCCTCGGCTGTGCCTGTCCTTGATCACACAGGCCATCTGCTGCCTGGGAAGCTGGGAGTTGGGGCAGCTGGCTGACCTGGAAATGCAGAGCCCAAGGAGCCCCAGGCATGCCTGCTCCTGCTGGCCACCCTCTCCCTGAGAGCAAGCAGCAGGGCCAAGCGGCTCTGGGGAGGCTCCTGCCCATTCCCAGGGCCAGGCAGCCAGCTCTGCAGCTGATGCAAGGCCAGAGCCGGCTGAGCTCAGCCAGTCTCCCATGCAGGAGCTTCTCGTACCCCTCCGTGCTCCAGAAAACATACCCCTTCACTCCCCTCTGCCTTGGCCCTCCTAAGTCTCTAGCTCCATTCCTTCTGGAAGGAGAGCAGGACCCCCTAAGGGAAGGCTCTGGGAACAGGTGCTGCTGGGAGCCGGGGTAGCGCTGGGCATTTCTGAGTCAACCCAGCTCTCCCACACCTGCAGCCTGTGGACAGAGCGGGGACCCAGAGCTCTGCTTCTGGGGGACCTGTTCAGGGAGGGCCTGGGCACCCGTTGGCTCTCAGGCTCTGTCCAGCCCGGCCTGATTTCTCTTCGCCGGGAGGTCAGACCCTCCTATCCCATTTGAGGGTAGACTTACCTCTACCTGCTCTCACTCTGTCGTTCAATGCCCAGGCCAGAGGGAGGGATGCCAAGGCCCGACCACCTTCCCGAGGCACCGTCAGCTCGAGATGAGGGTTCAGTCAGCATCCATTGACTAAGGGCTCAGTGATAATGACATGAGGTGTAATAGCATAACGTGGATGATGTGTGCCACATGTGACGTCCTCCAAGGGACGATGCCATGATGTAGGGCAGCCCTGGATGAAGCAGCTACGGCCCGGAGAGGCTAAGGGGCAGAACCAGGCGTCGTGCCCACGGGGTCTTCCCGCATCCTCAGTCTGCCTTCGTCCAGTCCGTCGGGCCTGCGCCTGAACGGGAAGCAGCCTTCCACAGACCTGCCTGCTCCTGGGCCCCCGTGGAGGTAGAGGAACTTCCCTCGAGGGCACTGGGGGCCAGGAGGAGGGAGCTGGCAGAACCAGTTGCGGGGTTGGGGTGGAGGTACACTGGGAGCCAAGCCTGCCGGGGAAGGCCTGGATTCATTCTGGGAGCACAGAGATGGGGGCAAGTACTCAGAGCCCCGAAGTGGCAGCTCCGAGGTGTCACTTGCTCCCTCACACAAAGGCTCATGGGTCACAACAACCTCAGGCTGCCACCTGCTGGGTCAGGGTCACTGCCCGCCCGGGGACTGAAGCAGGCTTCAGGACTGGCCCCTGCAGTCTGGCGCGGGACCAGCGACAGTGGCCACTGCTGGCCTCCCTTTTGATGCCAGGGTGGAAGGAGGCCTTCCTTGTCATCTGCCCCATTCCATTTGGGCATGCCCTTTGCCCTCGGCCGGGCCTGGGCCTCAACCTCTCCGGGTGACCATGTGCACATCGTCATGACCCTTGCCCACCGTCCCAGGGTTGCTTGTTGCTGATGCAATTCGTGAGCCTGGTGAGCTCAGGCTGGCCCAGCTCGCAGGTAGGTTAGCACACAGTGCTCTGCGCTGGAGGGTATAGCCTGTGCCGGTGGCAAGCACCCCCCCCGCTGCCCCCCCCCCGACTCAGGCTCACCGGCCTGGCAGAAAGTGCTCGCAGGAGCTAGAGGTGAAGAGGAGGGCAGAGAAGGACTCTGAGATGACACAGCGGCTGCAGGGGCCACGCCAGGCCCAGCCCGCAGGGCCCTGCAAGCCCTTTGGTCTACGCTCCTAGCCCTTCACCAACCGCGCATGGTCAGAGAAGGGGGAACACCCAGGGCAAAGCCAGCTCCCGACTCTGTCCCCACATCGAACCAATTCCTAGAACTACTTTTAAGTTGGAATTATACTTACTTTTTATTAGATATTATAATCACATGGTATTAAATTAAAAAGGCACAAAAGAGTCTAACACAGAGAAAGACAGTGTCCCTCCCATACCTTTCGCCCAGCTGCCCTGTTCTCCACCCTGGAGAAAAGCAGTGTTACCGGTTTCTTGTGTATCTTTCCAGAGACAGGCTAGATTAGCCCTGGGATTTTTGATTATCAGAGCTTGCACAGCGAGGTCACATCTTGCTTCGCGTTCCTGCTCGGGATGAGGAAGGGTAAACTGCCCTGCTTTGAACCCTCCCTGCGAATGGACAGGAAGTGACCAGAGATTAGCTTTCCACAGCAGGCCCACGTTCCGGTTCTCTCCCCTTCACTACCCTCCACCTGTTACTTCGCTAGATGCCCAAGGCAAGAGCAAAGGACAGATGGCATTGGCCTCATTCCTTAGACGGGGAAGCTGAGGAGCCAGGATGTTAAGGAGCCGCAAGTTCTCACACTTCAAGCGGAGGCACCCTGGTGTCTCCATCACTCCACTTCCCCGATGTCTTCCCCTCGCCTTCTAAACCACCTTGAGTTCTTCAGTATCTTTTTGCCACAGCTCGACTATGGACATTGCAAGGGCGGGTCAAGGACTCTACTTCTATCACCCCTCTGAGCTGGATCTGAGCTGGGCCCTGGGCAGCGCCCCCAGCAGTGGGAAACAATGTTGGCGAGGTCCAATGAGAGAAGCAGAGGGTGTGCTGTCTCTTCCAGGGGCATCCCAAGGCCCTGAAGTTTGCTACCTGGACATATGCACATGCCCGATCACCAAACTCGCTGACCCACAGGCCTGGGCCTTATGAGTTCTTTTCTTTTCTTTTTTTTCTTTTCTTTTCTTTTCTTTTCTTTTCTTTTCTTTTCTTTTCTTTTCTTTTCTTTTTCTTTTCTTTTCTTTTCTTTCTTTTCTTTTTTTTAAGATTTTATTTGTTTATTTGACAGAGAGAGAAAAACAGCCAGCGAGAGAGGGAACACAAGCAGGGGGAGTGGGAGAGGAAGAAGCAGGCTCCCAGCAGAAGCAGGCTCCCAGTAGAGGAGCCCGATGTGGGGCTCGATCCCAGGACTCCGGGATCACGCCCTGAGCCGAAGGCAGACGCTTAATGACTGAGCCACCCAGGCGCCCCTATGAGTTCTTTTCTTACGTAGTTGGCTCGGTTAATGGCCCTGCTCAGGAGGCCAAGGCCATGAGTTGGCTCCTCAGGGGTGGAATCATCCTATGGTGAAACGTTCTGTTCCTTGCCCACGAGCGATACAGAGTGTTGCAAATTACAACTGGATGACAAAGAGGTTTTCTCCTCTGTGAAATGCAAAGTGCACAGTTATCTAGCTGAAGAGGATGACCTCCTTTGTGATCCCCTCCTTCCTCCCAATTCCCCCACCCCCACCTCTGTGTGATCCTCGGGGTTTCTCTGGGGTGAGCCCTGGTGCCTCCTCCAGTTCCGTCTTACATGCAGAGGCTCGCTTCAGTAAAGCATGTCTCTCCGAAGGTTATAATGTGCGCAGAGTGATTAGGCTCTGAGAAAACAGGGTAATAACAAGGGACAGTGGCTTCAAAAAGCATGAGATGTGCTTGTTCACTGAGGCAGCAGGAACAAGAGGGAGATTTTATTAATTTCAGAGAACAAAAAGTATCTGCCGTGGCTAGTGTGTGAATTCAGGCTCTGTTCCGCGGTGGGAGTGAGGATGCTGGTGGGCGACAGGCCCCGGGGAGGGAGGGCTGGCAGGGAGCCCTGCGACCGTGACCAGAGGGGGTGCTGACTTGAGAGGATCAGAGGCCGTGCTGCTGGAGGGACAGAACAGGTGGCAGTCAGGGGCTAGATTCAGAGAGGGGGACACCTGAGTATGGAGAAGGGTGAGGGAATGGCAAATTTAAGGTGTGGCAGGTCAGGGGTCACTGAGAAGGAAGCTGGAGGCTCCACAGGATGCCAGGAAAACAAAGTACTCACAAAAGAACTTGTCTGTTCCAACAGCTGGCTCCTCTACCGGCTTGCTCATTCGGCTCACAGTGTCAGCATTCTGAGGGACCAGGGCACTGCTCTGGGCCCAGGACCTCACCTAACTCTCACCATGCTCCCCAGAGACCAAAGCTCTGTTGTGGGATCTCAGGCCCCACCTGCTTTCCAAGGATTCCAAATGTGGCCTCCTCCCAAGCCCGGCTCCCCAGGCCCACCCAGTCCCCACCACTGCCTTGTTCCCTCTGGATTTCCGTCACAGGTGGCTGTGTGAGATCAGGATTAACCTAATTTGGAGTGCAGGATGACTTGCACTCAATTGGATGGAATTGGATTGGAATTGGTTTGTTGAACCATTGACCATTGAAAATGGTGGCCTTTCTTTAATATAGCCATAATAGGATTCCTCCAGATAAAGTAGTAATAGAATCACCCACACAGAGCCTGAACTTAGCCCATCAACAATACTAGCAACAACACAAGGGTTCATGGTTAGTGAACACAATCTCACCTGGCCTCTGGGCCTCCACTCTTTTGTGGTTCCCCTTTATTTCACCAGCCCCTCCTTCTCCATATATTTTTTGGTTCCTCTTCATTTTCCTGATGTCTAACATTGAAGGGCCCCAGGACTCAGTCCTTCCTTTTTCTCTGTCCTTGCTCACACAGATGACCTCATCCAAGGTCATGAAATGAGATCCATCTCTCTACGCTGACAATAACTATGTTTACATCTCCAGCCCTCGCCTGTCCTCTGAACTCCAGGCTTGAGTACCCAACTGTCTACTCAACACTTTGACCTGAACATCTAATAGATACGGCCAACACACTATCCAAAATCAAACCTTTATTGTGCCCCCAATTGTCCCCCCCCCAGCATGCCCCCCTGCATTGTGCCCCTTCCATAGCCTTCCTGTAGTGGAAGCTCTGGAGTTGATTTTCTTCTTTTTTGTAATGCAAGTGCCTGACTTCAGCTCGGATTGCCAAGGTATCACTTCTAAGAGGCATCCACTTCACATTACCAGCTACGGGACTAGAGCAGGAGCCAGGCCGCTTCCTGGACTGAGGCTCCTTTGTTTTTACAGATCTTGGTCAATTTTGATAACTGATCATTTGGGCCCCTTGCCTTTTCTCTTCTCATGCTTTAAATTCCCCCTCTTATGTTTTAAATTCACCAACAAGAGTGAGTCTGTGAAACCCTAGGCCTCCACCCTTGACCCCAGGCCTCCACGTGCATTCTCTCTCTCTCTCCCTCTCCCTGTGACCTCACTCTGTGGTCCCAAGTATGCTATGTAATTTCCAGGTCCTGTAAGTAATAAACCTTTATTTTTTTAAAAAAAGTTTCCCTTAATACCGAAGGGTGTGTTGCAATCATTCTAAGAACTACAGGGCCCGTCCCACCACAGCACTGGTTATTTAAACAGGCATTCGATACTTCCCAATCTCAGTAAGTAGCTCCATGGCACTTTCATCCTTCCAGTGCTCAGACCAACATTGGTTCAAGGACTCTTGCTTGAGGTGTTGTAGTCCCACTTCGCAGTCAGTACATCAGCAAACCCCATTGGCTCTGCCTTCGGGATACACGCACCACTGCCCCTCTTGCCGCCATCCTTAGCCACCGAAGTCTTGACCATGGCCCATCAGGCCCACTGCCACCTCCCTGCTGTCACCTCCTGCCACTTCCCCTACTTGGCTCCCTCCATACTGGCTTCTTCCTGGCTGCTCCTCAGACCCACAGCCCACTCCTGCCTGGAGGCCTTGGCACTGCTGTCCTTTTCAGGTGGAATTCTCTCCCCCAGTCACTCACAGAGCTGGCTCTCTCATTCCTTCTATCTCTGCTTCAATGTCACCCCCTCAGTGAGGCCTCCCTGAACTACCATATTTAAGACAGCAGACCCTCCCACACTCCAGCCTCTAGATCCTTCTTTACAGTCCCTTCATGGCACTTAATCACCGCCTGGGATACCATATATGTGTTTGTGTACATGTGTGCCTGTATAAACATCAGAGATTACACCTTTCTTGGACGTTTATTATCTGCCTCTCCCCTCTAGAGACTCCACGAGGGTGGAGACCTTGTGTGTGAATTGTGCATAGCTAGACTGTAGCATCCAGAACCGTTCCTGGCGCGTCGTTCCATAGTTATTAAAGTTGTTGAATCAATCATCAGGCTTACAGGGGCTACGTGAGTTTCCCAAAGCCACACAACTAGCATATGTAGAAACTCAGAAGGTTGCCCAGGGTCACAGTGAGGTGCAAAGCTGGGATCCAAGCCCAGGTCCGAATTAACTACTGCACTTTCCACTTCCCCATCCCCCCAACGCCAACCACCTGGGGCCACCCAACTGCCCCCTTCCTGACAGTAGCCTGCCCATCAGCCTCTTTCTCACTGCCATCCATGCTCTAGAAAACATAATCGTTTATGTTCTTTGTATCATTATAGCACAGCACATGCTTAACCTAGAAGACAGGAGAATACTTTTTAAAAGGAGGAAGAGGGGTGCCTGGATGGCACAGCGGTTAAGCGTCTGCCTTCAGCTCAGGGCGTGATCCCAGCGATCTGGGATCGAGCCCCACATCAGGCTCTTCTGCTATGAGCCTGCTTCTTCCTCTCCCGCTCCCCCTGCTTGTGTTCCCTCTCTCGCTGGCTGTCTCTCTCTGTCGAATAAATAAATAAAAAATCTTTAAAAAAATAAATAAAAAAAAAATAAAAGGAGGAAGAAAAAAATTACCAATTGCCCAGAACTCAGAGACCACCATGGTGGGTGACTCTATCGCTCTCTCACTCCAGTCTTTCCTGGGACATTTGTGCCTGATAGGGGTCATCATTGTAATCCGGGCCACAAATCCTCGGTTCCGATCCCAACAAAAGAGAAGCAAAGGCATGTTATGGGCAGAGACAGACGAGCAGGCTTTGGCGAGAGGACACAAGGACGGGAGGTCTCCCCAGGCGGGGGCAGACAAGCAGGCATGGACAAGAAGGATCTGAGGGAGGGAAGGTGGGGCATGATGGGGATGGCTGTGTCAACGGGAACACTGGGGAGAGTGAAAGACATGGTCAAGTGGGAGGAAGGCACGGAGAGCTGAGAACAGTAGCTGAGGCTGTGGAATTCGAACTCCACAAAGGAAGCCTCCAAAGATTCCTGAGTGGGGGAGGGGGGTGGAGATACGAGAGGTAGGGAGACATTGTGAGATAAAGGGTTCTTACCAGAGATAATTCACGCAGAGGCAAGGGAACTGAATGTGAAGGTCAGAAGAAGGGGAGGAGTCAGAGATCACTCCCGAGGTGCGTGCGGAGTGGCGGCTTTATCAAGACTCAAAAAGAGGGAAGGGGGCTGAGGGACTCAGGGCTGGTTCTGGGAAAGGGCGGGGAGCAGTTCTACGAGCTGCAATGGAGTCAACACAGACGTTTCCCTGAGAAGAGGAGACGGGTGAGGGAAACCAAGGGTAGAGAAGTAGGCACTAGGGCGTTCTTCAGCCAACACCCTGCGGAGACACTGCCCGGCGCACCGAACCTGCACCCACTTGCCTGGTCTGAAGGGCCACCACACCACAGGCCTCCTGGCCTCCTCCTGCCTTCCCTCTGCCTCTGCTCAGGGAGGCCCTCCGCTGCAGATGGACCCTTCTCCACGTAGCTTGCCTCCGTGGGCTGGGTTGTAGGCCACCCTGGCAGTCTCCTGTGTCTCGCTCCCAGGCCTCCCTGCTCTGTGTGCCCGGAGCCCCAGCAGCGGGCACCCAGCAGAAGCTCCACAGATACCCCTCGACTTGCCTTCCCTTTCGCTTCTCTCCTCATCCAGCCGCTGGCTCTGTCAGCGTCACTCCCCGCCGAGGGCCAGGGGTCGCGCTCAACTCTGAGAGCTGTGGGTAACCTGGTCTTCGCGGCCACCATCGCTGAGTGGAGCCAACTTGACCCCGTCAGGCCACTTTCTAGTACAGATTCCTCCAGCAACTCCCCAGACCAGCTTAATGTGCCTGCGAATCCCCAGGGTCCTGGTTCAGGTGTAGATGCTGGTTCAGGGGCCTGGGGGGAGCCCAAGATCCCATGTTTCTAACAACTCCCAGGGGATACTGAAGGACTACACTTGGAGTAACGAGGACCTGGGTGACTTTAGGCAGTCGCCTTAATCCCTCTGGCCTCAGGGTTCTCATCTGCCAAATGGGCTCTGACCACTTCACTGGGTTGCCATAGGGTCAGATGAGTTAGTGTTAGTGAAAATAAAATAAACACCTAAGTCACTGAACAAATGTCAGTTGTCTCGGGTGTTGCTGCCAGGATGAACGTGACAAAATACACAAAAAGCCTCAGCAGGTGTGCAACAGATGCTGGGTGCTTCCCTTCCAGAGGCTGCCAGGTTGGAAGCATAACGGTCTTCTCCCAGGTCGAGATACGTCTCTCAGAGTCAAGGCAATGAAGGAGTCACTCTGGGCTGTGGGGAGGTAGGATGGTGGAAAAGAGGGAGTGTGTTAAGGGTACACGGTTCCATGAGGCCTGGCCACAATGCAGCTAAGACAGCACAGGCCTCGACTTTCCAAGGAGAACCCACTGCCACCCCCCGAAGCAAAACTCTGTCCCTAGAAGCCAGTCACAGTGCCCATGCTCTGTCCTAGGAGCCCAAATCTCAGCTCCCAGCTCTGCTCTGGCTCATGACTTCCATGCTTGTCTGACCTCTCTTAGCCTGGGAACCTGGCACTGACCTTGACTACATCTCCTCATCTCACCCATCACCCCATTGCTCCCATTACACACCACTCTTGCCATTAGTGACAGATTCCCGTGCTGCTGCCAGCCTATTCCAGGCGGGGTCCCATTCCTCCTGATCTCCTGACAGGTTCGACACCCATGGCAATCTCACACCGTTTACAATGGGCTGAGTGTGACAGCCATTACCAACAGCGGGTGACTGTGTGTGGTGACTAACTGGGTCCCTGTGCCAAGGGAGAAGGAGGAGTTGAAAATCATTCTAGGTTTCAGGTCTGGGAGGTAGAATGATGAGGTCAATTTGGAGCATTGAGCTTCGGGGCCCGCGTTGGTTGGGCAGCAAAGTGGACCTTTCTCTCAGGCAGGTGGGAGCGTGGGACTGGAGTTACCAGAGAGGTCAGGCGGAAGTGGGGGCTTGGAGACACCCACACAGACACAATTGCTGAATCTGTGCAAAGATAAAAGACTGAGGATCAGACATTGGAGAAGCCGAAATCCATTCTCAGGGTGGTTCTGACCAGGCTTCTCAAACAGACTGCGTTCTCTCTCAGGTCCCAAATGGCTTCCCTCCAGGTCCTGTCCGATCCTGGAGGTGGGTACCCGGCGGCTGGCAGGAGGGCAATCAGGCTCGGGCTCACTTTTACAACAGGTCTCAAATTTAGACTCTTGGTGTTATTTCCAAATAGAATTATACTTACACTCACAGAGAGGCCCTGAGAGAAATGAAAAAAAGACACAGTGTGGCTTAGGGACTGGCCTTCCGGCCTGTGATGCCCAATGGACTCCTATTTCTTTAAAATTCTGTGAAAAGTACAATTCTATTTTATTGTATCTCTCATGTTAAAGTATGAATTACAGGTGAACATTTAAACTAGACTGCAATGTCATAATCCTAGCCCGGTAATTTTCATTGTCTCAGAAAGGAGCCCCCCCAGATCAGAAGGGGGCAGGACGGTCTTTGCTCCTGCTTCTTATCCGGACAACCAAGAAGTCCTGCTCCCGTGGTCTTCAGGGATTTCACAGTCCAGCCTAAGTTACCAGCTGCTGTCCTCAGCTACCTTGGAAAGTCAGTCTGTCCAGGGTCTGGATTCACCTGGACTCAAATATTTTTAAATTCCATTTTCCACCTCAAGCTTAAATCAAACTTTACCAAAAAAATCTCTGTTACTCAAAAAAAAAAGCTGCATTTTTAAATTTAGCTTTCTGACTCTGTGCTTTTGTTCTGTCCTTCCTTCAACACTTTCAGACGACTGTTCCTCAGTAAAGAAAGCGCGTTTGATCCCATCACGGACACATTTAGCAGACACGGGACCGCCATCGGCCCTGCTGACATGTTTGTTCATTTGAGACGACCTCATAGGAAGGTGAGGTCTCACAGCACGAACTCCTCGATGTCGGCCCAGGGAAACCCCACACACACATTTTGGTGCTTTCCTAACCTTCTTGGTATAAAGGGAAACAATTCTGCTGTCAGGGGTTCGGGATAGCCTAGTTCTGTCAGAGACTGTGCTGTATGGTATGTCAGCTGCTGGGCCATCTAAATGCCCCTAGATATTGTCCCCAGAAAATTTTTTAAAAATTTTAGTTGTGGTAAAATATATGTAACATAAAATTCACCATCTTAGCCATTTTTGAAGATATGATTGAATAATGTTAGGTATATGCACATTGCTGTGCAACCAGTTTCTAGAATTGTTTTCATCTTGCAAAATTGAAATTCTGTATCCATTAAATAACATCTCCCCATTCTCCCTTCCCCGCCCCCAGCCCCTGGCAACCGCCACTCTATTCTCTGTCTCGGTGAATTTCACTAGTCTAGGGACCTCCTGTAATTGGAATCATACATTGTCTTTTTGTGACTGACTCGTTTCACTGAGCATAATGTCTTCAAGTTCATCCATGTTGTAGCATGTGTCAGAACATCCTTCCTTTTAAAGGCTGAACAATATTTCATTGCATGCATGTCTATACCTTATTTTTTTTTATCCATTTATCTATAGATGGACATTTCGGTTGCTTCCACCTTTGAGCTCTTGTAAATAATGCTGCTGTGAACATGGGTGAATAAATATCTCTTCGAGACTCTTTTTGTGGCGCCTGGGTGGCTCAGTTGGTTAAGCGTCTGCCTTCAGCTCAGGTTGTGGTCCTGGGGTCCTGGGATCGAGCCCCACGAAGGCGATGGAAGACTCCCTGCTCAGCAGGGACTCTGCTTCTCCCTCTGCCCCCCCGCCCTCCACCCCGCTCATGGTCTCTCTCTCTCTCTCTCTCAAATAAATAAATAAAATCTTTAAAAAAAAAAAGACTCTGCTTTCAATTCTTTTGGATATATACCCAGAGGCAGAATCACCAGATCACACAATAATTCCATTTTTAATATTTTGAGGAACCATGACACTGCTTTCCATGGCGGCTGCCCCATTTCACATTTCCACCAATAGCGTACAAAGGTTCCAATTTCTCCATACCCTCGCCCACACTTATTTTCTGTTTTTGTTTTTTTATAGTAGCCACGCTCAGGGGTGTGAGGTGGCATCTCCTTGTGACTTTGTTTACATGTCCCTAATGATTAGTGATACTGACATATTGAACATCTTGTCATGTGCTTATTGGCCATTTGTAGATCTTCTTTGGAGAAATGTCTATTCAAGTCCTTTGCCCATTTTTTAATGGAGTCGTTTGTTTTACTTTTTGTTGTCGAATCATAGTTCTTTATGGATCTTAATTCCTTATCGGCATACAATTTGCACATATTTTTCCCGATTTCATAGTTTGCCTTTCACTCTGTGGTGTCCTCGGATGCACGGAAGTTCTCCATTTTGACGCAGTCTGATTTGTATATTTTTATTTCTGTTGTCCGTGCATCAGTGTCACATGTAAGAAATCATTACCAAACCCAATGTCCTGAAGCTTTACCCTGTGTTACTTCTAAGAGTTTTACAGTTTCAGCCCTTATGTTTACACATTTCATCCATGTTGAGTTAATTTTTTATCTGATGGAAGGTAAGGCCTCTTTTGTTTAAAAACATTTTTTTTCCTATTATAAAGTTAATTCGTGTTCATTGTACAAAACTTGGGAAAGTGTAAGCCAAATAAAAATCATCTCTCATCAGCGGGGTGCTGATAAAAACACTGGATTTATAGTATTGGGCAACTTCTGTGGCATCAATACTCCCACCATGGTCAATTCAGCCAACTTCCAACTACCCATGTGACCTCAGTAAATGCAGGGTAGGGAAGAGATGTGCACAACTGGCTCTCACACCCCTGCCACTAACTCACAAGCTGGCCATAGCCATAGCTTGTGTAGGTGGCAGTCACAGTCAGACACGCAATGGCTCCATGGCCATTTCCTCTCCCTTCTCCTTCAGCCACTCCCATGACAGCATGAGATGTCATGTGACCTAGTGACTTAGTGCTGGCCAACGAGATTGAGGATAAGTCTTTTCAGGGGAATTTGAGGGAAAAAAAAGTTCCTCTCTGATAAATTTAAAGAAGCATGATAATAAGGCCCTTCTCTGCCTCCCTGTTGTTCTCTTGCTTCCTGGCTTTGGATGTGATCTTGCAAGTTGTGCTTCAAGCTGACGCAGCCATCTTGTGACCATGAGGCCAGACGGAGAGTTTTAGAGATGCCAAGCCCACATCTGGACTTTGTGCAACTGCTGAACTAAACCCTGGAAATGCTTATTTTCAGATTTCTTAAGTAAATAAAGATATATATGATCAAGCCAGGGATCAGCATGTCTTTTCTGAAAAGAACCAGGTAGTAAGTATTTTCAACTTCGCAGGCCACACAATGTCTATCACAACTATTCACCTCTACTGTTGGAGCATGGAAATGGCCGTACACACACATAAAGGAAAGAGTATGGCTATGCTCCAGCCAAACTTTATTACGGACACTGAAACTTAAATTTCATGTAACCTTAACATGTCACAAAATCTCATTCTTCTTTTTTTTTTAGAGGGAGAGAGAAGAGAGTGTGTGCAAGTAGGATTGGGGGGAAGGGGGGTGAGGCAGAGGGAGAGGGAAAGAGAGAATCTTAATCAGGCTCCATGCCCAGGACAGAGCCTGATGTGGGGCTCAATCTCACGACCCTGAAATCATGACCTGAGCCGAAATCAAGGGTTGGATGTTTAACCGACTGAGCCACCCAGGAGCCCCTCATTCTTCTTTTGATTTTTGTTCAATCACTTAAAAATGTAAAAACCATTCTTGGTTCATGGGCTCTACAAAAAACAGCTGACAGGCCAGATTTGGCCTGCTGGCCAGTTTGCTCATTCCAAGTTCGAGCCCCCACTACTTGGGTATTCTGTTACCACCACTGAGAGCAGTGCTGGTCCTAGATTACAAAGGACTGTCCTCAAACACACATATACTGAGTCTCATCCACTTTCAATCCCAGGAGTCAGAGAGGCAGTGCTTATGCGCCCCTGAGTTGAATTTCCTCAACATTAATCAACATGTACCAGAAAATATGCTGAACATGGTGAGACTGGGAAAACATACTTCGGGGTGTAAATTGAGTCTTCGATACGCAGGAATGTGTCTGGCAGCTGATTTGCCTCAGTGACTGAGCAGACTTCTGGGGAAGCTCTCATCCCAAAGGCGGGACCAGCTTGGGCCAGGCAAGAGCTGTTGGAGGAGAGGTGTGTTCATTGGAGGAGAGAGGCACCACGTGTAAGGTTAGAAATAAAAAAAATAGAAACACCCTTTTCGTTTTCAAGTTGGTGTGGCCATAAGTGGCTTTAGGATCTCTCTGACAGATGTAACACAGTAGGGATGAACAGGTCTTCCCCATTTTGCAACAGAACCATGTGCCATGTTGGCATCACAAAATGCCAGCATCTCTTGGAGCCTAGTGGTGCCCAGAAGATATCTGGTGGGAGACTTGGGGCAGCCCTAATGCCAGAGAAGAGCCCATGTATTCCTCAGTCCTTGTGAGCCCCCCTGAAAGACTCCCAGTAGTTCTCGATGAGCACTTTGCGGGCAACCCTCTTCCTCAGGACAGTGTTTCTCCCATGGCTTTCCCATTCAGTCCCTCTCGGAGACGTCCCCACCGTCCCTCTGCCTGCTCCAGCTGACGTGTGTGGACCATCTTCTCCCTTATCTAATCCAATAGCAGCAGAGACTCCGAAGTTTCCTGTGGACACCAGCTCCTACCCCAGGAGTGTGATGGTTCCTTTCTCCTCCTGTCCCCTCTGTCTTGTTTCTGCCTTCATTATGATGACCCCAACAAGATGGGCAGAATCCAAAGAGCCTCCAATCTCCTACTTCCTAGCTGCAGATCCTGTGGAACTATCCCCGCAGAGTCCCTTTCCTAGGGACTGCCCTGCCCATCTCCGTGCCCATGGGAGCTGCTGTGTTAGTAAACTATGACTCTACCCCCACCACACTCTTGGTCCCTCCCACACCAGCCCTGGGCTCTCCTCTCCTTGCCAAAGTTAATGAGTTGAGGAGGGACACGTGACTCAAACTGGACTAATGCTCACTTCCTAGGGATTGGGAGAGGCAAGTGTGTTTCCCAGCATAAAATTTGAAACAACAAAAGTCAGCAGACATCAATATCTCCCTCCTGATATCCATTAAAATGACAGTGGAGGCTTTTGGGAAAAGGCATAAATGAACAAGAACAAAGAGAATCTGGGAGGAGACAGAGCAACAAAACGTTGGAAGCTGGAATGTAGATGGTTGGATGGTAACTGAGTTAGAAGACCTGAGAAAGCTGAATCATAAACCAAAAAAACAAGACAGTTCCCGTTTACACCACAGAACCCCATGAGCTGGAGATAAGAGGCAGCAGGCACCATTCACTTGGAGTAGGTTAAAGGTGAGCATAAGAACAGGAGGACTGATTCAATGTTGATTTAAGAACCAATTAGACCCCCAACCCCTCCTCCACTGCCCTTAGCGAGTGGCCGTTCCTCTACCCCAGCAGGAGACACTAGAGACTTCCACTAGGAAAGGATAAAGCAGGTGTTCTGGGGCAGGAGACATCAGTCACAGTTGAGGGCATAGGCGGTATACTGGAAACAGGGGGCTTAAGCAGGGACACCCTACATACTAAGCGAGGAGACCACCACCCCCTCCTTCCCCATTCCACAATCAGAGCACTGACAGACTGGTAGAAACTTTTATGGGAAATCTGACCCAGGTCAAGAAAAAATCCTAGAGATACTGACAGCTGAGGTTTCCCAATGAACTGGCCCAGCCTGCTCACTCCGCACTCAAGTCCCCAGGTGCCAAGCCCCACATATACACATGGGGTTTCTAATGAACTTCTCTGTGCCCCACTCTAAAATATGTGTGCAGCCAAGACATCCCCAGGGTGATGGTCAAGTGAGACCCCATGACAACCCTATATAGCAGCTCTACAGAGCCGTCCACACAGGACAGGAGCAGGTCAAAGGCACTGGAGCGATTTCTTCAAGATGATGAAACTAGATGGAACATCCAATGCATTTGAACGTGAGGAGAGATTTATATCACTCCGGGGTGGGGGAGGGAGGAGTTGGAGATCAGATTAACAAGAAGGATGTAGAAAACCAGGCAAAGGAAAAAGCAAGACATTAGTTACCCCGGGGAAGAGAGAACTGTGAGGGAAAGGGAACAATTTCCGCTGGGATGAGGAAGGGCTTGGGATGCGTGTGTGAGGGGGTGATAGGGTACGGTCTGTGGGAAGTCAGTCCTCACCCTCCATCACAAGTCCATGTCGACCACCTGAAATTCTTCCATGGGGGCCAGAGGCAACCCGACTGGCTTTCTAATAAATTCTCCCTTTTTTGCTTAAAATTGTCAGAGTTGTTTTTTATTGCTTGAATCTGAAAAAATCGCAGCTAAAACGTTAGTCATGGATCTTTGCTTGTCACTTTTATCCCTAGGCCTGGGGCTCCCCGCCCATATAACAAGGTCCTATTCTTTGATTCTGTGCACCTTTCAATAGTCAACTTCTTCATCTCCTCTCCTCCTACTCCTTTCTACCAGCTATCTGCCACACCCACTCACCAAACGAAACTTCCTTTGAGGGGGTGTGCCCTGGCCCACATTGTGTCACAGTGAAAGATGTTGACAAACCCTGCCTGGAGGATGGCCTGCTGAAGCAATCCCTGGGGGATGGGCCGGGGGAGATCAGAGCCGACTTTCCAGTATGTGGGTGTGATTCTGCTGCCCCCCAATCCCGGACTTTCAGCTTTGATCGCCTACACTTTAAATTGCAAGTTGACTTGTATTTACAATTTTTATCCCATCTACATTTGAGACAGATTTGAATCAACTTTACACAATTAATAAAATACAGGCAAAGACAAAAGATAAAGACAGACACGCACGAGGAAAGTGTGATGATATGTTGATAGAATGAAGTGCTCAGTCTTGTTCCAAGTTCATTGGTAGGTAAGACAAAATAAAAGTTACATGATTTGGGAGTTACTCCACATTCAAAGCACTTTTATTGACTGCTGAATCAGTCTGGTTTATGTTTGGCTACACATCAGAGGGAAAAAGCTAGTAACTTCTTTAGAAGGTAAAAGAAGCCTGGAAGTAGGGAAACGAGGGTTAGTATGGTGCGTTTCTGGTCATCGAAAACAAGATCCCTTACTAGTCAATATAGCTCTTCGGGTCACAGCTATCACCACTGCATTTGAGGTAGAAGGAAAGATAAACAGTGAGAAGGATATTTCCTATTTGTTTGTTTATTTAATTATTTATTTGTAAAGATTTTACTTCTTTGTCAGAGAGAGAGAGCCCAAGCAGGGGGAGTGGCAGAGAGAGAGGGAGAAGCAGGCTGTCCCCTGAGCAGGGAGCCCGATTCAGGACCTGAGCTGAAGGCAGACGCTTCGCTGACTGAGCCATCCAGGAACCCCTATTTCCCTTCTATTTTAAGGACACTTCCAGAAAGTCTCACATAATACTTTCACTAACATTTTAATGTACTGAACTTAATCACATGTGCATACCTGGTTACAAAGGAATCTAGAAAATGTCTTTCAGTTGGGTGGATTGCTACCCCAAATGGGATCGCTAATGAATGCTGAGGTAGGCAACAAGCGGTTTCTGTGACAAACACTGACTGTGGCAGGTGCTTCTGGGCCCAAGAAATACAAAGATGAACACAACACAGTCCTCGCCCTTAAGGAATTCACACATTTTAGGAAAATACTAATAATCAACGGAATATTCTAATACTTAAAAAAAATCTCGAAAGGTGTGAAGAAAGAATTGTGGGAGGCGAAATGAGGAAATGATTCGTTGTGTAGAGAGACAGGGAAAGATTCACAGAGAAGGTGACAACAGAACTGGGCCTTCAACAGAAGAGAATTTAGAGAGGAGAACGCGTTCTAGGTGCAGGAAAGAGCCCACACAAAGAATAGCATTAAAAACAGGTGGATTCTTGGGGATGGGGGTGGGGATTTTGATTCATTCTGTAGTCTTCAAAATAGGGTCATCAGAGTCCTGGTGGAAGATGAGGCCAAAACAAGGTGGTAAGGGGCCAAAACCTCCACTGAAACGATTTTAGAGGGAATGGGAAGCCCTGAAGGTTTATAAGCAGGGATATCACAGGGTCAGATCTTTAAGTTCAAAAGAGAACCCTGAAATGTGAGAATTAATGAGCTAAAACAGGAGGGCGTGGGAAGCAACTGGCTAATTGTTTAAGTGATATGCCCTGAGGACCCGAATGAGGCAGGGGAGCACAGGGGCTTGGGGAGGGAATGGTTTTGAGAAATGATGGGGAGAGCAAAGAAGAAGCAGAGACAACTGGAAGTTTCTGCAACACCTAGTGGCTTCTGACCCCCGGCCTCTTCCAGCCCTTCATTAAACTAGGGGCGTGGTGCGCGGCTCTCCGCAAGGGAAATTGCGCGGAAATTCAGTTGGCCCAGGCAGGTGTGCTTCCGGTCCTCAGGGAACGCCTGTCTGGGAAGGAGGGGTACCAATTAACTGAGCAATTTAAACACAATGTGGTGTCAAGTACACGCACACCCTGTGTGGAGGTGGCTTCTGAAGGGCCGTGTGGGGGAAATGGGAAGTGAAGGACAAGCAAGGCATGGGAATTGGGGCTAGATCTGCCCCCTGGGGTGTAGCCACTTGGACACTGGGTTACACCAGAGGCTTCTTTAGAGGGCCCGATGCCCCGCCCCCACCAGCCGGTCTCTAAGGACATGCGTTAGAGTCTAAAGGGCATTTCCCCAGGCACCTGAGAACAAAGTTCAGAGTTCATCTTCTCGTGGGAAGACCTGAACTTTCTTTCTTGAAGGGCAGGTGGGGATGTGTAACTAGCTAGAACTTTCTGGAAGGCAACCTGGCAATAAATACAAAATACCTTGGGAATATACATTCCCTTGACCCAGTGATTCTTCTGGGAATCTGTCTCAGAGAAATAACTAAGGATGTAAGCAAACTGTTTATATTAGCAAAAAATTAGAAATGACGTTATTGTCTAACAATTGAGAATTTGCCAAGTAAAATCATCAGATAGAATCCTATTCAGCCATTACCATCCACTGTGGTCATTTTTTTTTTTTTTAAGATTTTATTTTTAAGTAATCTCTGCGCCCAACGTGGGGCTCGAACTCACAACCCTGAGATCAAGAGTTGAATTGCATGCTCTACAGACTGAGCCACCCAGGACCTCCTTATTTCACTTTTCAAATCAACTCCACCCAGGTAATGCATCTACTGTAATACATTTAATTATAATTTGCAATGTATATTGTATTTTCAGGGATTGAATTATCAGTGTGTTTTTACTATAGCTGAGTATATTTTTTTTTTTTTTTAAAGATTTTATTTATTTATTTGACAGAGACAGAAACAGCCATCGAGAGAGGGAACACAAGCAAGGGGAGTGGGAGAGGAAGAAGCAGGCTCATAGCAGAGGAGCCTGATGTGGCTCGATCCCATAACGCCAGGATCACGCCCTGAGCCGAAGGCAGATGCTTAACCGCTGTGCCACCCAGGCGCCCCATGAGTATATTTCTAATATAATTGAACTGGAGTATATTATTTTAGTATATGGGTTAAATCATTATACTCTTTTTTTTAATGATTTTATCTATGTATCTGGGAGGGAAGAGAGAGAGAGAGTACAAGCAGGGAGAGGGGCCAAGGTGGAGGGAGAAGCAGACTCCCTTGCTGAGCGAGGAACCTGACATGAGGCTGGACCCCAGGACCCTGGGATTATAACCGGAGCCTACGGCAGATGCTCAAAGGACAGCCACCCAGGCGCCCCAAATCATTATACTTAAGGTGAAAAACAGATTGATGAAATACATTACAGATACATTTGTGAAATTGTGAGACCTTGGAATAGCAATAGACGAGTACCCAGGAAATGTAACAATCCAGAATGTCTAATTATCTGGCATGTTCCAAGTCAGATCTATGCTTGGTTACTGAACTTTTGCTGTATTATAAAAATCTGAAGCATGCCAAAAATTGTCAAGAAGAAAAGTAAAAAGCAAAAATAAATTTGGTCCCAATTTCACCACTCAGAGACAATTAACTATTGACATGTAGGGACCATCATTCCAGATGCTTCTATCTGCAAATACACAGATAAGAATGAGAATAAAATAAAGTGTGTGTTTGTGTCTGTGTAGGTGAAAAAAAAGAAATAGTTTTACAGAGAATGGAAATGCCCACAATAGCATTACCAAAAAAAAAAAAAAAAAAAAAAGGGATCACATTTTTCTTTCCAACAAAAGGCATGACATTTATCAGGAGGAAAAACTTGGATGGAATTCATGAACTTCAGAAAATATTTCTTGACACCAAGAAATACAGGTTCCTTAAAATAGCCCTTTAAATTAAGAAAAATGATGACCTTAAGAGTTTTGAGTCATTTTTAAAAACATGTTTCACCTTTAGACAATGTCTGTTGACTTCCAGCCAACAAACATGAGGCCATTAACACACTTCTACTTTTTCCCATTTCCTCTTCCCTTGCCTCCCCCTAATTATGTTGGTTGTATCATTTTCACATAGGAATGGTTAATAATATTTACATTTCCTTCTTTTGCCACAATTCCCACAGTTGTCTGGTTGGCTCTGTCTAAATGGAACTCATGCTCATTATTGTCCTTTTTCTATGACTTCTCCATTCTTATGTTCGGAGTCATCCCTTCGTTGGTGGGGTTTAGTCACCAACTAGTCTCTTATCCTGCAGGTCTCCTGGATTCTTGCATGCTTCAAAGGGTCTGCGTCATTATACTTAAAAGGGCACATTGAATAGAAATTCTTGGGTTATTCTTTTCCTCAGATCTTTCCAGACATCGCTCCTTTGTCTTCTGACACTGAGCGTTGCTTTGGGGGAAGCCGAAGGCTAACTGACTTTTATTCCTTGTGCATGACTTGTTTCTTCTCCTCCGATATATTTAAGATTCTTTCCGCTCTGAAATGCAGCAACTTCACCGATATATAGTTTAATCAGGGTATTGTTTAGGGTAGAAATTCAGACACAAACCCCAAATAATGATGGCTTTTAAAGAGAAATGTGTTTTTTCATTTAATGATATAAACCGATACAGTAGCAACTCTCTAATGAAATCGTCAGGGATTCAGGCTCTTCCTATTTTGTTGCTTTGCCATTGCTAGGGTGTTGTCCTTGTCCAAGGACCAAGATGCATACTCTAGCCAATAGGAAGGAGGAAAGAGAAAGAGCTCACATTCCTTCCCTTTAAGAAGGTATCCAGAAGTTGCACACAGTAATCTTTTGCTCACATCCCATTGGACGGAGCTTGGTGATATGACCCTACCTAACTGCAGGAATCCTGGAAATACAGTCTTCATTCTGGGTGACTATATATCCAGCTAAAAACATTCCACTATAATGGAAAAAGGGAGAATGAACACTGGAGAAAACTAGCAAATTTTGCTATGATCAATATCTGTTTTTTCCTGGGGTATGGTCTGTCTTTTCAATCTGTAGATTCAAATCTTTATTTCAGGAAAACTTCTAGAACATCTGTGACTATTTTTTTCTGTTCCATTTATTGCATTTTCTACTTTAGGAACACCAAGCATCCAGCTTTTGTACTCTGTATATCTTTCTCATTTTAACCTTTGTATCTGTATCTGTATCCTTTGTACGTGTCTTCCATATCAATCATCCTTCCTCTAAATATTTTTACAATGCTTTCTTTCTGTTTCATTTTCATTGCATTTGTGTTCTCAATTGTATTCATTCAGAAAACTTTTTCAGTTGTATTTATTCCAGTTCTTATTGTTTCTACTGGTGTATGTAACTCTGTGATATTAGTATTTTTTTCTTCCTTTCTTTCGGAACTAGGCCAGCCTACTTTTTGTCTCCTTCAGTGGCCTTAGAATCTCTTCTTTGTACTTTTGCATCTTTTCTTTGAGCTCTCTTGTCAAAGGGAGACTGTCTCACTTCACATTCTTTAAGATCATGGAGAATCATTTGTTGGACTCTGCTTTCTGAAGGAATCCCTCTTCTGATGTATGTTTTTCATCTGCTTTTTGCTTCTGTATCTCTCTTCTTTTTTCGGGAGATGAAGGCCATTTATGTTCTGGGAGCAGAGTGAGAGAAAGGGGCGGGAGTTTCCACCATTCAGAAGACATACTTCCTCTTTTCTTTCTTTTTTTTTTTCTTTTGCCCCATGGTTAACATTTTGGTATCTATACTTCCAGAGAGATGTGTACATAATTTTCTCTTACAAAATAAGATGACAATATACATTCTCTTTTGCAGTCTGTGGTCTTCATGTCACCTATGTTTTTATGTCATGAAATATATTTCTCCCATGTTATTTAAGTAGTTGCGTTGTATTCCATTGGCATGATATAGCATATTTTTTAACCCAATCTCTTGACAGATGTTTCCATTGTTTCCAATAATTTACTATTATAACCAAACTGATGCATAATTTAAAATCTCTTATTTTGACTCTCTGGACTTAAAGCTAAAGTTGTGGAGGATCTCATAGGTTTTCACTTTTGCCTTTCCCTTTTTATTTATTTATTTTTATTAAGATTTTATTTATTTATTTGACAGAGAGAGAGACAGCCAGCAAGAGAGGGAACACAAGCAGGGGGAGTGGGAGAGGAAGAAGCAGGCTCCCAGCAGAGGAGCCTGATGTGGGGCTCGATCCCATAACGCCAGGATCACGCCCTGAGCCGAAGGCAGCCGCTTGACGACTGAGCCACCCAGGTGCCCTTTTCCTTTCCCTTTTTAACTGAGATATCATTCACCTACCATTAAAGCTACCCTTTTAAAGTGGACAGCTCACTGGTCTTTTGTATATTCAGGGTTGTGCAACCATCATCACTATCTGTTTCCAGAACATTTTCATCACCTCAAAAAAAGAAATACCATATCCATTAAAGGTCACCCCCATTCCCCTCTCCTAGCTCCTGGCAACCTCTAACCTACTTTCTGTCTCTGGATTTGCCTATTGTGGACATTTCATATAAACGTAATTATAAAATGAGTTCTCCTTTGTAATTGGCTACTTTCACTGAGCTTTTTTAACGCTTTTACGGTTGGCTCATGTTGTAGCATGTATCAGTACTTTATTCCTTTTTATGGGCAAATAATATTTCATTGTATGAATACACCACATTTTATTTATCCATTCATCAGTTGATGGACATTGGGTTGTTTACACCTTTTGGCTATGATGAGAAAGCTGCTATGAACATTTGTGTATAAGTTTTGTGGACCTATATTTTTAATTCTCATAGGTGTATAGCCACTAGTGGAATTGCTGGGTCATATGGGAGGGTAGACTTACTCTTGATCCCCATGTCTAATTTCTAATTCCACATGACATCACCAGTCCCTTCGCTATGTGTGTCCCCAGGTAAAGAGTCTTTCAGATTTAGTTCCTACAGAGACTGAATCTGCAGTTTCCTGCTTGGGTTGGTGGTCACCTTGCTTTCAGGGGTGGAAGAAAAGGCCTAAGATCTAATAGTCAGCTGTTTTCACCCTATGCATCGCCCCCACTTTACACGGTATCTGGTGCCTTCACGGTGTTTGCAGGCACTTTAAGCCATATCTTCTTCCACTTTGCTAATTTAGTTGCCTCTCGCTCCTTCAGGGGCAAGGCCCTTTTATATTTCTTCATTGTCATTTTATTAGCATTTTGGGGAGGAAAAGCTATAAATAGAGGCTCATTTAACTGGAAGATGCACTAACTATGCGTAAGTCTTTCTGATTATTGTTCATCTTTGAAAAAAACCAGCTTTGTTAAAAATTAGTTTCGAGAAAGATGAGGCCAGTGATCTGAACAGAGCACAGTTTGAAATTGTCGATTTTCCTTGAACACTGTCACCAAATCTGTTTTTGCTTTTGTCTGGGGCCATATTCCCCCAGTTTTCAAGATGTAGGAAGTCAGTATGGTAGCACTCCCTAAGATAAGCTTTGTCTTAGTCTGTTTGGGCTGCTGTAAAAAACACCACTGACTGGGTGCTTAAACAACAATATTGATTTCTCACAGCTCTGGAGGCTGGGAAGTCCAAGATCAAGGTGCCGGCAGATTTGGCATCTGGGAAGACTCCACTCGGTTCGTAGATGGACATCTTTGTGCCGTATTCATATGTGGTATGAAGGGTAAGAGAGTCCTCTGTAATCTCTTTTAAATGGGCACTAATCCCATTCAGGAGGGCTTCACCTTCACAATCTCATCACCTCCCAAAGACTCCACCTCCAAATATCATCAATTTGGGAATTAGGTTTCAACCTAGGAATTTTGAGGGGATGCAAACATTCAGTGTATACCAGGCTTTCTGATAATTACTGTCCCCTCTTTCCCCCTCCCTTCTCTCTCCTCACTCCCAGCAGATTCCCTCAGGTAGGAGGCTGGGACATAGATAACAAATATTGCGCTTATACTTGGCCTCTCCATTATTTCTACCTTCCTCCTTCCTACACCCTGCCACACCCTGATAGAGTTACTTCTCTGGAATCAGTCCAGATGCTGGTCTTATGGTTCCGAACAATGAACCATCAGATGGGCTTTCCTGGATGGCACCTGGTTGGTGCAATCAGTTAAGCATCCAACTCTTGGTTTCAGCTCAGGTTGTGATCGTGATCTCAGTGTCATGAGATCGAGCCCCATGTCAGGCTCCACAATCAGCATGGAGTCTGCTTGAGATTCTCTGTCTCTCCCTCTCCCTCTGCCCCTCCCGCTTGTGCTCTCTCTCTCTCAAATAAATAAATAAGTAAATCTTTAAAAAACAAAAAAAGATGGGCTTTCCAGAACAGTGCCCTTACCTTTACTTGGCAGCCTACAGCTTCTTTTTTTTTAATTTTTTTTTTAAGATTTTATTTATTTATTTGACAGAGAGAGACACCAGCGAGAGAAGGAACACAAGCAGGGGGAGTGGGAAAGGCAGAAGCAGGTTCCCAGGGGAGCAGGGAGCCCGATGCGGGGGCTCGATCCCAGGACCCTGGGATCACACCCTGAGCCGAAAGCAGCGGCTTAACGACTGCACCACCCAGGTGCCCCTACAGCTTCTTTGTGTCGTTGAAGTTGGAGACAGGTACAAGAATGTTCAACACTGTCTGTAAGAACAGAAAGCTAGACACAAACGACAGCTACCAGGAGAGTGGGTAAATGCAGGGTCACATATTCATACAATGGAATGCAATTCATCAATAAAAATGAGTGAACTGAGGGTGCCTGGCTGGTTCAGTTAGAAGAGCATTTGACTCTTGATCTCAGGGTCATGAGTTCAAGCCCCGTGTTGGGTGTGGAGATTACTTAAATAAATAAATGAACTTAAAAAGCAAAAAAAGAGTGAACTATATAGCTGCACATAATACTATAGATGGGTCTTAAAAACATACAGTTGAGTGAAAAGAAAAGTAAGGCATGGAAGATACACTCTGTGATTTCCACAAATGCAAAAATCCCCTCAATTTAAAATATATTGTGTAGAAAAATATACAGGAGGAACAAATCTCTAAAGAAAAAGAAGGGAATGATTAAGTCACAATTCAGGATAATGGTTACTGCTCGGAGGGAGAGGAAGGGGTGTGACAGGACGAGTCCACACAGGACCTTCTAAGGCACTACTTAAATCAGATTTTTTAAAAGCAGGTTGGTAGGTACATGTGTTCATTTTACTGTGATTAGTTAAATCGTTCATATATGTTAAGTACATTCTTTTGTTGGCATGACATTTCATAATAAAAAATGGAGTGATTGTTCCCTTTTATCTCATCTTTTAAAAGATGGAGTTCGTTCACTTTTTTATTCTTTGGAGGGTTTTAGGGTGGGAGAGGAGTAAAAAATGCCTCTCCCCATCTTCACCAATGACTCTTTCCCCAGGGATTTGAATAATTCTCATGCTTAGCCATGTAAAGATAGGGCCCATTATAGAGCGTGGGTTTCCATATAACATTGAAGAGAGTCCGTGGAAAACTGACACCAAGAAGTTTTGTGACTTCCAAGATTGTTTCTTTTCGAAACCCTTGAGAGGAAAATGGCTTTAATTCAGAAAATGTCTCGTGCACTTGTTCGGAGGGACAGTAAGGCAGGGTTGCTGCAACAGTGACAGAGGAAGAAGCTAGGGGGACTTCACCTCTGCCTGGGCCTCCATAACTCCCAGAAAGAGAAGAAGGGGTGGGGGTGGACAGTTGGTCTAGGTGAGCAGTCACTGGCCCAAGGTGAGACCTGCTTGCCCGATTGGACCCATGCCCACCTCAAACAGATGACGCCTGCAGGAAGGGTGGGTATTTTTCCCCACTCAGGTGCTCAAGCCAGAACAAATACTGAGTTGAGCAGTGAGTGCGCAAAGCCCACGGCCCGAAAGAGGCTTCATGTTAGAACTTGGTGGATAGACAGGGGTAGGGGTGGTGCACATGCCAAGAGAGGTCAGCGGAATCAGGCAGTGCCTCAGAGGGAATTTGGACTTTATCCTGAGCAATGAAGAACTGTTAAAGGGTTTAAGCCAGGAAGAGACAAGATAAGATTTGACTGAGAAAGCATGTAATTAAAAAATGATGGTAAGACTTCAACAATTTATTTAAAGGAATCCATACTGCATTAATCACATCGGCATCTACATGGATTATAATGATGTCCATATGTGGGTAAAATATGCTTTCACTCCGTGGGAGAGAGAAATCCTGGTGCACATCAGGAGTCAGAGAACCTCCAGCAACCCTCTCGGGTCCCTTCTCTCTCCGGAAGCTTCGTACTCTCAGTAAACTTGCTTTACTATCGTTCAATAAACTTCGCTTTGCCAAAAAAAAAAAAAAAAAAAGGGATTCAGAGACCCTTTGCCCAACTCTGCACCCGCACCTTCCACCCCCCTGACGCTCGGGGCTCACAGGGTAAGCACTGCCAGTCCAGTTAACGTTAACACTAAACTGTTCTCGCCAGCAATGAGCAACAATTTCACCTTCTCTCTTAGGTTAAGCCTACGTCCCCAACATAGGAGGAACGCTCGCCTTCTCATCTGCCGTAAAGGACACATGTCTACGTCCCATGCCTGCTGTTGCTTCTAACCACTTAAATATATGCAAAAAATAAGGGAGGAACGAATGCACAACGTATATCTATACCCATTAGGACTGTTAGCAAAACTAGTAAATAGTATGAGGCCATCCGCTTCGAATTTGCTTGCCTCTTTTATCCTCACAACATCGGCAGAGGTGGACACCGTGATTGCAATTGGAATTAACGACTGAAGTATGTAATCTTTGTTTAGTATCTGGGTCCTGTGATAAGTTCCGTGAGAGCCAGAGCTCGTCTGTTGTGTTTGCCCCTGCACGCCTGGTGCCTCGAAGAGTGCCCGGCCTGCGCCAAACATTCAAAATGTATTTATTGACTACATTTTGAGTCCTCATTTACAAGTGAGGACACTGAGGCTTAGAATTGTTAAATAGCTTACCAACTATTAGGTCACCAGCTAATCCAGACTCACATCTGTTGGACTTCATCTTCTTACTGGCTCCCAGATAGTCTAAGGTTTTATGAGGATCACAGAGCTTGGTCAAGTTTCTAGCTATGAAACAGAAAGCTACTGAAAGATTAATTGACACCTTTGGAAAGGTCTTAGCCATTTTCAGAACATAAAGCAGAATTCAGAGGTGGGCAGTAGTGGAATGGTTATGTTTAAACTTGCTACGATTCACGAAGATAGGACATTGAGAAATTCGCACCTGACATTTGAGAACAAAAGCGGGCTTAGCACTTGGAGGAAGTATTGTCAGGAATTTGCTCAGCTCAATCGTCTTAAGCTCGTTATCAGTAAAGAGGGTGTTTTCATTAAAATAGAGACCCTTACGGTTTTATGGCTCTTTTTCCTCAACTGCAAACTTTATTGGAGGAGGGCTCCCTTGTCACGGGCCACTCGGCATTCATCATCCTCACCTTGCTGTGTACTACCACTATGCTATCACTCCATAAACCCTGCTTTGCTGGCCACCAATAAATAAATAAATAAATAAATAAATAAATAAAATTACTGAGGATCCCAAAGAGTTTTGTTTATATGGGTTGAATCTATCAGTATTTACTGTATTCAACATTGAAGTGGGAAATTGTTAAAATATTTATTAATTCATTAAAAAGAAACACCCCCCCAAATAAAATAAATTAAATTAAAATAAAATAAAATAAAATAAAATAAAACAGAGCCCATTACATGTTAACATCAGAGTGGTGATGCCAGCACGTGTCATGTAGCCTCTGGAAAACTCCACTGCACACTCAGCATGAGAATAGAGAAGGTAAATAATATCTTAGCATTGTCGTGAAAATAGTTTTAAACGCACAGACCCCCTAGAAGGATCTTGAAGACCCATGGGTGTCCCGGAACTGCACTTTGGGAACTGCCTACCAGATTATCTTCCTCAAAGCCCCAGCTGCCCAGTTTCTCAGCATCAAGTTTCAGTCCCTTGCCCCTGCAGCTGCTTCCTCCTCAATCTCCACTCACCCACCAGCACTCACCTGCTTGAGCTCTCCAGCCCTGGGTTTGTCTCTAATACCCTTCAGGGCTTTGTTCTCTCCCCTCAAAAGTCCCCTTGCCTGAGAGGTTCTTGTCCTTCTTTTCCAGCCGCCCCATTGCTCAGTGGTCATTCGCACCCCTAGACTCCTGAAACAATCTTCTCGCACTGTCGTTGCCCAGCCACTTGGGCCGTGGCTCTTCTCTGCAGGTGTGTGTGCTATCTTCTTCACCAGACGAGCCCAGGGACAGGGAGCAGCTTGGATTTGAACCCTGACTCTGTCTCACTAGCTTGGTTTACATTTTTTAATTGGAATAAAAAATTACATAGTAGCATGTGCTTCTTGGAGAAAAAAGAATAGGGTCCTGCATAAGGCAAGAAGAGCCTCTTCCTTTTGCTCGCTTACTTCCCGCTCCTGGGGGTAACCACAGTGGATGCTTGTCAGGTGTCCTTCCAGACCTTCTTGTACACATATACATGTGCAAGCTTCTTGTAATTTTTCTATTTGTTATAAAGAAGAGACCGTATCATACCTATGTCCTGGAACTTGCTTTCTTCTTTTTCTTTTTCTTTCTCTCTCTCTCTCTTTTTTTTTTTAAGATTTTATTTATTCATTTGACAGAGAGAGAGACAGCCAGTGAGAAAGGGAACACAAGCGAGGGGCGGGGGGTGGGATGGGAGAGGGAACAGGCTTCCCAGCAGAGAAGCCTGATGTGGGGCTCAATCCCAGAACGCTGGGATCACGCCCTGAGTCGAAGGCAGACGCTTAACGACTGAGCCACCCAGGCGCCCCTCTCTCTTTCTTTTTGATAAAATCATCATCCTCTTTGAATTGGTCTACCACATTCTTTTTTCAATTTTTTTCCAACAAAAACAAGTCTCATTTATCTGAATGGTTTCGTTAAATAAGTCCACGAGGGTAACAAACCTCAGGACAAAGCACATTTGGACAAAAAGTCTCGTGTTCTGGGGGGCACCTGGCTGGCTCAATCCATACAGCATGTGACTCTTGATCTCAGGGTTGTAAGTTCAAGCCCCAAGTTGGGTACAGAGATCACTTAAAAATGAAATCTTAAAAAAAAAAGTCTAGTGTTCTGAATTGGGGCAAAATGCCCAATCAGCGATTGAACCAGAACCCCCTAATATTTAAACTTACTTTACTTTTTACTCTATGTTTTTGAATAACATAAAGAAAAACTCTAATTCAGAAAAAAATTCATGTGGATAAAGATACACTAGAAACAAAATAATTTGAAAAGTTTTAAGATCCAGTTTATGCGATAGGAGGAAAATAATTAAAGCCATTTTGTGTTAAAGTTTTCTGTAAGAGAAAGAGCCTGACAGCCATTAATGAATGAAGAACGAAGTGCTCTGTTGGGCTGTCCTGCCCTGGGCGATGTCTCCTTCTGTCCTGTATTACTTTGGATGCCTACCCTTTCTGCTTCACACTCGCCCTCTCCCAAGCATTTATGAGCAAATAAATACATAGGCCAAGTGGATAACTTTCTTTAAAAAGGGTACGCCTGGAGGGCGCCCCGGTAGCTCAGTCAGTTAAGCATCTGCCTTCAGCTCAGGTCATGATCCCAGGGTCTTGCTTCTCCCTTTCCCTCTGCCTGCAGCTCCCCCTGCTTGTGCTCTCTGTCTGTCAAATAAATAAATAAAATCTAAAAAAAAAAAAAAAAAAGGTATGCCTGGGGTCCCTGGGTGGCACAATGGGCTCAGTGTCGGCTCTTGATTTTGGCTCAGGCCATGATCTCAGCGGGAGCCCACATCCTGCTCCATGCTCAGCAGGGAGTCTGCGTGAGATTCTATCTCCCTCTCCCTCTCCCCCTCCCCTGTGCGCTCACAAGCGCCCTCTCTCTCTCTAAATAAATCTTACCAAAAAAAGAAAAGTATTCCTGCCGTCCTCACCTCCACTTTCCAAATACTTTTGGCTTGAACTTAACTCATTATTTATTTTTTTTTAAAGATTTTATTTATTTATTCGACAGAGATAGAGACAGCCAGCGAGAGAGAGAGAACACAAGCAGGGGGGAGTGGGAGAGGAAGAAGCAGGCTCATAGCGGAGGAGCCTGATGTGGGGCTCGATCCCATAACGCTGGGATCACGCCCTGAGCCGAAGGCAGACGCTTAACCGCTGTGCCACCCAGGCGCCCCTTAACTCATTTTTTAAAAAGATTTTTTATGTATATTTGACAGAGTTAGAGACAGCCAGCGAGAGAGGGAACACAAGCAGGGGGAGTGGGAGAGGAAGAAGCAGGCTCATTGCTGAGGAGCCTGATGTGGGGCTCGATCCCATAAAGCCTGGATCACGCCCTGAGCCAAAGGCAGACACTTAAGGGCTGTACCACCCAGGCGCCCCTGACCTTAACTCATTTTTGCAGCTTAAGGAGTCAGCATAAACTCCATGAGGCAACAGGCAGGATCTTCCCCACTTTGTGAGGTGGTTTCTTGTGCCTTGAGCTGGGTGAAGGGCTAGAAATGTACAATTTCTCCCATTCAGGGAACAAGAACAGCACCCACCCAAGAAATCAAGTCCCAGCCTCCCTCCCTGTTTTCAGAGCCCTGAGGAGATCCCAAACAAAGCCGGTTAGGCAAGAATGTATTTAGAACTTTTAAGTTCCTTTCTACACTGAAATTTAATTTTTTAATTATTATATTTATTGTAAATCCATCAGTTTTCTCCTTTTATGGTTTTTTGTATTTTCTTGGTCTTGCTTGGAAGGAGCTTTCATAATCCCAATACTAAAAAAAAAGAAGAAGTTCACCTCTATTTATTTCTAGTACTTTCGTATGGTTTTGTTCTTCAGTGTATCTGAATTTATTCTAGGGTCTTTCCCCAAATTTATGGGTCAATTAATCCCTCTAGTCAAGCATTTCCCCATTTATTAAATGCTCCCTTTAACAAGTAAAATATTCTTTTATTCCCATAGCTGTTTCTGGATTATATTCTGTTCTATTGATTTATTCCACCAATTCTGTGTCCATACTGCACTGTTTTTATTACTATAGCTTCAAGATATGTTCTGATATCCAAAAAGATATCCTCTCACTTTTCTTTATTTTCCCATTTTTTTCTTGTTTTTTTTAAAATATTTCATTAGTTTTACAAACTAGAGTAAGTCTGAGACTGTTTTCTCAACTGAAAAGATTAAGACTATGGGCACTACAGTCATTTGTGTAGGTATCAGTGTGGCCCCCCAGGAAAATGGAAAGTCTTCGAGGTCTTTCAAGAAGAGATTTAATGTGGGGAATTGGTGACCCAAGATGGAAGGACTAAGAAGTCTAGTGCAAGACCAGGAAGCTACTCGGCTGGAGGTGCAACAGGAGGAGAATAGTGCTAAAGCCTGGAGATGGAGCCATGTGGTGGCATCTAGAAGTACATGGCAGAAACTGGGACCATGGAGCAAGAGACTGTAGAGAAGTCGGTAGGAGGCATAGTTGTTGCCAGAGACACCACAGGAAGCAAAGAGAGAGAAATGGGGAGAAATACTCGGTTTTCTCTCCTCCTCCCTCTCTCAAAGCTTCCACTATTGCTTCCCTTTGAACTAAATCAACCTGGAATCCAGAGAGCAAGGGAGTCTGGGAAATGTAGTCCTCGGTGATACAGCATAGAGGTTAGAAATGGCAAGGAGTTAATCTGAGCAAACTCAGACAGTTGGCCACAACCACATACTGGTTGTGTGACCTTGGGAAAGTTGCTTAACCTCAGGTTGTCTCAGTTCCCTCCTCCAAAAAGTAGGGATAAATAACAGTAGTACTTACCTCCCAAGTCTATCATGAGAATTAAATGCATTAATTTAGGTTAAACACCTTTAAAGCATGTAACAAGTATTATTTATCATTATTGTTATTCTGTAAAATGAAGATAACAATGCTTATCTTGCAGAGTTATGGTCAACAATAAAGAGAGATAATGACTGTAAAATGTTTGCATGTAAATGGTCATGGGCTCTTCATAATTGTTAGTCCCCTTGTCCTCCAATGCCTCATCCTTAGCACATACTTAATAACGTCTGTTGCTGATGATAACGATGGCCCCCCCACCAGGCAGGAGGCAGCCTCCTGAGAGTTGGGAGGGGCATTCGTGCCATGCTGGAAATCTGGGGATACTCTGGAGGGCTGGAGTTTTAGGGGTCTGGGCTATGCACAGGCCTACATCAACCAGTACCCCTACACAGGGAGATGCATTTGGAATGACATCCTGCATCCTATTCAGATGTTTCTTCTCCTGCTGCCATTGGTGCCCCTTTTCTGATTTTAGCCTGCTCTCATTGGCTGCTACTGATAGCTCTGCACTTCTGTGTTTGCATCTGTACTATGAACATTCATGAGTGTACGGTCCCTGTGTGTGAAGTGTGGAGTACGTCACCACTTACGGACGTTGCCCCATCTGACCCTCTGGACAAGCTCTCTAACGCAGATGGGCTGGCTTCTTCATCCCTGTTGAATAACAATGGAAGCCAAAACCTCAAGAAGACAAGTGGCAGACCCAAAGGCCCGTATGGACTTGGGACTAAACCATCTCACTCTAACTCAGGATTCTTCCTACTAATATCCCAGGCTGCCTCCCACGAGCACATGTGAGTTAATGGGCACATACATGCATCCCCGCACCCCACACGTACAATAGATTCAATATCCCTGCAGGGAAGGTTCATGCCTTGTCAATCTTAGTATTCCGGGCAGTAGATAAAGTGCCTGGAAGCTAGGAATTCATAAGTGATTGTGAAATTGACTAGATCTTGACTCCGGAACCGTATTGCCCTGGGGGAGAGAGAGAGGCACACAGATGAAGATCACCGCCAGAGGCAGAGTTCAAGACCGGCTTCACTGAACTCTGACAATGGTCTGGTCCTCACTCACACCCTCTCAGGCCACCCACAGAGCAGAAGGGCCCCGTCACCAGGAGAGGCTGAGATTCCCCAGGGACATGGATCTGCCCACCTGGCTCTGCTCCAGGACGTGTAACAGTTCCTTCTGGGGAGTGGGAGCCCTGGCAGGCAAAAGCTTGCTAGAAAACATCAGTGCTAACCACCCAACTGCTTCAGCTGCCCACCCAGGACCTGGCATCCACAGTGATGCCTGGGAAGCCAGTCGGAGCAGAGGCCTCATGCGTGTGGGCACAGAGCGCTGGCAGGGAGCAGAGGACACTGGGAATTAGAATGAAATGGATAGGGCATCACTGTTTGCCAGACATTGCCATATAAATGTACCTGCTTCTACTCTTCACACAGCCATGGCATGACACTGCAGGACTCTGACTCAGCCCTTTGCACTTGCTTCGGCTATGAACTTGCTCCCCTGCAACATTTTGCAGATTCTCCATACTCGATTGATTTGACTTGACTTGCATCTGTGTTCTCTCTCCTGATCCTGAGATGGGAGGCCGCAGTGTCCTGTCAGCCTAAAAGACTTCTGGAGCAGGGGAATGGGGGTGGGCCCGGCACAGGTGGCCCAGGCAGCTGCCCACACCACTGCTACGTGCTTTCAAGAATCCTGTTGGCTGTCCTATTCTCGCCTCTGCCCACAGAAGTCTCACCACCCTTGAGAATCAACAGGAAAAGGCAAGATCATGAATTCAACAATGAGCAGTGAGTGGAAATAATAAAAGGCAAAGGCCTCCCACAGGGCACTCTGAGACCACACACAGCCTCTGACCCCTGTATCTCTTGGGCCTCACTTCCTCTTCCACTCCCTCACATCACTCTTCACTATTCCTGGACTGTGCCAGGCTCACTCCTGCCACAGGGCCTTTGTACCACTCTTCACCCAGATAGTCCCATGCTCTCTCCTGCTTTCTGTTCAGGCCATTGTTCTAATGTCAGTTTCTCCCTGAGACTTTTCTTGACCACCCTCTCTACTACGGCAAGCCCCCATCACACTCCATTCCCCACCCCCCTGCTTTTTCCTTGGCACCTCTTACCATCCACCTTACTGATCTCGATGATTGCTCTCCCTGCCTCAGCAGTTTTGTCTGTATCTCCAGCACTGAAACGGTGCCGGACACTGATTCCTCCATGAATGAGGCTAGACTGTGAGCTGCTGTCAGGCAGCATGGGGTTCAGGTCGGCCCCCCTCCCTCCCGGGCCTGACTGCATTCATCTGTCTAATGACGTGGCGAGGGGGCACGTGCTTCTGTGCAAGCTGCCTTCCTGTGGTAATAATTGATGAGTCCAGACAATATCCTCTTACCACCCCAGAGAGGCCCAAACTGAAGTCACCCAGGGAAGGGCGACAGGAAGCAGCTGCCAGGATGACTAATGGGGATCTCAAGTGCCAGTCCTTCTAGGCCTCAGTGAGGCTCAGGACTGGGAGCTCCTGAGACTCACATGGTATCCTGGCCTGACCTGGCCCTAAAGGACCAGGAGGCACACTTGAAAAAGTAGCCCTATCTGAGGGAGTTGACACTGAGGCCTGGAAAAGGAATAGAGATTTGCTGAACTCTGTACAGAAATTTTGCGAAAGCAGGGGCGCCTGGGTGGCACAGCGGTTAAGCATCTGCCTTCGGCTCAGGGCATGATCCCAGCATTATGGGATCGAGCCCCACATCAGGCTCCCTCCGCTATGAGCCTGCTTCTTCCTCTCCCACTCCCCCTGCTTGTGTTCCCTCTCTCGCTGGCTGTCTCTATCTCTGTCAAATAAATAAATAAAATCTTTAAAAAAAAAAAAAAGAAATTTTGCAAAAGCAAAAATTCTAGGTAAGAACGCAGCAGCAAACCAGAGGGGCAAGGCCCTGACTTGCCCTGTGTGTTTACTTGTGAGTCCTGGTATGCCAACCGTTCCCGAGGCCTGGGCCCTGCGTCCCTTCGACCTCCTGCTCTTCAGTGCCTTAACTCTGCCCTGATCTACCAGCTACATCTAGATGGATAGATTTCGTTCACCTCCGAAACAGAACAACAGTGACAACAAACCGCACCCCTCCCGCCCCCGCTGGGTCAATGCAGCACTGGTCTCACCGTGTCCCCTCCTCACCCCAGTCACATAAGCTTTGTACTTCTGTCCAGCTTTCGGGAAACTCCAAATCCCTCTCTCATGACCACCTGCCTATGTTCAGTCCCACCGTTCCCTCACACATCCGCCTTCTACACCTGCTGGGCTCAGTGCTTCAGCGACCGCCAAATGGATCATAGGGCCCCATGTTCAGCACATTCGTGTCCTCATCCAGGTTTCCCTGTCTGAACCGTCTCTTCCCTCCCTTCCCTCTGCCTCTGCTGCTCATCACGGATAAATCGACTCTCTCATCTTCGACGGGAGGCAGGCTTCCTGACAAACTCTCTACCGCGTGAATTCGTGCTCACCACGAGTGCATCGCCAGGGGCCCCGCACATCTTCCCGTGTAATGAC
The DNA here is from genome assembly GCF_002007445.2 of Ailuropoda melanoleuca. Lineage (NCBI taxonomy): Eukaryota > Metazoa > Chordata > Mammalia > Carnivora > Ursidae > Ailuropoda > Ailuropoda melanoleuca. Next base: position 105,218,692 of record NC_048221.1, read on the forward strand.
CGACGATCCGAGGTGTTGGATGTACCGTACACTCTCTCTCCAAGAGGATGTCAACTCCTTGAGGGCAGAGACAAATTTTATCTTCCTGTAGCCTATACCGCCCGGCACCCACTCACCAGGCAATCAATCCACGGTAGATTTGACCTGGATTTACAGATATTTTAAAAGGATACATTTGGGGAAATGTGTATTTGTTTCCAGATGTTGAGAGGAAAATATAGAATCCGAGGTTGTATTATGGTCCACATACGACAATTTAAACTACGTATCCAAGTGGATAAACCTGAAAGGTAATTGGTAAATATAAAAAAAGAATTGTGTGTTAGGGTTGTTAGGTCACGAGTGATTTGTTCGGATAGTCTGTGAATGTTGTTAGCGCATTGTTTATGCATTTGAAAAGATTTTAAAAATGCATAGAGGGCTTTAAGTGTCACGGACACATTTCACTCTTGGGCCCAAACTCATTGAGTCTTTCTTAGGAAGTAAGTGGGAAGGGGAACGGGGTGGGCAGGATTGGTCATCCTTCGGAGACTTTGCTCAAGTCGTATTTATACACGAACAGCTAAGCAGTGGCAAGTACAATTTTTGCCTGCAAATGTTCATTCCCTGGGGATGGGACAGAAAAATAAACAGTTTAAAATAACCAAATGAAATCACATGAGCTGTAAAGGTTTTTTTTTTTTTTTCCTCTTCTCAACAAGAATGGAAAGGTCATGCATTCCTCCTGCGTTTCCCGGCGTGCTGTGCCCTGAAGTTGCAGCAGTGGGGTGACGGCCCTGGGAGCGGCCCATACACCTGTCCATCCAGGCGCGGGCTGCGCTGGGCACCAGCTTCCTCCGAGGCTTTAACCTTTTTGAGATGTTTATTTTATCCATCTCAGACCATGGGCTCTCAGAGATGCGGACTGTATTCTTCCTGCCAAAGGGGCGGCCCTACAGCAGAGCTACATATCTAAGAGGAACCTGAGAGATCATTGCTCCGACCCCCTCATCAGACACCGGAGGACCAGGCTCAGAGAATGAGACATGTGCCAAGGCCACACAGCCAAAGCTTTACTCTCTTTCTAGAGAGCTCTGGAGTGTTCAAGCCCAACCCCTACAGAGCTGCTGCTCAGCTTGGGTATTTAGAACTTTCCTCCGATGACCGTGTGTTGAGCCTATAACCTCTAGGGCAGAAAGACGGCAAAAGGCCAACAATAAACCAACCATGCTCCCGATTTAGCGAGGGAGATGGTGCAAGTTCCCAGACAACCAGAATGCAACGCGGCAAGGAGGAAGAGTTGAGAGGAAGGAGCCCCCCGACGCGGTGGGCTAAGGGAGGCTCCCTTGGCATCAAGCTGGCCCGAAGGGGTTGGGCTTGCAGATGAAGTCAGAGGCACGGACCCTGTAGCAGCCGTTTAACAAATACTGAGCACCAACTACCACGTGCCAAGCAAGGTTCTGGACACTCAGGAAGCAAATCTCTCCCCTCGTGGAGCTTACATTCCAGTAAGAGTAGGGACAGATGCCACGCAAGATACAGAAGGACAAGCAGGTTAGGTGGGCTGGTGAGAATGTGACATGGCCCAGCCGCTGTGGAGAACAGTGTGGTGCTTCCTCAGGGAACTAAACAGAGCGTTATCGTTTGTTCCAGCAATTCCGCTTCTGGGTATATACTCACTCCATGCCGACGTCTGGGGCCAGAGTGATCGGAACAGAGGGGTTAGCAGGTACAAAAGGCCCGAGGCAGAAACCGCAAGGAGACCAGAGCCATGGCCGTGAGAATCCGTTGGTTTACATCTGTGCCTCTTCGGTCCATTCCAGTGGTACCAGGGAAGCCACTTAATAATGAAGCTGAGAAAAGCTTTCCCGGGCGAGGTGGGCAGTGTGGGGGCAGATACACAGTGTATAGGGCCTTGGTCGGGTGAGGGTTTGGGGGGTGGTTTGGCTGTATTACGCTCCGAGCAAGGTCACTGTAGACGCTAGCTGTTGCGTTTCGTTGGGGAATGGGGTCACTCGGAGCCTAAGAGCTGCGTGTGACCACAACTTCATGTCTCTGGAAACAATTCTGCTAGTGCAGGAGCTGAAAATTCTTTCTCCATGACCTCTTGGTGCTCTGGGAGAACACTGGTTTGCGTTTCTCATTATATCGCTCTCAGAGCTCCTGGGAGTGGAAGAGGCCCTGGTCAGACTCTTTCATGATTTTTGCTCCCATCAAACCAAGGAGAGAGGTGGATAGAGAACTCACCACAAGGTAGAACGCTCCCCATGCCCCAAGATGATTCCTTCCCATAAAATCTGAACTTTCATGCCATGGGCATTATATAAAAATAAAGCCACAGTAGCCAAGTGCAAATTATATCATTATAGACAATGCTGTGAAATGAAGTGTATCTTTCAAGATATTTTAATTGCCAGATGCAAAAGATAGTAGGATCCTTTCTTGTTAAAACTTCGCCAGCCTTGTGCTAATGCCCACAGTAGCTTCATTAAAGGCCCTGGGGCATCGCTGGCAAGAGATGATTGGCCAAGAACCAGTGATGACTTCAGCGTGAGCGCTCTCAATCTGCCAGCCCCCACAATCTTGCCCTGGTCTGCACACCAGCTGCCTGACTCAATCTAATTTGTAGCTCCCCTTGGGTTGGTAGTCTGGCCTCATGTAGAGGCTAACACTCACATTATAGAAAAAGTTTTAGAGAACTAGCTTGAAGTTTAATGCTGAGGGATGTTGTGGGCCTAAGGGTGATCTCTGGAGGGATCTTCTCTGGCATTCTCTGCTAGGACCCTCAAAGCCACAGTGTTATGGAAAGTGCATAGGAAGGAACAGGAGACAGAAGTCTGAGGTTTAGCCACAGTTCACCTCTGTGCTGGTTATCTTTTGTTTGCTTAACCCACCCCAGAGGCACACCCTACTCTTCTCTGCCCTGTCTTATGCCCCAGAAGGCTGGCCTATACAGACCTCAACAGGCTCCCTTGCCCTCTGGCTTTACTGCCACCAATGAGGGTCTCCCAGCAGGAGAGACAGGTTGGGTGTGTGTTCCCTGACTTCTTCCCAGGTCTCTGCAGGCTGCGGCCAGCTCCTCCCACTGCAGGTCTGTCTCCAGCTTCTGGTAACATTGCCTTGGGCCCTCCTCTCTCCTTCTCAGGACCAGGTAGCTTCCGCAAACACTGGGTTGTCCCCTGTGGCTCCCCACGCCGTGCCCCCACTTTTGGAAAGAGTCCTGAATTCTGCTGAAATTACCCAGTTAGAGTGTGTCTCGGTTTCCTGCCAGGACCCTGACTGCTGCAGCCACTAGGGAGCTGGGTGACCCTGGTCACAGCCACTTAGGCACCTCAGTCTTGGTTTCCTCGTCCTTTTTTTTTTTTTCTTTTAAGATTTTATTTACTTACTTGAGAGAGAGAAAATGAGAGAGAGGGCGGGCGAGAGGGGGGAAGGTCAGAGAAACAGACTCCCCGCTGAGCAGGGTGCCATGTGGGGCTTGATCCTGGGACTCTGGGATCTCGACCTGAGCCAAAGGCAGACGCTTAACCGACTGAGCCACCTAGGCATCCCAGTTTCCCCATCTTTAAAATGGAGATAAAAGCGCCAGTTCTTACAGGCTTGGTCCACAGAGTATTTAAAATGAATACAAAGTGTGAAACATGTATTCAAAATAAATACACTTTCTAAGTTGCACAATTCCAGGAATGCCTACAAACCTCTCTTTTCTACGGCATGATACTGCTACCAAAAAGCAGGCACTTTGAATAGTTTCTGTGAAATATGCATGGGCTTTTGTCGAGCGCAAAGGCTAACCGGATTTCACTGTGACACACCCAAACCCATTAGGTGGCTAAAACTTTGATCCTAAAATCTATCTCAAACTCAAGAAGACCGATACTACAAAACCATTTTTAATATTTTGCACCCATCAGGGTGGTAACGATTAGCATTTTACTAGAACAACATCTGGGCATAAATATTAACCTATTTTTCATTTTGGATAAATAAAACTAGCTTTACTATCACTGCTGGCTACCGTGAGGCAACCTGGTGTAGGAAAAATATATCGTCAGACTTAAAAGATGGGTGCAAAGTACCAGTTCTGACATATCCTTTACGCAAAGCATTTAACCCTGTACCACTTTTATCAGATCTGTAAACCTGGGGTGAGAGCTGGCTCCCTTACTTTCAAATGAGATAACAGTGAAAGTCCTTCATAAATGAAACTGGGCTGTTTGCAATTGCTCCCTCAGGCTTCTTCAAATACGTCATGTCTCCCATTAATCTCATCTGATTGAGATAAGTGGGGACAACCGAAGGCTGCTCTGATTTGAGACTCAGAGGGGGATGGCGTAGATCTTGGGGAAGACAGTGGGGGACAAGGCAGAAAGAGGGCCAGATGTCCTGCTTAGCCCAGCAGCGAAGAGATTTTAGCCACCCAGGGCTGGCTGCAGTCCAGACACAGAAATGAGTTCAGCGGCAAAGAAGACCAGTCCTGGCCCTCGAGGACTTTATCCTTTAGCCAGAGAGCTAAGTGTAACCCACAGAAAATCGTTTAACGGGGTTATAATCACCAAAGTGTGCGGTTCACAGGATGCTCCAAGCTCATGGTACACTGGAGTATCCTCGGCAGGCTTTGAGGAAGAGCTGGACCTCCAGGGGAGCCTGGCGGGCAGGGGTGGGGCTTGGGCACCTTGCACCCAGCAGGGAGGAGGCTGGCTGTGGGGAGGGGAAGCGACTTCAAGAGGGTAAGTAGGGCCCGGATTTCTAAGGCCCGTAGAACCAGGCTTGATAACATTTGTATTCTACGTGTTAGGAAACAGAAAACTACTGCACATTTTTAAGCAGAGTCCTGAGGTAAGGGTGGATTTTTAGGGAGATGTGTTTTGTAGAGATGGGCCCGATCAAGGGATGGAGAGACCGCAGAAAAAAGATTTTTTTGTTCGCTCTTTTAAAGAAACCTAAATATTTACACTATAACCCATGAATGAGGACAGGTGGTTTTGCTTCCTGTCAAAGACAAGGCCTTCCCAGAATATTTGTTTTCCCTTTCATTTTTTTCCTAAGTAGGGTTCATGCCTAGCGGGGGGCTCAAATCTGAGAGCCAGAATCGCTTGCTCTGCAGACTGAGTCAGCCAGGTGCTCCTCTTTTCCCTTTTTAAGAAATTTTTTAGATTTTATTCATTTATTTGATGGAGAGAGACAGTGAGAGAGGGAACACAAGCAGGGGGGAGCTGGAGAGGGAGAAGAAGGCTCCCCATCGAGCAGGGAGCCCCACACGGGGCTCGATTCCGGGATGCTGGGATCATGACCTGAGCTGAAGGCAGACGCTTAACCAGCTGAGCCACCCAGTTTACGTACTCTCCCAAACAAGCCGTTTCACAACTGTGAGGTGTAGCGTGGTGTACCGTACTGTACCGTAGTGTGCCATAGGCCCTGCACGTCCTAAATCAGATGGGGCCTCTGCTTAAGGCTTTGCAAATCTACAGCCACAAATTCCCCGCTTGTTATACTCAAGCGATGTGCGTGTGCATTAAAAAAAAGAGGAGGGACTTTCACAATATTAACCCATTGGTATTTCAGAGATGACCACGGAGGGTCAATTTAGTACCTTTTATGTTTTGGTAATCGGCTCTCCTTTATTATCAGACTTGGCCCAGCAGCTGAAGCCTTTCTAGGTGTCCGCCCAGGTTGGCTCTCAGAAGCACCTGGATTGCCTCCCTCCGGGGCTAATGACCTTTTGTCTCAGGTCCAAGTTGTTTATTGATCTTCTCTAGGCTATTTGAGTCATTAAAAGAAATCTATTAGTTTGCTTTTTCAATTCTCTATTCCCTAGAATTTTACTTCCTTATTTTACATATGACAGAATAAAGGAGCCAGGCCTACTTTTCGTTTTGTTTTTTTTTTTTTAGCAGATTTTTGAGGGGAGAGGGGGCGGTGGGCCTACCATGAAATAGAGAAACAGGGAACTATCTTTTTGTTTTTTTAGTTTTAATTTTCTCCCTCACATCATCATAATCACTATCATGTTGTAGAATGGAATGTATATTGGCACAGAATATATGGGAGGCACTGCCCTACATGAACATCAAGACTCCTGTCCTCTGGGGGCTACAATCCAGGTGGAGTCTGTCTGGAATAAGCTCCATATCCTGAGTCAGGACAGCAATCTGGAGGCAGGAAGGCATGGAGGCAGGGAAGGCATGGAGGAGGTGGTGCCCTGAGGGCTCTGTTGGGGTCATCTGGGCGTAGAGGTGGGGAACGCCAAGCAAAGCTGCTGGGGAGGCCAAGGCAGGCGGGTGGCTCTGAAGGAGTAGGTGTTGGGAGTATGCCAGAGAAGAGGTGTGTGTATGGCGGTTGCGGGGTGTTGCTCTGAGAAGCCAGGCCCATGTCTCAGGGCAGGGGCTTGGAACCCCTGCTCTGTGGCTGGCTTTAGGGGGCCTGAGCCCTGAAACCGTGCTGACAGAGGACAGAGTTGGTGCTGGCTTTGTGGAGATGGCCACGGAGGTCAGAGGAGCTGGGGAGGAGCTCTGCATGCCGGGCCTTGGTTCTGGATTTTATTCTGTGGAAGCCACTGAGTTTGGGGGCCAAAAAGAGGGGTCTGGTGGGGAAAACAGTTCTGCTCTGGGTTTTTGTGGTTGCTGCTGTTTGATTTTTACTATTTAAAGATTAACCCAGCAGTGATGGGTTAGAATGAGGAGGAACTCAAACAGGGAGATGATTTTAGTCCCTTGTGGCTCAGGCATGAAGTGAAAAAGGCCCAAACACGATGATGGAATGGGCAGGAGAAATATTATAAAAGATGAATTGGCAAGCGTAGGAGATGGCGCGTGATGGGCGAGGAGAATGTAGCCGTGCGTCAAAGAGACTGGGGCCTCAGCCAGGCCCAGCGTAACTAGGTTTATGCACAGCCCTGGCTTATGTCTATAACTTATTGCTTCTAGCAACAGACTGCCCCACTTCCAGTTGCCAGAGGAGCATTTTCTTGAAGCATCAGTGGGTCTTTTCAAAAGGGTGTATGAGTGACCAACAAACTTTGGGCTCCTTCGTAGACAGAGAAGCTGGGCCAGGACACCCTACTGAGCTGAGGGTAATCAAATATGTGAGTTTCCAGGGGAAAGTCACAACAGGCCTTAAGGATTCATCAGGCTTCACCAGTATATCTTTCTTTTAAATTATTTTTATATAGGTAACATAAAACCATAGAAGAGAGTGGAGAAAACAGGAGAAAGGATTTCTACTTTTGGCTTTGGCGTATTGATCCCTGAATAATCCTACTACATGCCCCAAAATAAAAGTCAGTATTTGTTGAAAGCCTACTACAATCAAGGCTCTCTGGGATTTAAAAACAATGAATGCAAAGGCAAGGTATTTATAACAAAGAAACTAAAGTTTTTTAATATCACTTTCACCGGGTTGAAGAGATAGTAAAACTTTTATTATCTTGAAAAGAAAAGAAATGGGTCAGAATGCTGTTTCCAGATATCTGTTTGGTTTTCACGGGCTTTTGGCTTTGGGCCACCGAGCTCTCCTCTCCTATCTGGGGCCCTGAGTGGTGCGTGTGAGCTAGAGAGAAGCCACTCAGGCCACAAGGGGAGATGGTCTAAATCTCCCAGGCCATGATGTCGCCTCTTGTGCACAAAGTGGGAGCCAGGGCAGTGCAAATGGACAGGTTTCTCTCTGGTCCTGCCTCAAAGCCCCTTTCTGATAGGTCTGATAGATGCCGAAGAGGAATGTTGCAGGGATGAGGCTTGGGACCAGGGGAGAAGCTGGGAACCCCTTGGGAAAACAAGTCAATGTTATCTAGACAAAGTGAAAATGTATAAACCTTGGACCCAGAAATAACTCCAGAGAAACTCTTCGACTGTGGCCCCTAGAGTCGCCTGCAGGAACGTTCCCAGCGATACTGCCTGCAAGAGCAAAAAAACGCCAAAGAATCCAAACATCTGTTGAGAGAAGAATGGAGAAGAAAACGACAGAGTAGTCACATGGTAGAAGGTCATATAGCTGCATGCCACAGCAAGGACAAATGGCACAAACGGCACATTGAGTGGCAAGAAAAGCAAATCGAAGAATACATACTGTATGATTTGTTTCGTATAAAGTTCAAAAGCATGCAAAACCAGCATGCTGTTCAGGGAAGGGTATTTTTAGGGTAAAATTATGAAGAGAAGTATAGGAAGAGTCAACATGAATTTGGGAGGGAGCTGGGAGGGGGAAGGGCAGGGGAGAGGCGCGCAATGGGGCTTTGGTGGCGAGGCCTGTAGCCTCTATCTAAGCCGGGCTGTATGTGGCTCTGTTTGTTTTTTATATTTTGCTCATGTGATTTATTCTTTTGTATGCATTCAATATTTAGCTAGATTTTGAAAACCTAGATGGGGCGGAAGTCTCCTGCCAAAGATGTGATTACAAAGCCTAATCCTCATAATCCTGGAACTCGAAACTCATCAACTCTGTCTTTGTTTAACCATCACACAAATAAAACGAAAAGGCCAAGTATATATATGGAGCAAATATAGATGGCGCAGCATGACCCAAGGGCCCCGAGGTTCTCCCCCTTCCTGGGTCGCATTTGCCTTTGACATTTCTTCCTTTTTATATTTCATTCATGATTGTACTCTACGACATTTCTTGAGTATCTCCTGAGTGAGGCACAGTTGATGTTGTGAGGACGGGACAGTGGAGAGCAAGACAGAGTTGGTTCCTGCCCTCGTGAAGAAGACAGATAATTAAGCATTACAGATAAATGAGGACCGGTGACACACAGAACTACAGACGGCCGGGGGGCCACAGGGCAGCCACCGCCACCCGAGCCGCTGACCACTGATGTACTTTAGAGAGTAATAGGAGACGGTTACTGCGTGTCAGGCTACGTTCTAAGCACTTTATGAATTCTCTACAGCATATAGTAACACACCGAATCCTCACAACAACCCCGATGAGGTAGGTGCCACCATTATCCCCATTTTACAGTTGAGGAAGCTGAAACACAGGGGGGTTGAGTGACTAGCCCAAGGTCACACAGCTAGAAGTGCGGAGCCAGGATTCCAACCCCGGGCACGCTGGTGTTCTTAAGCACCACGCTCTGCTGCCCCTCATGCTTCCCTAAGAAAGTAGCATTCTGGCTGAGACCCGAGAGAGGAAGAGCAGTCAGGCCAGTACAGGGGAGGGCGATGGGAGTTCTGGGCAGAGGGCCCATGTATGTATCACTTGAAGGTGTTACAAGGAGTTAAAATAAATATTTAACCACAAAAAAATGAGAAAGAGCCATCCAGCTGAGACAGTTCTCCTTTTTTCTTTTCTTTTCTTTTTTCTTTTTTCTTTTTTTTTTTCTCTCTCTCTCTTTCCAGACTTGGCCTAGAAGAAGCAGTGCAGGGATGAGGTGAGATCTGGGGGAGGTGGTTCGAGCTCTGGGCAAGATGCAGACCCTGGTGCCAAGGCTCAGAGGGTTTCTAAAGGCCCATGGCAACAACTGCCAGGGCTCCTGGGAAAATCCCCAGGCATCCAGGGTCCTGTGGCTTTGGCAGTCCCTCTGTCCCCTCTTGGCCTCGTTTCCCAAATGGACCCAACATCAATCAAGGACAAGAACCTAAGGCACGACCTAGCAAACAGCTGGCAAACTATTTTTAAAAATCCAATTTAAAGTTGTGTATGTGTAAGCCCCAGTGTATTTCTCTGGGGGATTCTATCTTTCAAGTGGAAATTTTTTTTTTTAAGTCAAATAAGGTAATCTCTATTTTGATTCCCATCAAGCCCCAGTGCAGGGCCCCGCAGCCTACGGTGAGTGCTAATCACTTTAAGCACAGGCAAGTCGGAGCCTGAGTCGGGGCGACTCCAGGACCCACAGACAAAGGTCAGGACTGCTGATATTTATCGTGTTAACACTGTCAGTGTGTGTTGGGCTTTGTCCAGCAGAAGAGAAGGAAGAGAGGACATTAGCTGTGGCTGCTGGAGGGTGGGGAGATTGAGGCTTTCTGGGATCCGCCCATCTGTTGCCCGGCTTCCTAAATCTTGGACTCCCTCTGGCCCCTTCCAAGAGAAAAAAATACTAAAGCTCTCAGAATAAACAAGAGTGAGGTGAGAGCAGGGTCTGGGGCAGGACACGGAGCAGAGAAAGTGAGAGGGAAGGCGGACAGGGGTGGGGGCGCAGGCCGCCAGTACTCCCCAGCGCCTGCTTGACTAACTCAGGCCGCTGGTGTTTGGTGGCTCTGTGGCTGCCAGGCCTTGGCTTCGGGTGCCAGTGTCAAGATAAAGCATCTTGTCCTGGGGCCAGCAGCACAGCATATCCTGTGAGGATGACAGTGTTTTGCTGCTTCTAACAAATGTCTTTTGCATTCAGCAACCCAGATTAATGTGTCTGGGCTTTTCTTCTTTCTGAGGCCTACACTGGATAGATACATCTTGGGAAGAATTTTGCCAGCTTTCTTTTTTTTCCCCCAGGCACTTGCTAAGTTTCCCTTTTTCTCTCAAACAAACAAACTCTAGGATAATCATCCAAGGGACTGTTGGCCACCTGAAGAGTCAAGCCTGCTGTGGCCACAAACCCAATCAGAGTCCTCATCCAACATCTTTGCAGGTGAATGTTTTTTTTAGTCACTGGAAGGAGAGAGCGGGGCTGGTTAGATGTCCTGGAGTAAGGAGGAGAGGGTCCCAGTCGGGACAGAGAGGCCCGGGGGGGAAGGAAGCTCCTGACAGAAACACTTTATACTTTGCTTGCTGTGAGGGGACCCAGGGAGACACTGCAGGAAGCTGCTCTCGGCAGGAAGGCAGTTCTATTAGGAGGGGAGCAGGACAGGGAGCCCAGTCAGAGGAAGGCTCTTCAGACAGCCCATGAGCCTATAAATGTCACTTCCCAGGGCTCGTCGTCACCGGTGTCTGCAGCCATGAAGTGATTGATCACAGTTTCAACCAGGCAGCTCATGTTCAAGCCTCAGTCATTAAAAAGTCATTCTCGTATTGAATTAATGGACACCGAGCCCTAAGCGCCTGTTGGGGACTGGGGTATGGTTAAGTGCTCTCTAAACATGAGCCAGTATCATGAGTATTATCCAGCAGAATGCTGCCTCCCCCCGAGAGTTAGCCACTGGCCCAGTGCTCTCTTCTAACGCAACCTGGCCCGTGCCTGATGCCCTCTGTTTTCATTTCTGTAATAAACATCTTTAGTGTTTTCTGGTACTGCACAGCTTCCAGACACAGCCCCGTCGATGCCCTCTATAGACAATTCAAGTTATCAATGGCCATTTTGAAACATTTGAATCACGGTACCCAGGATTGAATCTAAAATATCTGGTATCTTGTGATCATGCAACAGTACAGTGGAAAAGTACTCCTTGAATTCTCTCACCTGTTGATACACAAACCATTATGCTGGCAGGTGTGAAGGGCTGGAGACATGCAGATGAATAAAACATAGTGCCTGCTATTTACAATCCATTGTACCCAGATGGGTCAATGAATCATGGTCCGATCACACCATGGGATATTATAGGGCGATGGAAATGAACTATGACTGCACACAACAGTGTGGGTGACTTCCCAAACACGATGTTGATTCAAAGCCAGACACATAAGAGTACCCATCATTTGGGGCCTTGTTTTTTTTAATTTACAAAAACAGCCAAAACGAAATCTACACTTTTGAAAGACTGGATAGTGGTTGCCTTGGGGAGGGAAATAGAGAGTGCAAGAGAGCGCAAGGAGGGCCCTGGGGGGTGTAATGCTTGGTTTCTTCATCTGGGTGCTGACTGCATGACTATGTTTAGTTGGTGAAAATTCTGTGAGCGACACATTTACAACAGGTGCCTTTTTCTGCTTGGATGTTGTGTTATCAATAAGAAGTTAAGGGGGAAAATATGCATAGGATCAAGGTAATTGGAGGAGACAGCGAGATAACTTCAGCACAGCAGGGCAGATGCCATGAAGAGGAAGACATAATGCGTGATACAGTGATATAGATGGAGAAGGAGCAGTAGGGATGGCTCAGGGATGGAAGAGGGTCAGTGGGCCTCTTTGAAGGACCCCAGCGCTAAACAGGAAATGAACCTCATCCTTGGAGGCTGAATACTTGGGAAAGAAGGCAAATGCTGTTTTAGATCTATTTACAAGGAGAAGGCTGAGATGTTCATAGCACTCATCCTGAGGGCCTTGCTTGTTCCTTGAAGTAAGAAGACAAAAGAGGTCACAAAGATGAGAGTGGAAGTAAGATGTGAGGCGTGAACACGATGCTGATTTAGAATAAGAGGGATGAGAGCCAGAGCGAACGAAGGGTAAGTAAAAATAAATTGATGGGTGGCAGAGAGAGAGCCCAGCAGAGGTATAAACCATGAACTTGGAGTGGGGCTGTTCTCACTGGGTAGGTGGCCCTTTTCAGGAGCAAAACCAGAAAATCCAAGGTTGGGATTTTACTGGGCAGATGTGGCAGAAGAAGGGCAATTTTCACTGGTGAGGGAGTAGCTTAAAAAATCAGCCAGTGTCCAGCCAGGAGCAAGGAATGGTCGCCCGTGACCCCAGTCCCTCCTGCTCCTCTCAAGCTCTGATCACTCACGCCTCAGCCTCCCTTGGGTCCTCTTCCCCTACTCAACACTTAAAAATGGGTATCTGTGCAGTGCCACCTTGAATTGGGGCCCTGTGTGTGTGTGTGTGTGTGTGTGTGTGTGACACAACTTCCTTATACTCCATTTCCACCCCCACCTGATCTGATGTGTTCCATCTCCAACTCAAAATTTGCTGAGCTCCATACTTCTATGTCTACTCAACATAATCAGACTCAATGTGTTCCTCAACTCAATGCATTCAGAATTGAACTCATTATTTTCTTCCCCATCCTCTTCTGGTCTCTAACCCTCTCTTTCCTTCCTTTGCCACCCACTCAGCTGCCTGAGGCAGATGGCTGGGCCTCCTCATCCAATCAGGCACCATGGCTGTCAGTTGTCCTTTTAAATAACTCTCCCAGCTGAGGCATTCTCCACCCCCACCATTACCCCCTAAATCTGAGCCCTGCTCTGTTGCAAAGACCTCTGACCAGTCGCCCTGACTCTAGTCTCACATCTCCCCTCCACAGTCCAGGCTGCTGCCCTGGGGGTCTTCCCAAAACCCCAATGATCTGGTCACAGTGCTTTTATTAATGCACCTAAAATAAGCTGGCCCTGTATCAGGACCAACCACAGTCTCCTGCCAAAGACATCCCTCTTCGTACTATTCCATATTCCTCGAATGCTTTTTCCTGGCTTTTAAAATATTTATTTTAAGAAAAGTCTTATATTCCCATGGTAAAAACAAATCAAACATGATAGAAAAGCATCAAATAAAAAGCCAAAGTTATTTTTTCCTCCCTCCAACCCCCCAGCACCATTCTCCAAAAGTTACCAACAGTTCTTATGTATCCTTCCTGAAAAAACAGTCGGCAGCTACCTGTATATATTTTAACACTTAACACAAATGAGATCATATTGCTGTGCGAATTGTTTTGTTTAAAAAAACACAGACCACATTTTGAAGATCTTTCCATGTTCTACCTCATGTTTTAATGATTTCACACTTTTCCATTACATGGCTGTATTGAACTGGTCCTCTGCTGATGGATGTCGAAGTGCTCTACAGATTTTTGTTATTACAAACAATGTTGCAGTGGACATGATTTTGCACATGATTTTGGCATAATTTTGCCAGTCTATCCCTACGGCAAATTCCTGGGGTAGAATTGCTGAGTCAATGAGAACAAACATTCAAAATGTTGACAGACATTGCTAAATTGCCCTCCAGAAGAGTTGAATCTGTTTACACTCCCAGGAACGGTATATGAGGGTGCCTATTGCCCCATAATCTTGTAAACACTGGACCTTACCAAACTTTTATTCGTTTGCTGAGTTGATTGATGACAAACGGAATCTCATTATTTTGTGATGCTTTTTTTTTTTTTGAACTATGAGAGAGGTCGAATACTTTTCACATATCTACTAGGTATTTGTGTTTCTTATAGACTGTTCATATCCTCTGTCTGTTTGGTAGTTAGTTTATGAGTCCGGGTATATGAACCATTGTCTAGTCTCCCAGGGAATTTAAGAGATTGATAGAATTTCATGAATTTTATCTTTGCCCAAATATGAGCCTCAAGCAATCAGAGGATTGAGTGGCCCCTGCAAATTCGTATAAGGGCTTTTCCTGGAGCCTTCTGTCCACTGATGCTTGGCTCAATCAGCTGACCACTCCCTCCTTCTTGTGCAACCATTGCCCCCAAAAGAAACCCCATAATCATTAGCAATCACCTGCATTCCCTTTTCTTCTCAGTCCCTGGCTACCACTAATCTAATTCCTATCTCTGCAGATTTGTCTATTCCGGACATCTCATATAAATGGATATCATAACCCTTTGTTACTGGGTTCTTTCACTTAGCATAATGCTTTCACTGTTCATCCATGTCGTAGTATGTATCCATACTTCATTCTTTTTAATGGCCAAATAATATTCCATCGTAGGGCCACGTCACATATTGTTTATCTATTCATCTGTTGATGGACATTCAGTTTGTTTCCACCTTTTGACTATCATGAAAAAATGCTATGAACATTTGTATGTAAGTTTTTGTGCGAATATGTTTCAACTCTGGAAACTGAAATTAGGACTGAAATTGCTGGGTCATATGGTAACCGTTTAACTTTGTGAGAAACTACCAAACTGTTTTCCATTTTCCATTTCCACCAGCAATGTATCAGTGTTCTAATTTCTCCACATCCTTGCCAACATTTGCTATTATCTTTTTTATTACAGCCGCGCTAGTGGGTGTGAAGTGGTATCTCATTGTGGGTTTGATTTGCATTTCTCTAATGACTAGCGATATGAACATCTTTCCATATGCTTATTGGACATTTGTATATCTTCTTTGGAGAAATGTCTATCCAAATCCTTTGCCCATTTTAAAGTTATCTTTCTTGTCTTTTTATTGTTGAGTTGTTAGAATTTTTTTATATATTCTCGATACAGACCCTTACCAGATATATAATTTGTAAATATTTTCTCCATTCTGTGAGTCATCTTTCATTTTGTCAATAATTTCCTTTAATACAGAAAAGTCTTTAATTTTTAGGAAGCCAAATTCATTTATTTTTACTTCGGTTTCTTATTCTTTTGGTGTCATAACCAAGAAACCATTTTCTAGTCCAAGATCATGAAGAGATACTCTTACATTTTCTTCTAGGAGTTGTGTAGCTTTAGCTCTTACATTTAGATCTTTGATCTATTTTAATTTTTGTATATGGTGTGAGGTGAGGACCTAGTTTCATTCTTTTGCAGGTGGCCATCCAGTTGTTCCAGCACCATTTGTGGAAAAGACTATTCTTTCCCCCATTGAATGGTCTTGACACCTTGGGTTTATTTCTGGACTCTCAATCCAATTCCTCCAAACTTTCTTTAATGTGCTTCATTACTATATATATATATATNTCCCAAGAAGAAAACTTACATGGGATTCATTTACTATTAAAAATTCTCTTTGGTGATGTGGTTACTTGGAATAAGAGAAAAAATTGAGTGTGGTTCAAGAGTCTTCAACACCCACTCCCCCCACTCCAAGTGCTACCAAGTGTATCTGAGGAAACTTCAGGATGGAAGCATGGCAGGAGGACAAGGGGACAGGGTCAGAGTCTGGTAGTGTCACTGGTGGCAGCCACGGGCCTGGGCATGGGCAAGAGTCAAAGGAGAGGGCAGATTCTGTACCTATCAGGCCACACCTATGAGGGCTATCCATAGGGCAGTTTGCGAAAGATGGTTCTCAGGGCCCAGCCAGAGTTTAGACACCATCGATGTAGTCCAATCTCCAAGTAAAATTCTCAATCCAAAGGAACGACTAGGGCAGTATCTCTGGAATAGATAGATATCACTGAGCCACAGGGAGCTGGCATTTCCCTGTGACTCTGGACCATTAGTAGTGCATTTGTAGGTCTTGAACAATTTTCTCTAATAAGTACTTGTCCAGCAAGGGCTAGGCCACTTACTGTTCAAGTCCAAGACCACCTACAAGGAGAGCAGATAGTGGCATTCACGAGTATGTTTTGCCCCTCGAGGAGTAGAAGTGAGGCACCATGTGTGTGTCCGTGTGGTGCCCCACTTTTACTCCAGGGCTCAGAATGTGTCAGCTGGTGTTCTTTGTTCCCAGATTGGGAGGCCATCTCCACACTGCCTGTAGTTTTCCTCTGGGCAGTGAGGGCGTGGCCAACCTCAATATGCTTCACCACCCTCTTTGCCCATGTTGCTCCCATATCCAGTGACCATAGGCCCTGCCAAGTGAGACTATTCCCTGTCAGAGCCAGAGACTCAAGTCTGTAGTAGTCCACAGACAGGGCCTTATAGTCAGTGGGGCTGTGGGCTTCATCAAGTATGACTTTCAGGGACTTACAATTTCATTCCAATCCCCAGAGGGAATGAAGGCAAGGCTGACTTATGAACTCCAGCATTAACAACAATCCTTCAATGTTTGCAATAGTTCAGTGGTTCTTAACTGGGGAGCACATTTTCAGTTGTCACAACTTGGGGTGGGGGGTAGGTGCTACTGACATCTAATGGGTAGAGGCCAGGGATACTGCTCCATATCCTATAATGCACGGACTAGCTCTCCATAACAAAGAATTATCCAGCACAAAATGTCCATACTGAGAAGGTGGGAGAAAACCTGCAAAATATCTGATTAATAGCATCTGTGTACTATTTTGGACCAGAGAGTCATCACACTTTTACTAATATTTCTGCGTGCTCCTGGGATCTGGCTCACAAAAAGTTTCTGCCTGGACTGTCCTGAGTTGTTTCTTTTACAATCTCTTCTACATAAGTTCTAAACAATTCGAGGTTCAACTCTTGGAGTATTCTCTCCTCTCAAATAGGTCTAGGTAGATATTCTTCCAATTTTTGTGGCTTTTTAACTCCAAAACAATGTTTTAAAAGTATATGCTACCAGCATATTTTTTACAAGATTCTATTTATTTATTTACTTATTTATTTATTTACTTACGTATTACTTATTTGAGTGGGGGAGAGAGAAGGACAAACAGACTCTGCTGAGTATGGAGCGGAAAGCTGGGCTTGATCCCAGGAGCCTGAGATCATGACCTAAGCTAAAACCAAGAGTCAGATGCTCAACTGACTGAGCCGCCCAGGCACCCCTACTACCAGGATATTTTTAAGTAGATATCTAACGTTTTTCATCATAAGTACATTTGAAAAGTTGTAACTTTCAGCGTATTGTTAATATTGGCATTTAAAACATACTAAACCATTGCTCTTAAATATGCCCAAAGGAACCTAAATACCATAGAGTTAATAGCCACCATCATTCATTTAAAACAATCCATGAATAAAAGGTATCATAAATAAAAATTAAAATACATGAACAAATTCCTCTTTAATAGGGCAAAAATTTGTATTGTTCCTTTTTCTCTGTGAATTCCAATCTACCTCCCCAACAGAATTTTTTACTTATGTAATATATTTTATATTTTATCTTGAAAGTCTTTTACTGATCAGTCTATCACCTACTGTGTTCCAAAATATGTATGTAAATTGAAATATGTTAGACAATGTTTATTATAAGTCTCTGAGAATTAGCCAAATTTCCCGTAGCTTGACTTATCAATATAAGTACACAATTCATCAAAGTCATAAATGTCTTATAATCTTTTATAATTATCAATCAAAAAAGGAAAAATGTTTAAGTGTGTGCATATGCATGCCTGTGGGTGTTTGAAGTGGTTGGGTTTTTTCTCCCTCAATTAGTTTAAAGTCTATGGAAGAATATAACATATTGCTAGAAAGAGACAGGGTTCATTACTGATTCTAATCCTTATTTTTCATTTTTACAGGCATAAACATTAAGGAACCTTGTTCATAGAAATAGTTTTGTTAGAGCAATTTTACTAAATGTTTTTAATTCTTCTAAATACCAAAAAACAAATAAAACCATATAGTGGGGCGCCTGGGTGGCACAGCGGTTGAGCGTCTGCCTTCGGCTCAGGGCGTGATCCCGGCGTTACGGATCGAGCCCCATGTCAGGCTCCTCCTCTATGAGCCTGCTTCTCCCTCTCCCACTCCCCCTGCTTGTGTTTCCTCTCTCGCTGGCTGTCTCTCTCTCTGTCAAATAAATAAATAAAAAATCTTTAAAAAAAAAAAACCATATAGTGAGCTATCATCCAAAATTATGTGTAATGACCTATTAGCTAATGTCATTAAGTCATCCAGTTGTGCAGATAACAAAAGACTAAATAAGATTTAATTTGCAAAAAGATTTGTTGGTTATCAGAATCATTCATTTTCTTAATACCTCCACCAATTTTTCAGTGTGTTCCCTTGTTTAGCATCCCAGTGTGAGACTTGGCTGGGTAAGAGGTCTTCCTTTCTTTAGTCCACTTAAGAGAAGGGCCGTTGTGAAAGGGGACATGGGAAATGGCAACCCACTCTTTTATCACAGGTCTATTCTCTGGCAGATCAGGGGCACCTGGGTGGCTCAATTGCTTAAGCATCAGACTCTTGGTTTCCACTCCAGTCATGATCTCTCAGTCATGGTCTCTCACTCTTGAGTTTGGGCCTGAGCTCAGCTCGGAGTCTGTTTCAGATTCTTTCTCCCTCTTCCTTCCCCTCTACCACTCCCTGCTCACTCTCTCTCTAAAATTAAAAAAAAAAATCTTTATTCTCTGAGAGATCAGTTTTAGAAAATAGTTGATATGGAAGTTGGGGATCTGGAAATTGATCAATTAAAACTATCAACGTCTAGGGGCGCCTGGGTGGCACAGCGGTTAAGCGTCTGCCTTCGGCTCAGGGCGTGATCCCGGCGTTCTGGGATCGAGCCCCACATCAGGCTCCTCCGCTATGAGCCTGCTTCTTCCTCTCCCACTCCCCCTGCTTGTGTTCCCTCTCTCGCTGGCTATCTCTATCTCTGTCGAATAAATAAATAAAATCTTAAAAAAAAAACTATCAACGTCTAGATAGACCTTGGAAAGTGTCATGTAATCCCAGGACTACCCTATCCCAGTTTGTAGACTGCCAGTCTAGATTCTTGCTACTCATTGTGCTCCATAGTCCAGCAGGATCCGCACAACCTGGGAGCTTGTTAGGAATGCAGAATCTTGCTCAAATTTTAACAAGGATATGTATGCACATTAAAGTTTGAGAACCCACTGCTTCCCACAAAGGGGGTTTGAGACCCCCTTCCGAGGTCCTGAAGAATAACACTCTCATCATGTATATAACATGGATCTTACAAGCCTCTTGAAGATGTAAGGTTATTACCATTGATTCAACCAACAGTTGGCTAGCCCCAAAATTTTCAACCCTGGTTGTTCATTAGAATAACCTTTTGCTTTAAAAACCTACCTGTGCCCTGTCCCAAGCCCAGAAATTCTGATTTAATAATCTACAGGTCTAGGCATCATTTGATTTAAAGTGCTCCAGTTGATCCTAACGTATAGCCAGGGCTGAAACCACAACGCTGTTCCTTTGAATCACCTATTTGAGAAAGGTTGCCCATGACTCTGAATCCCAGCTGTTGCAGTTGCCAAAGGACTCTGGAAACAGATCCTGCTACTTCTAATCTGCATATAACCTAATCCATGACAGTTGGGTTGATGTCTTCCAGCTGGAAGCCTGGAAGGAAGGTCCTGAGAACCCTTACAGAGGAAAGCATCATTCCAGCAGAACACACTGGATGATCACTCTACCAGACCATCTTCCCTGCGATAGGTGCCGTGAACCCTCTGAGAGTGTGTATAAAGGGTAACATCACTCCAGACCATGTCTGGGGGCCAAGACCAGAACTCTACTCCCCAGCATCTGAGAAGATCTCAACCTCGTAGATCCTGACCATGGTCTGGTTTGTACTCTCTTCCTCTGCCAGGCCTTTAATCACAGAATACAGTTTAACCAAAGTCTCTTTCTCCTTTGTGGATTGCCTTTTCAATTAAATGGTATTGCAAGAACATCAACTATTCAGGCTTCCTAGAGAACTGGGTAGCCGGGAGGACTGAAAAGCTATCAAAGTATGGCAAAAACCTGAGCAAGTGTGTAAGGTCTCTGTGAATTGTGAAGGCAACACTACTGAGGACAGGGCCAAGTGCTCCCAGTTACCCCACCACACCAGCATTCTCTGTCCTGGGGGCAGCTGTGTCCAGAGTTGGGCAACAAGGATACAGGATTTCCTTCCTGCTTCTACCTCAATGTCCTTAGTTATCCAGGGGCATGGGGCAAGTTCTTAGTTGGCTGCCTGTGGAGGCGGTTTACAACAGAAGGACCCCAAGGCCATCAGTTCTTGGGAGGTCAAGCCAAAAACACTATTCCCCATCCCCCCCAAAAAAGCAAGGGAAAAAGAGATGAAAAGGCAGGTCAAGAAAGCCCAGGTACTAAGCAAACAAAGCTGGAAGCAAAAGCAAGTAGGTTACGACTAGGACAAAGTTGGCATTCATCCAGGGGCAGATTTGGCCCTGAATTCAGGGCAAGTCTAAACTAGGACCAGTCTCAAGAGATGGGTATGTGCCTTCCTGAAGTGTTGGGGTAAGGTCTAAAGAGGCAAGTCCCCAAATGTTACCTTGTCTGTGGGAAACGGCATTGGCTTTCAGAGAAAGGCTGAGGATGGCCAGTGGTACATCTACACAATAGTGAGAACAATCTCAATCTGTCCCAATAAAGATACTGATGAGTCAGGTGGACATCACTGCAGACAATAGCCAAGTGGCTGGGCTAAGCAGCAACAGAAATGGTGAGAATAAATCCCTACAGGAGTCCCTGATTGATGAGCTGTAGCCTTTGGCGGCAGGTAGACTTGGCTCAATCCTGAGAACCCCAACCATATTTGGGTGGGGGAGAGGTGTGAATCCTAGTGGTTGAACCCTGTACGCTCCCATGAATGGCATCATGAGAAATTCTGGAAAGCATCATCAGAGTCATGAAATCTTCACCAGAGGCCAAACTAATAGGGGAGCTAAAGACTGAGCATCCTATTCTCTAGATTCCTCCTGCCCTTCCCTCCTCATGTGCCTTGTTTTTCCCAAACTCACCATACAAATCAATTAATTCATTTACCTATCAGTGAGGTTGAGCATCTTTTCACATTTACTGACAATTCACATTTCCTCCTTCATGAACTACCTTCTTCTTCCTAGGTTTCACTGGGCTGTTGTCATTTTCTTATCAACCGGTACTAACCCTTTGTCATATGTATTGCAAATGTTTTCTCCTATTGTCTTTGGATTTTACTGATACAGTAATTTTTCATTTTTAATGTAGCTAAGTCTTTCAACCTTTTCCTTTGTGGCTTCTGGGTATTCTATCTTTCTTGCAAAAGTCTTCCAAGGGTATAAAAATATTCTCCACATTTTTCATTTGTCATACTGACAAAAATTAAAAAGAGTGATAACACTCAGCATTGGCAGGAGAGCTGGGAAATGATATTGTCATACCCTACTGGTAGGAATGTGAGTTTTGACAGCCATTTGGAAAATAATCCGGCTATCACTAATAACGTGTAAAAATGCACATTTCCTTTGTTCCAGCAATCCCACTTCGGGACATCTTTTCCACAAAAATAAAAACATTGGCTCACAAAAGTGTATGTACAAATATGTTAGGTTCATCAGCATTGTGTATAGGGCAAAAATGAGAAATAACTTGAATGTCAACCAGTAAGGCAACAGCTGAATGAATTGGATGGCAGAGTCAAACCATAGTACATTTTACTGTTAAGAGAATGATTTTTGCAGAATTTAATGCCACAGACTGCACACTTAAAAATGGTTAAAATTATAAATATTATGTTTGTTTTACTACCATAAGAAAAAGAAAAAATAGAATGATTTGCCTCCAGTGTCCTGGAGAAATGGCCATGAAAAATTTTAAGAGAAAAATCCATGTTTCACATAAAGTGTATGTGTGCATGTGTGTTAATAGAGAAAGGTATGAAAGGAAACAAACTAAATTTTTTTGGTAAAAACTTTATTAGTTTAAAGTGATCTCTATACCCAACATGGGGCTCAAATTCACAACCCTGGGATCAAAAGTCACATTCTCCACCGACAGAGCCAGCCAGGTACCCTGGATACAAACGAAATATCATTAGTGATCTCAGGGAGCGTGAAGTATTTATTACTTGACTTGTAACAAGGAGCATGAATTTAGAGCTCAGACCTAGGCTCAAGTCCCAGCTCCACTACTGAATTGCCGTGTGGGTTGGAGGACTTACGTGATAGCGTCTTCATTTGTAAAGCAGGAAGAGAGAGAGTAACTGCTCCGTGAAAACTGTCGGGAGGCATAGGTATGAGAACAGTGACTGCCACAATAAATTATATTGTCATCATTATTTTTTCTTTTAGTGTCTTCATTATACCCTATCCATTCTTCCATCCCTCATGACTTTTATTGGAATTGTCAAAAGATTTGATTAAGAATCAGGAGAGAAAATGAGAAACAAAAACAAATTTCAAGAAGCCTAAAAATGAGGGGATTCACATCATATTTGTTTCAAATCCCACTAGAGCTAGCTTGTGTCTGAGGCCATCTGAGATGTCTGAGCTTTGGCCCTTAAAGGACTGGAACAATTTTTTTTTTTTAAGATTTTATTTATTTATTCGACAGAGATAGAGACAGCCAGCGAGAGAGGGAACACAAGCAGGGGGAGTGGGAGAGGAAGAAGCAGGCCCATAGCGGAAGAGCCTGATGTGGGGCTCGATCCCATAACGCCGGGATCACGCCCTGAGCCGAAGGCAGACGCTTAACCGCTGTGCCACCCAGGCGCCCCAGGACTGGAACAATTTTTGAGACATCTGGTCTAGATTTCTTTCTTTGCCACCTGTCATCACATCACATCACATCTAAGGTACTCTTTTTTTTTTTTTTAAAGATTTTACTTATTTGACAGAGAGAGAGCCAGTGAGAGAGGGAACACAAGCAGGGGGAGTGGGAGAGGAAGAAGCAGGCTCCTAGCGGAGGAGCCGATGTGGGGCTCCATCCCAGAACACCGGGATCACGCCCTGAGCCAAAGGCAGATGCCTTAACGACTGCACCACCCAGGGGCCCCTAAGGTACTCTTAAGATTCACAACTTAGCAGCTTTCTTCTCAACATCTCCACAACTTCTCTATTGTTCTTTGACATACCTACTGTCATCTTCCTCTTTTCTTCTGCCCAATCAACAACTTCTTGTGTGGTAAACATTTTCTCTTAATTACTGGAACTCTCTTCTTCACTGGCAAATTGATAAGAACTGGAGTTGTTATATTTGCTTTGTGAGTCACAAACACTAGTTTATCTAATCTCAACCTTGCCACTTCCATAGAACACTAACACATTAATATTCGTGTTGAGAAATTTGCAGCCTTTAGTGATTAGATTTTTTCCTTGTGCTTTATAACATTTCACATTCAACAAATCTCATTAATATTATATGCGAAATAAACCAATAACTTCTCCTGGTTTGTTCTACCCTTAAAGCACTAATGTATGGAATCAGAAATTTCTTCTCAGACCAAGATGGCAATGAACTTCCCTGATAGTAAAGGGCCCTCAATTTTAGTATAATGATTGCAACTAAAACAAAACTATAGCTCTTTTCATTGACCCCCAGGATTTCTCATTTCCTTATTCCCTTCTGCCATCCCTTATATTCATTCCTTCTTTATGTTTCCTTCTTTTCTCCTGCTCTTCTTTCTCCCTCTCCTCAAACGTTCCTAATCAGCTTCTGTGTGTCAGACACTCAGTAACAAAGCTTGAGCAAAACAGACCACCTCCTCATTGTCATGGAACGTACAAATCACAGCAATAAGTGCTATAATTTCAAATAGCACCTAGTAGGAAACACAGGACCCTGTGAGAAATCAGTGTAGGTGAAGGCTTCATCTACGAAGTGGCAGCTGAGCTGGGGTAGAAGGATGAGGAGGACTTAGCTAGACATCTCCCATTTAGAGCTCGGGGAGGGGGGTGGCGGGGAAGAGACCAGGACTGTCATAGCACCAGTCCCCGGGGCTGCCTGTCAGAAGTGCTCATAAATATTTGTGGGAGTAAGGAACAATGGGAAAAATATAAAATCAATGAAAATGTGTCTGCTTTGTTTTGAAACAAATCAATTACTAATGTAACTGTTACTAATTAAAAGATATCCAAAGTAAAAAACAGAAGGAGAAAAAGTGGCACAAGATGAACAGCCAAATCACACTCAGGATATGTAGGGATTTTAGTCTCCATCCTAACAGCCATTAGAAGCCACTGAAGGGTTATTTTATAGAGCTGATGTTTAAAAAAAACACCTATTATGTTCTAAAGCTAAAGACTACTTGCATGACTTCATTTAATCCTTGAAGCAATCCTATGATAGTACTATTAGTATGCCAAGTTTACAGACTGAGGACACTGAAATGTAGGTTGTTTGCTCAACACTGCGAATAAGTGGCAGAGGCTTGACTCCAAAACCCCTTATTCTTTTTTTTTTTAAAGATTTTATTTATTTAACAGAGAGAGACAGCCAGCCAGAGAGGGAACACAAGTAGGGAGAGTGGGAGAGGAAGAAGCAGGCTCCTAGCGGAAGAGCCTGACGTGGGGCTCGATCCCAGAACACTAGGATCACGACCTGAGCCAAAGGCAGACGCTTAATGACTGAGCCACCCAGGTGCCCCCAAACCCCTTATTCTTAACCACTATATTACACATGCTATGAGCAAGAAGGGAAGTAGGTAAGCAAGTAGGAACAGCTGATTCTAATCTCCTTGGCAGGAACAGCCCCACTGTGGAGTTGGTAGCATAGGGGTATCAGGGTTTAATGAGCTAATCATTAAATTTAACTAATCCCCTTGTTCTGACTCCGTATTAACCAAATAACCTTCTAATTATATTCTGGCTTCCCATATAGATTTTTCTGCTGGGGGATAATGCACCGACCAGCCTACACATGCAATTTGTTCCAGTTGGCAATTTTATTACTCATTGTGATTTAATAAATTGGCATACTGCTTAAAAAAAAAAGATGAAATACACCAAAGCAAGAAAAATTATGAAGTAGTCTTATACAGTTGTTTTTCTGTGGTTAGTTTCAAAAATAAAAACATACATGTTATCTCTTCTGTGATTTAACCTCGCTGCCTGCTTTGAGCCACCATGGACGTGGTCAGAAAGTCTAAGAGATCCTGAGCCCTTTCTTAACCTTCTTTGTCAAAGCCCCTAGTACAACCAAAGGGCTTCCATTGTTTCCCAATGGCAAACTCCCACCTTTCCTCCCCCGCCGACAGGATTGTTCTTCAGAATTTAGCTAGTTCTCTGAGCGTTAAAGCAGCTGGAGGCTGCTCCAAGGGGTCTCATTCATCTCCCCAGGAAAACGTGCGTCTTATCCTAGAAGCAGGCTATTCCCTAATAACATCATTAAGCCCGATGTTAATGCACTCGGGACCACCAGACTGCAGCCCCTGACGACCCCGCACCGAGTCTCAGCCCCCTGACGAGAGGAAGTGACACCTGCCACTTGCCTGCTCCTTCCAAACGCAGACGCCATGAAATCCGTTCCCGACTCCCTACTCCTTGTTGGTTCAAGTTTTGTTTTGGTGTCTTTTCTTCTCTCCCTATAATTCCCTTCATGGGCAAAACTGGGACAAACGCAGGTGGATCTTTTAAAGTGAAATGGACCATTTCATCTTATCAAGAGATCTACTTAATCACATACAAAGGCTAAAATAGGGCTTTTCCCCCAAGAAAAATATTCTAGTCTCCTGGACAGAGGATTGAAAGGACACTCTAAGCAGTGATTATTTTCCTCAAAGACCTAGGAAAGTCAGCAAGTACAAGGCCAGCCTTGTCAGGGGCCTCCTTTCTTGGACGGAGAAGAGGCCGGAGCTGACGGGGCTGGAGTGCGGCCCTCACTGCAGGAGCGACAAAGGGTAAGGGCCTCTCAGAAACTTTAGCGCTGGGGTGGAAGTAGGACCGCAATCGATGACAGAACTCTCATTATTCTGCTTTTCGGCCATTTTCACGACCGAGGCATTAACCAAGAAATCACTAGCAACCCTCAGGATTTCCAGCCGCCGGCAGCGCGCGGGGTGGGGATGAATAAGGCCGTGCGAAGAATCGTGCGCTGACCAGCCAAGATGGCCACTTTCACATGCCTGAGGGCCCCTGGCTCCCGGTCCCCAGGGCATCTAAAGGCGGGGCCGGCCGGAAAGACCCTCGGGCAGAGCCTGAGGACAAAACCTCGGCCGATTCCCGCCGTCACCGCTGGGGGACGCGACCTCGCGGACAGATAGCTCTGTCAACGGTCGGAAGGGAAGTGCCATGTCACAGCAAGGGGAACAGCCCCATAAAGTCCTCGACGCTTTTCCTCCCACTTCGAATACGGAAGGGTACAAGGACCCCAAAAACTCGCATTTCCACTTAGCCCTTGTTAGAAGTGCTTAAGAAAACTAAATATTCCGCAGGAGGGTAGCGTTACCTCCGCTCGCTCCCCCTGCCCCGCGGAGTGGTTCAGCCCGGGCTCCCCTTCCGCGCACCGCCCCTTCAGCCTACCCCGCGCGAGTGGCGCATTGGCGCGCGGCGCCGAGGGGCGGGGCCCGGGCCGGGCGCGCGCTGGCGCTGTG
Organism: Ailuropoda melanoleuca; assembly: GCF_002007445.2. Classification (NCBI taxonomy): domain Eukaryota; kingdom Metazoa; phylum Chordata; class Mammalia; order Carnivora; family Ursidae; genus Ailuropoda; species Ailuropoda melanoleuca. The sequence goes on from NC_048221.1 coordinate 105,245,232, forward strand.
TATAAATACTGGGCCGCATCGCCCGCCGCCTCGTTCGCTCCGCGCCACCCGCCCGAGCTGAGTAGAACGCTGTCTTCTGCTTGTGCATTTCGCAGTCGCCTCGCCGCTCCCTTTTTCCTCAACGCCACTTACACTCACCGCTACGAACACCAACATGAACGGGCAGCTCAACGGCTTTCACGAGGCGTTCATCGAGGAGGGCACGTTCCTCTTCACCTCAGAGTCTGTGGGGGAAGGCCACCCAGGTGAGGTGACGGGCCCTGGAGCGAAGTGAGGGGCGGGGCGTGGGCAGGGTAGGGCCGGGCCGGCCGGGACCCGCCGGCGGCAGTGCCCACGCTGGTTGCCCTTACCGGGCGGGCGGTGGGAAGAGCGGCGGCCGCGCGCCTTCCTCGTGGCGCCGCCGGTGCCGAGCGCGTGGCCGCCGCTCCCCTCCCCCTTCCTCTCTTCTCCTCCCATCCGGCCGCGCGCCTCGGCATGCGGAAGATTCCAGAAAACGTGAAGGGCGGGGGCCGGGGCAGCTGTGCTCCACTGGGGGACGGCACTATTTACTCATCTCCCCTTCGCCGTCTGAAAGCCCTCGAGTGGGCGACCGGCCCCGAGTGCTCGTGGCCGGTCCTCGGGAGCGCGCGCCCCGCATTGCAGCGGCAACCACGTGTTTGCCGCATGTGGCATCTGGGCCGAGGGGGAGCCGTCGGGCTCCCGGCGCGCTCGGGTGTGCGGAGTGGGGGGCCCGGGTCTCGGGACGCCTGTCGTCTCCGTTAATTCCTTGCCTTAGGCCGTTACGGCCCCCAGAAGAAGACCGGCCGTGTCCTTCGGCAATATATGGCCTTGCCGTCAAGGTGACAGCCTCCAACTAAATATAGCGCAGGTTGGGGGAGGCCTTCCTTATTTGGACCACGTTTGAAAACGATAGGAAACAAGAATTAAGTGTAAGCTCCCTTTGCGTTGGATTTCCCTTCTAAGTCTTTGGTGCTTTACCGTTAGGCACGGTTTTACCGAACATTTCCTTCTCTGGGCTTTGTCCACTCGTCCGCCATTATGGAGATCAGTTTACACGTGAACGAGTGAAGCTGTTTCAAGGAACTTTCAATCTCAGCCTGAAAACATCACCTAGTGGAGATCACTATTTTGCTGTATTCGTTCTGCCTTTTCTTGGGATGACCACAGTGTCATAGTTCTTTATGGTCTAATGGTTTTAAGGATCCAGTTTCTCTCTAGTAAGTGTACTGAGCTTTTGATGAAATCCCACAAGCAACTTAGTGGTGTAGAAGAGGACAGATGCCAAGATTCTGATGAGGGAAGGTCATGTGTCCTGGTGTGCGTTACCCACCTTCCCTTAAGTGTTGAGAACTTCACATGTATTTGATCCACCTTTTATTTAATCACTTAAGTTATAGGCACTTACAGCAGTTTGTAAATTAATTCTTGAGCCTCTGGCTTGACTGCAGTACACATTCTGCTTTAATTGTTCTGGATGATTGTAGAAAATTCGAGCAAGTGGTATTTCTGGGGGAGATATTTCTGTTCTCCCACTTCTTAAGAGATGGCAATACATCGCAGAAGAAACAAGGATTCAGAATACTTTTGGACATTTTCCAGTCTGTTCAGCTCATGTTCCTGGACTACACCTCTGGCAAAATCAAATTATTTTATTACTTCTGTTTGTAAAGTGTCCTTTAATTGTTTAACTCTTTGACATTTTTTGTTGCTTTGATTAGTGTTCCTTAGGATCAGAGAGAAATTGGTAACAAGGAAAAAAAAAACCCAGTACACCTTTGTGGTTAGATTTATGGTGAACACTTTAAATTGGGGGGATAAAATGTACGTGTAATTGTCCTTGAAAAATAATACTGTAAAGCGAAATGTTTCCCGGCTTTGCTTTTGAGTTTGAAGACAAGCTTTCTGCTTTAACTTAATTCCAATTACGTGGCTGTTCTATTCAACAGTGGAAATTGTTTTGCCTGGGAACTTAATTTTTCGAAATGTCTGAAATAGCTTAGAGATGGGATGAAACCCTTCTAAGGTGTAAATTGTATGAATCACAGTGAATGTAAATGTTAAACGTGCTGGGCGTTCTGCTGGCTAATCTGAATTGGTGAGCTTGTGGTGCAGCTATATTAAGACTGGTGTCAAGTTTTCAAGTAATATGCAGCATTATGTCTTGCATTTATTCTTCAGGCAAATGGTTTCTGGGAGAGCAGTGCTTTAATTAGACAGCAGTTAAGATCTCCATACTTGAAATCCCACTGAATTTTATGCTTGAAAGTGGTTAAATTGGTAAATTTTATGTTCTGTAGGTTTTACCACAATTTTAAAACGAAAGCTCTCCCAAAGATCTATACAGCAGTACTTACGAGGAGGAATGACATACTTCCATTGACAATAACACAAAGAGATTGAGCCAGGAATCTTTTTTTCCACAGATAAGATTTGTGACCAGATCAGTGATGCTGTGCTTGATGCCCACCTTCAGCAGGACCCTGATGCTAAAGTGGCTTGTGGTAGGTTCTAAACACTGCTTGCTTCATCAATGGATGAAAAGGTAACATCATGAAAATTACTTTATAAGAGTGACATTTGAGTGTGAATTTATCTTTTATTAGAAACTGTTGCTAAAACTGGAATGATCCTTCTTGCTGGGGAAATTACGTCCAGAGCTGCTGTTGACTACCAGAAAGTGGTTCGGGAAGCCATTAAACACATTGGATATGACGATTCTTCCAAAGGTGTGTTTTAATGAGTTAGCTTTTCTAAGCTCATTTTTCCACGTATTTTCAACTCTTTCTGTCTTTTACAGTGTTCCTGCTAAACCATTAATTCCAGTTGTACAGTTTTACTGTTTTGTTCCAGCCCTGTTTAATTCTCTAAAAGTTTAAATTTTAGGTGTACCAGGTTTCTCTGCTATCCAAAAATGGGACGTTCCTATGAAACTTGTAAGCCAAAATGATGCAAAGCAAGGCTTCATTTTTACAGTAGACCTACATTGGTACAGCTTTTTTTGTAATAGCAAAAATTCTCTGCAGATTTTTTTCAGTTAGTGAAAACAAGTACTGGTGTAGGTCTTTCCTAAAAGTGAAATGGTGAAACACTAACTTTTGAAAAGGTGGGCGGGGGAGGGAAGGATGAATACCTGTATTTAAAAATCCCAGATATTTGTAAATAAAAGGCATTGGTATGGCTTTGGCCCCCCCCTTTTTTTCTTAAGGTATTGTTTTGTTTGTAGGGTTTGACTACAAGACTTGTAATGTGCTGGTAGCCTTGGAGCAACAATCACCAGATATTGCTCAAGGTGTTCATCTTGACCGGAACGAGGAAGACATTGGTGCAGGGGATCAGGTACCTTGGTGTAGACTCTATCTGCATCCCTTCTAACATTAAATTCCGAAGCTTGGATTGATCACCTTGACCTTTTCCTTTTTTAGGGTTTGATGTTTGGTTATGCCACTGATGAAACTGAGGAATGTATGCCTTTAACTATCGTCTTAGCACACAAGCTCAATGCAAAACTGGCTGAACTACGCCGCAATGGCACTTTGCCTTGGTTACGCCCAGATTCTAAAACTCAAGTAAGTGATGATTATAAAGCTGGATTTACACGTACTGTACAAAACATCAGTAAAGTTGTTTAAAGCTAACTGAAAAAAGACTGGTATTTATCCTTTGTATTGTAATTTAGCTTTGTCTTGGCTATCTAGTAAACTAATGTTCTGATCATCTGCTTTGCCTTCAAGGTGACTGTGCAGTACATGCAGGATCGAGGTGCTGTGCTTCCCATCAGAGTCCACACAATTGTTATATCTGTTCAGCATGATGAAGAGGTTTGTCTTGATGAGATGAGGGATGCCCTAAAGGAGAAAGTCATCAAAGCAGTTGTACCTGCAAAATATCTTGATGAGGATACAATCTATCATCTACAGCCAAGTGGCAGATTTGTTATTGGTGGGCCTCAGGTAAGGCCTTATGATACAATTTGACTTTTTTGAATTTTGTAATGGTTACTTGCTAATTTGGTCACTACCCCCCCCCTTTTTTTTAAAGATTTTTGTAAGTCTGTGAATCTTCTGAGGATATTTGCTGAGTGATACAGAATAGGTGTTTAACAAACCTGATCTAGAACCATATATTGGAAAGCACTAGGCATAAAGTGACTTTAATCCTGTAATTTCAGGGTGATGCTGGTTTGACTGGCCGGAAGATCATTGTGGACACTTATGGTGGTTGGGGAGCTCATGGAGGAGGTGCCTTTTCAGGAAAAGATTATACCAAGGTGGACCGTTCAGCTGCTTATGCTGCTCGTTGGGTGGCAAAATCCCTTGTTAAAGGAGGTCTGTGCAGAAGGGTTCTTGTTCAGGTATATACTCTTTTGTGTAACTGGAGTGATGACAAGGCATGCAAGTGGGAGGGCATTTAGCATAGTATTTGTCTTTTTAAAATACCAGCGTATTACATAAGTGTGTGGGTCTTTTAATCACTGACTCTTATGACATTTGAATCCTTTTAGGTCTCTTATGCTATTGGAGTTTCTCATCCATTGTCTATCTCCATTTTCCATTATGGCACCTCTCAGAAGAGTGAGAGAGAGCTATTAGAGATTGTGAAGAAGAATTTTGACCTCCGCCCTGGGGTCATTGTCAGGTAAAGATGGTAAAGCCTATTGCTAGTGAAAAATGAGGGTGTGGGTGTGTGTGTATATCAATATATTTCTGATATATTCAGATCAGGTGAAGGTATGAAGACTTCTCAAGTGGGAAAATGTTTTAATTCCTAGAACTGTTGGTGTTATCTTTAAATTGCCTTTAGTAAAGGTTTATGTTAGGAACAATCTAAAATTACAGTGCTCCATGGCTTAGACTAACCACCCTAGAAAGTTTTCCACATTTGATATGGGGATTTGTTGTTGTGTTATCTAAGGATGTTTATTTTACTTAAAAGAAATTAGTACAGATAAGTGGGATATTCAAGGTTGCTATAAAGAAAACAAACAGGGTGTGGGCATGGGACCTTGGTAAGTATGCCATGATCTCAGACGAGCTTTTGACACGTGGAATTTCTCAGAATAATGACAAGTTTTCATATTTGTTGAGCCAAGGATGGAAAAACAAGAACTGTAGTTACTAATAAGGACTGTGCGAGGAGTTTGGACACCAGGGAAGTAACAAACACTTCTGCCACAAACTTTTTTCCTAGCAAACCCCAGAGAACTGAACTCATTTGCCAGAACTCTTGAAAATGAGTTTTGCTGATTGTTTTGCTTTATTTTAATTGAATGCTACATATTAAGTTACGGACTTGTATATTCCAGGGATCTGGATCTGAAGAAGCCAATTTATCAGAGGACTGCAGCCTATGGCCACTTTGGTAGGGACAGCTTCCCATGGGAAGTGCCCAAAAAGCTTAAATATTGAAAGTGTTAGCCTTTTTTCCCCAGACTTGTTGGCGTAGGCTACAGAGAAGCCTTCAAGCTCTGAGGGAAAGGGCCCTTCTTCCTAAATTTTCCTGTCCTCTTTCAGCTCCTGATCAGTTGCAGTCACTCCTAGTCAATGACATGAATTTTTAGCTTGTGTGGGGGACTGTAAGTTGGGCTTGCTATTCTGTCCCTAGGTGTTTTGTTCACCATTATAATGAATTTAGTGAGCATAGGTGATCCATGTAACTGCCTAGAAACAAACCAACAACACTGTAGAGTAAATAATGCTTTTTGAAATTGAAACTTTGTGCCCTATCACCCAACCTTCTAAAATCCTAATTGCATTGACTTTCCCACCAAATGCTGAAAATGTCCTGTAATGTGCACGTAAAGTACTTGTAGTTCCATTATAGCCTCTGTCTGGCAATGCCATAGCCCTGTCAGCATGAATTTGTAATGTCTTGAGCTCTATTATGAATGTGAAGCCTTCCCTTATCTTCCCTATAACTTGATCCATTTCTAATTATGTAGCTCTTTGTCAGGGAGTGTTCCCTATCCAATCATTCTTGCATGTAACGCAAGTTCCAGTTGGAGCTCTAGCCTGACACACACACACAAAAAAGGCAGTTACCATTAAACCATCTCCCTGGTGCTTATGCTCTTAATTGCCATCTCTTAAATAGCACCAAATCAAAATCTCTCCACTTTTCAGCTGTCTTTTGGAGGACGTACGTAATAAGGTTTTTATTTAGTAAACCAATCCTATGCATGGTTTCAGCACTAGCCAAACCACCAACTCCTAGCTCTAGAAAAACAGGCACTTGGCACCCTTGTGATGTCATACAGAGAAGTCACAGGGCAGTACCTGAGGGTCTGTAGGTTGCACACTTTGGTACCAGATAACTTTTTTTTTTCTTTATAAGAAAGACTGAGTACTCCACACTGCACAATAATTCCTCCCAGGGTTTTAACTTTGTTTTATTTTCAAAACCAGGTCCAATGAGCTTTCTGAACAGCTGGTGTAGCTACAGAGAAACCAGCTTCCTTCAGAGAGCAGTGCTTTTGGCGGGGAGGAGGAAATCCCTTCATACTTGAACATTTTCTAATTGCTTATTTATTGTATTCTGGGGTATGGCGTAAGTACAGAGAAGCCATCACCTCAGATGGCAGCTTTTAAAAGATTTTTTTTTTTTTTCCTCAACACCATGATTCCTTTAACAACATGTTTCCAGCATTCCCAGGTAGGCCAAGGTGTCCTACAGAAAAACCTTGGGTTAGACCTACAGGGGGTCTGGCTGGTGTTAACAGAAGGGAGGGCAGAGCTGGTGCGGCTGGCCATGGAGAAAGCTGACTTGGCTGGTGTGGTACAGAGAAGCCAGCTTGTTTACATGCTTATTCCATGACTGCTTGCCCTAAGCAGAAAGTGCCTTTCAGGATCTATTTTTGGAGGTTTATTACGTATGTCTGGTTCTCAATTCCAACAGTTTAATGAAGAACTAAATAAAATGCTAGGTTCTACCTTAACTGTGTCCATTATTCTGTGAAAGTGTTTTGGTATGAATATGATCTGAGAACATATTCTTTATCCCTGAATAATTGTAATCTTCCCATGGTTCAGGGAAATCCCCTCAAACCCCTTCAACCATGACTGCAAGCACTTTAATAGGTTTGTAAATCCTATCCCTAGCACTAAGAAAAATATCACAAGATTTGATCTGTTTGTCCAGCCTTTTTGGCTGATGCAATGCCCAGGATCCATGTGTCCTTACTGCAACAGCCATTCAACTGCCAGGAATGTTTTAAAATTGTCCAAGATTCAAGGACATAAAACATGGAGGGAATGGTAATGTTCAGCCTGGAAAACCTAAAACCCATTATCTAGCTTTCCAGTGTGAAAAAGTTTACTTAAGTATGCCTTAAGTTTTCATCCCTTTATTATAAACAGGTGTTAAAGGCTGCAGTTAGATGTTCAGTACATGACACAGTTGGCAAAGTTTTTGAACAGTGGTGAGGCCAGGTTCTAATCCATCTTATAGCTAAAGTGAAAATTTGGACATAAAATTACAGTGAAGATGCTACAAGTTTCTAAAACCTTATATTGAGTTTTTAGAGGTCTACACAAGAACTTGAACCATCCCTTTTTAAGCCTAGGAGCTAAAGTACAGACAGCCATTTGGCACGTTTATAACAGCATGTATGAAAATCAAGCGGTGGTTCAACTTTTTACTGTATTAATCTAAATGTGAGAACCAAGGAATGCTTGATTACACCTATTTGGAGGCTTAAAAATTTATAACTGTTGGGAGGGGAGGCAAAGTTAAATCTGAGTGTCTTTAAAAGTTTCAAAAGGCCCTTTTTTAGAGAACAATGCTGGTCAAATAAGAGGAATGGGGAGAAATTGGGTGCCTGTAGGCTGCCTAATATGGGGGGGAAAGATTTTAAAAATAAGGTGAAGAAATAGTAACCAGCCCAGGGAGAAGAGAAGCAAAGGTGTCAAATGGGGTGATGGTGACTGCAAATGGCTGAATATCAAAGCACACCATGTTATGGAAGGAAAGGTCAAATGTTTGGGTTAGAATGAAATTAATGACTACAAAGTTTTGAAGGGATGACCTGGCCAGGTACAAAAGATCCAAATACTGGGAGTAGAATGAAGTGGAATACAAAAGCCTGGCTAAAAGGACTTGAGGGGTGCCTGGGTGGCTCAGCTGATTGGGTGTCTGCCTTTGGCTCAGGTTATGATCTCCAGGTTCTGGGATTGAGCCCCCCATTGGGCTCCCTGCTCAGAGGGGAGTCTGCTTCTCCCTCTCCCTCTGCCCCTCCCCACTGGTCGGGCTTGCTGTCTCAAATAAAACCTTAAAAAAAAAAAAAAAAAAGGTTGAGAGCCCATTCCTATAATGGCTGCACAGGGCCTGATTCCTCCTGAAATCTGAACTTTATTCCAATGAACAGCTTTTCTCATAAACAGTATTAAGATGACCACCTTTCCACTCCATCGCACCCCAACATTTTCAGAAAAAGAGGTGGTATACTAACAGTTTTGGGATAGCAACCTTGCCTATATTAAAACTATTAAGAGTCCCTTCCCCAAATGAAGAACTACTTTTCTTACCAGTCAAGTAATGGGGCGTGGGGGGGGGCAGGCGTAGTGCAGGGGAATAGAAGATAGCTGAGGGGCACCTGGGTGGCACAGCGGTTAAGCGTCTGCCTTCGGCTCAGGGCGTGATCCTGGCGTTATGGGATCGAGCCCCACATCAGGCTCCTCTACTATGAGCCTGCTTCTTCCTCTCCCACTCCCCCTGCTTGTGTTCCCTCTCTCGCTGGCTGTCTCTATCTCTGTCAAATGAATGAATAAATAAAATCTTAAAAAAAAAGCTGAACTTACTAGCAAAGGACATTGTGCCAAGGTATGTTGTGTCCTTGAGGTCTGCAAAACTACTGAAAATCAGTGTGTCCCCACACTATTCTTACCAAGCAATCAAGAAACCCTGTGGCACAGCTACCGCTAGCTAACCCACACAATGCCTTGTAGGAATCCGGCTTCAGTGGGATGCTCTTATTCAGGCCCAACCTGCACAAGTGCACCTGCTCTGAGACTCCAATATAAAGGATGAAAGAACACAGAGGTAGTAGAGATGAATAGACTGAAGAAGAGGTAGAATTGATACAACTTGGAATTTAAGAAATGTGAGAAAAAAGGAAGACTCAAGACTGAGGATTCAGATTGCCAAAAAAATGCAGTTGCCACTCACTAATAAAGGCGAAGCAGGTCTGAGTTGGGGATGAATGTAAGTTCTGTTTAGGACGGAGTCTGAAAGCTTTGTGGGATATCTAGGTGGAGCTAGTTAGATCTACAGGTCCAGGGCACAGGAAAGAAAGCCAAGCAGCAGCATCACTGGAAACCATGAGGTGGACATCATCATCTCAAGTGTGTGTACAGCGAGAAGGCAGCTGCCTAGGAAAGAACCACTGACTGAGGGGGTGGGGGTGGGGGTGGGGTGGGGCATGGGAAGCAAAGCCTGAAAATAGAGACGCCATCCTTTATCAAAGTTACTGGGACTACCAATTTACTGCTAGTCTTTGCTATGCGACCATGAGCACCCAGAGCAGGAGCCTTTTTTTTTTTTTCCCCCTTTTTCTCTATGCATTCTTACTTCCTAGCCCAATGCCAGGGCCCGGCGTTTGAATTTTCAAGGAATTGCGGTGCTTCCTCAATCACTCTCTACATCCAAACCTACAAAATAACTGCAAACATACACTAATCCACCAAGTTTGGTTAATTCCTACTTCATATCACCTTCTGCTCACCAAAGGCTAGGATAATGCTAAATACACTATGCTTGAAGGAACTACTACCAATCATCTAACTTTCCTTATTAGTTTAACTCTGTCCTAGTCTAACTATTCTCATAGCTGCTAGTGAAAAACTTACTGGCTGTATACATAATAGGAACAATGAAAAAACCACAACTGTAGGAAAAGAAAATTACTCTGTGCGTTAAGAACTTGATCCTAATCTTACCTGTAACAGACAAATTTGAAGCTACATTATTTCATAATTATTGTCAGTGATTCTGCAAATTACAAGAGGCAGGGTATGGGACCTTAAGTCAGACGACATTCAAACCACCAATACATCTCTTAACTAGGTGTTGTCTTTGAGCAAATTATATTGTCTCTGAGCCTCACCTTCTCCAACTATAAAACAGGGCTAATGGCCAGTAAGGACTAGATGCAGGAACGCAGGCACAATGCTTCACACAGCGCCTAGCACGTAACAAGTACTTAAGAACAGTTGGGTATCATTGTCATCATGGTACATTAAATCTCTTTCCCCAAGGAGCCAGTCACTTTAAACCCGACTCACCCCTTTATCCTAGAAGGGCGTTTTCATATTGCTTTTAAACTCCTCCTATCCCCTCAATCTTGATTTGATAAATCTTATCCTTGCTTCACTTCCTTGGCTCCTCTAAGGTATCCTATCTGAATTTAAAAGAACCATAGGCAAGGAAAAAATGTATAAAATATCAATTTCTTCACATTTCACATAGGTTAGTGGTCCTATGGCTGGTTGCTCCCACATCTGTACCCAACATCTGCCCCCGTCAGAACTCTGAGTGGACAGGGTCAGAATTCGGCTCAGGAGGATTAGAATTTGAAGAATCTGTGCTTGAATGACTCGACTCTCCAACCGGCTCAAAGGGTCGCAAGTTTGCGTAAGTCACCTCTTGGGCCAGCTGCTCCAGGGAAGGGCGGCCTAATACCAGATTTCGAAGTGAGATACAAGTCATGAGGAAGCTGAAAAAGAGGGAAAAGGTCACCCAGTCTAAACTCCTGTTTCTATGTAGGAATTCCTGCCAAAGCCCTAAGGACTATCTGATGCTACCTTTTCTCATTCAGGAATAGGTGAAAATATCGCCCCAGTGACCCACCCATCCAGCTGGAAGGGGCCCCACTCTTCATATGATCTGGTAAAGGAGTCCAGAGTGGGGTAGGGATAACCCACAAGAGGCTGTGATAAGCTGAGGCGGAACAAGATGGCAGGCCATCAGACACAGGTCACTTACTCTTACCATTAAGTCAGAGAAAGGGGAATGGAGAGGGAAAAAGATACTTAGCACTAGACTGTCCTTTCCTGGGAAAGTACTATCCCCCTGCCCGCCTCCACCCCGCCATTATCTTTACCAGAGAAAAGTTATCCAACTGGCAAGCATCTGATGGCAATGACTAGTACTGCTGTGGAAAACCTACCTGCGACGAAAGATATAGAGCTTCCGCAGCAAGAAGCGGAAGAGTCGCTCGTGGAAAGCGGTATTTCTCCGGCGTTCAAGCTCTTGGAGCCTTCGCTGGCGTCTAAGAAAGGTCTGAACCAGTGGTGTTGGTTCAGGGCCCCCTTGTACTTCCCCTTCCAGCAGAGGCTGCAGCTCTGGAGGTAGAGGCCCCGTTTCTGCCCAGAAGGTGGCAAAAAGAGAAATCGCTGAGATTATTCTTTTAGAACTCTCACCAGCTAGAAGCTTCAAGTTCATTCTTTAATGGCTCGATCCTCATGCACAGCCCTGATTTCTCATAAGCAGGTGCTTTCTCAGCCCAACTCTTTATATACTCACCAGTTCCATTCTCCACCTTCTCCTTCAATTCCTGCAGATATGCCAGGTCTTGCTCCAGGGCAAGCTCTGTAGTATTGACGTAGATGTACATGTAGCAGGAAGGACCGGGTGAGATCGTATGCACCTTATGGTATTCACCAGCAGGCAACTGACAAGGGCGAGGAAACGGATATATGTGACTCCCTAGCCTTTCCCTCAGCAGCCTATGTGCTTCCTACAATACCTACTTTCTGGACCCCAATCCACCCCCACCCCCCTACTGAGGCACTTTCTTCTCATTGTGTTTTGGAGTCCAAAGGAACTGACTTCTAGAATCCTGGATGAGGCTACTCACAGCCCCAGGGCCCTTGCTTTTTGAGTCCCACTTTAAAGCCCATAATAAATTAACTCCACTCATCTAAAATTTCTGCCATTGTTAATTCCAGCAAAATACCTGCATTTTTTCTCCTTCCTGAAGAGTCTGATTCTTCTGTTCTGCCACAAGCTCGACAGTCACCTCCCCCTGCAGCAGCTGAATGCTAGTGTTGCCCAGGTCTTCACTCACAAAATTCTCTAGGTGCAGCCCTGCCAGGGGCAACAGAGTTCCCCATCAATCCTATGGAAGATGAAATCACTCCCAGCCAGAACAGACATCACACCTTTACCACCACCACCCCTCGGGTTTCAAGAACATTCCTCCCACCAGGAATGCCCCTCTCCACTCTACCACATGCAGTGTCCCCAGTCAAGGAAGCCACGGGGAAAGACAGCAAAGCTTTCTCTGCTTTCCTCCATACCAGGGAAATCTGCAATGAAGACCACCTCAGTATGGTTGTCCAGGCTGCTCTTGATTTCCTGTAACTTGGTCCTCCAGGGAGACAGGTCCATCAAGAGTGGCTGCAGCCAAGGTGTACGTTGGAAGGGGGACCAGGCGGCCTGCACGATGTCCACACGAGGGTCAAAAATCCTTAGGAAAGAAAACCATGTTCTAAGGAGACCACAGCCGCCTACCTACTGGAATTTCTGGTTCTGTTCCGTTCATCATTGTTCCCAGAGGGAACAGGGTCTCCAGATAGAAGAAATGGCTTATGCCAGCATGTTATTGCCATTCTGGGGCACAGAGAGAAGAGGAAAGAGATTCTGGATATAGGGAAAGAATGGGGTTAGTGGCCACCCGAGGAGAATTGTGTTAACAGCTTCTTAAAAAATAAAAGGTCAGTAGTTACCTTTTCTTCTGGTTGATGATGCCCCCTGCTGGAAGCAATCAGCTATGCCCACAACCAGGTGAATAGGGACATGCACCAGAGGGACAGACAGCCTTTTAAGCAAGACAACACTGGGGAGCATGGGCTATTCATCTAGGCAAAAGGAGTGGGACTTCATTTTTCCCCTTCTCTATTCCCCTTGCCCACCTCTGCTGGAAGCGGTCATTGATGGAGACCCAAATATCAAAGTAGATCTGGGGCTCAGTGACATTGTACTTGGGAAGCAGGTGGCTCAGGCAAGTGGCATATTGCTTCAGCATGTCTGCGTGATCCTTCCATCGCCGGCTCTGTGTGAATACCTGCCCCAAACCCCCACATTAGTCCCACCTCATCATGGTCAACCTCCCAGACAGGTCATGCACCGCCAATGGCACTAAGAGATCCCTGCCTGGTGCCTGTTTTGACCAGGAAAATAAAACCCTGAACTTGTCTTTGGGGAAGAATTTTTCAGTGCTGGGCTTTTTAATACTTACCTTTCCTAAGCCTACTTTCAATTCAAGGGAAGTGAATGGCACTGCTCTATTTCAACTTCGACAAAAGAAGGGTCAACCTGGCTCCTGAGCAAGGGCAGAGTGGACCCAAATGTGTTTTATTTTATAATTATGTTTAGGACCAAATCAGACCCCGATGCTCCAGGGAGCTCTGAAGAACTCTAAGTCGTCAACATCAGCTATCTCACCCCAGGGTTAAGGTAGCCCAGCTCGCCAGTGCGGCCATCACGGTAGGTGATCTTCACGTGCTGGTGGGAGCGTGAGTGCACCATCATGTCCCAGGAATAGCCATACAGCCCATTTGTCCAGTTGTTATAGCCCTGAGAAGGCAGGGCAGAGGCAGTCAGCCCAACCGTTCTCATATTAACCCCATCCTCAACCAACACAGGGCTGTGAAACGAACCCCATACTTTCCCTCACGCTGTGCCCTCTGCCACCTCCCAGGCTAACCCCAGGCCACGCATACCTGGGTGAGGAAATGGGAATAGGGCAGGAAGAGCTGCTCCAGGAGGTAGAGCAGGGTGAAGGCAGCACCTAGCTGATGGCGCAGCCCGGGCTTCTGGCCACCTTTGGCCCGGCTCCTCTTATACACGCAGGACACACTGGGCTGAGGGGCAGCCTTGAGGGGCAAAAGTTCCTGCAGCCTTTCGGGGAAGCGAGATACTAGCTTCCGGGGCCACTCAGGGGAGCAGAAGAGAGGGCTGCTGGCCAGCATGACGTAGGGGAACATACCTAGAAAAGGAGGGAGGAAATAAACGCTTCAGGAGTTTGGCTGGGGGGACCATGGGCAATCCCCTCAAGCCCTCTCCTTTAGGAATCCTCTCCCACGTATTCCACTTGTGATGAAAGAAGCTCTTAACTAAAGGAGTCTTACTTCCCCGAGACGCCTTACTCTGCAACATACGAGCTGCAGAGGCCCCAGTCCTCGGCTCCCGTTTACTGCCATTTCAGTGACTGCCTCTGGCTCAGTGCAGCTCCGGCTGCCATGGCCATCTCCCACCCCTTGCACACCTGGGGCGTCCCACCTCCTACCAGACCACAGGTACTGACCAATGCTGAAAAGCTGGGAATTCATGCAATGGAAGTAGGACACGAAGAGGAGGCCAATGGACCTCGAGGCATCAAAAAAGAGCAGGAAACCAGCTGAGAGGTCGAGCAGCAGTCCGCACCAGTGCACCACTAGTAGACTGGTCATCTCCTCGGACAATACTAGCCTGCAGACACAGGAGACAAAGGTCAGGCACCAGCCCACTGGAGAACCCAGCATTTACAGCACGTTCACAGCAAATCTACCTCCGCTCACCCCGTCCTTACCAAAGGAAGTACCCTTGCAGGTGGGTACAGGAACTCTACATAAAGACACCCTATGGCAGAGTTTCCAACCCCCTTTCATTGCCACACACTTAAGGTGTTCAACTTTTTTCAGTATACCCTATGTGCTAATCAAGGGCAGATTTTCAAGGGCGAATCTGATTGAGAAGTGAGTGTATTTGGTGGGGGTGGTGATGAGGGGTAGATTCTTCATGGAGGTTATAAATGAGAAGAAACTTTAAAAGGTGAATGCCTAACATAATAAAATCAAACTTTTGGAACTGGGAAATAACAGGGAAGAGAAAAAAGAACAAAGTAAAATACAATAACAAGAAAAACAGGAGGAAGGGAGAAATCAAGAGTTTTCTAAAAGGCAGCAACGACGGCTTTGTCAGGCAGGGACTGTCCATCTTCTAAGTCCACTGGCCGAGGAGTCCTGGCAAGAGGCTAGGGTGGCCACCCAGGGACAGGGGCCCCACCCACGGCAGCTGCTGGGAGCATGGACTCATTCACCAAGTCACCTTATTTGGATTCTTTCCTTCCCTTTTGTTTTTTAGGTTTTTTTCCCCTTCATTCTGGCCCCTACCACACATCTCCCAGGGACAGGTAAGACCTTGATGTTTTGGTATCACTGACTCCACCTTCTGCTGAAGAGAAAGATGAGCGGACAGAGGAAAGCATGTGGCAGATTCAACCAAAGTGGGAACAGCAGCTGTTCCACAGACCTGAGGGAGGTGAGTCACCCACTGTGTACCTGTGCCGCAAGGAGAACTCTGCTCTGACTGACACTCACTTGAAAGGACCGAAGAGCCAGTGCCGGGACAGATATTCCATGGAATAGCCTTCAACCCAGTCTGCGTCCAGCTTTTTCACACCCGCAATGAAGTACACAATGAAGATCTGCAAAGACAAAACGCAAAGCAAATGTTCAAACAAGAAAGAACCTGGTTTTCTACAGACTATCAAAAAATGACCTACGTTCCGATCCGAGTTCAGGGCCTAAAGATTAGATTCATTCAATTCACTCATCTGAGATCTTTACTTGTCCAACAAATATTTATGGACATTCTACCAATGCTAGGCACAGTATTAGGTCCCAAAGGAAGTCAGGAAGCATAGATCTCTCATAGGGTGCTCATCTAGCAAGGACAAAGCTCTATCCTTTCCATGACAAGGCGAGAGAACCCACAGACCAGGGGACTGGAAACGAAAGAGTCAGCCTCGCTTTCCAGCAAAAGGGAGAAAAGGGAAGATCCGGGGAGACAGTACAGTGCTGTCTGGCAGCAGGATGGTCATGCTGACAGTAGCTGTCGAAGAACACCCCCCTCTTTCCTAAAATCCTGTACCTGGCCACGGAGCACCGCATAGTTCCAAAGGGGCACATGGGCATTCCGCTTATGGGTGTTCAGCAGGCCGTCCACAGACCTACACCAAGGGAAGTAAGGATTAGGGACAGCTTCTTAGTCCAGCACATTTCTACCTTTCTTTTTAAGTGTAATTATCTATCCCAGGACATCTCCCATATTCTCTCTGGTACTCTGGGATCTTCTGAGGCTCTTTACAATTAATTACATGAGCAAATTTAACAGAAACAGAAATATTACTAGTGGGTTAGAACACACAGTTCAGTGTTTACCATTAGTTAGTAAATTAGTCTGTCTTAATGGAACAAATCAGGAAAAGGATTACAATGCTTCAGAATATGACTGAATTTGAAAAAGAATGAATTTGAGGGAGTGTTTGAAAAGCAAAAGGTGTATGTAACTATATAGTATATTTAAGAAAAAAAAATTTTCATATCCAAAAGAAGCCGACACCTCAGAGACCTGGATGCCAGGATCTAGTGCTAGAGGGTACCTTGGGAAAGAACCGATAAACCCAAGATACTAAGACTAGATATATTCTGGGAAGGCAGAAGCAAAGCAGGTTTCAAGAAGACAATGAACGAGCAGAGAGGTTGGGAAGGAGGCAGCTTACAACTTGCCGTTAAGAGGCTCATGGCATCATAATGAGGAAAAATTTAAAGTGTTTCGTATAGTGCCTGCCCACGTGGAAAGCCCTGAGTAAGGCATAAGTATTTTTTCAAATTGTGTAAAAATCATAAAAATGAAACTTTTCAGGAGTACTCTGTCAAAACTGTCTCTTAATTTTATATGATCAGAGCTGGGCATTCTCAGTGAGTTTAAAGGTTTACAAAGGGGTATCTGTAGGTATAATTAATGACAGAAATCACTAACAAATTCAAGGTTTGAGATTTTTTTCCCTATAGCCATCTTACTGACATCTCATATTTGCTTTTCACTTAGTGGGAAGAACCCCTAGAGGTCATCTGCTCTGCCACCCTATCTCCAAATCCCTTCACCACCTCCCCTGAGAGATGGTCACCTAAGCCAGAGGTGGGGGAGGGTTATCTCCTCCCAGGACAGCACTGCCGAGCAGCCCTGGTGGGCCCTCTCCTTCTGACATGACTTTGCCTCATAGCAACTTCTACTCTTGGCTCTAACTCTGCCCCTCTGGGCTCACACAGAGGAAGTCTGCTTCCTCTTCCACATGACCACCCTTGAAGTATCTGAAAACATCTATGTCTGGCTTTAGTCTTCTCTTCTTCTAAGTGGATTACAGGAAGTGGATAGATCAAGGCACCTGGGGAGATATGGAAAGAGTGAAGGGGTGGGAATGGAGCCATTTTGCTTTTTGTCATCCCAAGTGCCCCAACCTCACTGACCCTTCCCCCTCCCAAATTCATCCAGACCGAAGTGTGACCCCGTAACCACACTTTGCAAAGCATGGTTGAAAATACGTTTGCTGGAGCAAATTCTAGGACCTCACCGGGCCCCTACCACTGGTAACCATCCCAACCTGGCCAACCCCTTCCCCTTTCCCCTAGAATCATACCAGTAGTGGTTTGCATCCATGAATGTCAGCTGAAAGGCCAACAAACCATACAGATAGGAGTGGTTGTTCCATGACGTCTTGTCCAGGAGAAACACATACCAGTATGGCAGCAGGAATAACACACAGCTTATCCGGTAGCACAGGCCCAGCATCATGCCCAGTGCCCCTGGGATTTGTGGGGGAGAGGATTAAGAGGTAAAAGGGTCACCACAGACCCAGCTCCCCCGGGACAGGCTGTGGGTGGGATTAAGAAAAGTCATCGGACATTTTATAATCGTGAAATCAAATGAAAATCAAATGTTAGTTTAACATTTTAAAAAGATTTATGGGGTCACAGCTCAGATGACACACAGGTCAGCAGGATGAAATTAGGAATCACGGCGGAAGTGAATTAATGAACCCAAGACTGTGGTCATTCACCAGCATGCTTTGTATTTCTGTGTTTTAGGTAGGCCAGTCAATACTCCCATATCTCCCATACTTTCCCTCACCCAGAAACATGATGGTATAGACAAGATACATCCAGTCAAGTGGTAGTGGCTGCAGGGCATCCAGCAGGGGGAAACGGCACACATCCAGACCATCTAGGTATCTTCGGTCCAGGGAGCTGAGTCCCCGCTCTTGAGGAATGTCCAACACCATCATCAGCCCTGGGAAGGCAGTCGAGGAGGGGCCGTTAGGCCTCAGCAAAGGAAGCAGTGGAATACACTGGAATACAGTTGGGATGCACCCAGCTCCAGGGTCAGATTTCTTTTTTTTTTTTTTTTTAAGATTTTATTTATTTATTTGACAGAGCAAGAGACAGCCAGCGTGAGAGTGAACACAAGCAGGGGGAGTGGGAGAGGAAGAACCAGGCTTCCAGCAGAGGAGACTGATGTGGGGCTCGATCCCAGAATGCCGGGATCCCGCCCTGAGCCAAAAGCAGACGCTTAACAACTGAGCCACCCAGGCGCCCTCAGGGTCAGATTTCTTATGTAACCCTGGCTCTGCCATTTATTCATTCATTCAACAATAATTACTGAGTACCTGCTCTGTGCTAGGCATTATGCCAGTTGTGTGATCTCAGATAGTCACCGCACTTCCCTAAGCCAACTCCTCATTCCCTATGTGAGAAAGGGACTCATATTTTACAGGGTTACAGGGGACACCTGGGTGGCTCAGCTGGTTAAGCGTCTGGGTTAAACGCCTGCCTTAGGCTCAGGTCATGATCCCAGGGTCCTGGGATGGAGCTCCACTCCAGGCTCTCTGCTCAGCATGGAGCCTGCTTCTCCCTCTTTCCCTCCCCCCTGCTTATGCTTTCTCTCTCTCAAATAAATAAAATCTTAAAAAAAAATTTACAGGGTTACAAAGAGGATTAAATGAGAGAAGTGTACAAAATGCTGTAACAGCTGTTCAGGTTTTCATAATTTAAGGTCTGTCCTACGAGCACATAAAAAGTGTTCTAGGGTGGTGCGTCTAAACTTTTTTCACTTTTTTTTTTTCCCCAACTTTTTTTCATTTCCCAGCACACCCAGAAAACAATATTTGGCTTACCACACTAGAGCAAACAGAAGGGGCTACTCAGGTCTGGAAGCCAGTTCCAGTTATGGCAGGGTTTCTCAACCTCAGGACTACTCACATTTTCGGCTGGTTAATCATTTGCTGGGAGGGGCTATCCTAGGCATCATAGGTCACTTAGCAGCATCCCTGGCTCCTAAGTAGAAAGCAGTAGCCACCTATTTCCCTTCCCCCAAGTCGTGACAAATAAAAATGTCTACAGACATTGCCAATGTACCCTGGAGAGCAAAACTGCCCCCCGTTGAGAACCACTGGGCTAAGGGGATTAATATCTTAGCACATCTGTAACCCATTCCAAGCATACATGCTGTGACCTATGAGTTAGGAAACTCTGGAATAAGGAGTAGCAGCCAAAATGTCTGCCCTGTCATCCCTGCTATTTCTCTGGGGTCTGGTCCTGAGAATAGTTACTTGGCAACTTCATGCCACAAGCAAGATGGGTCTCTGGTCATCTGCCTCTGTATTTCCTATGGCCTCAGATCAAAGCATTTCTGGCCTCCAAACCCTAATCAGAGGGGACGAAGGTGGATTTGATCCTAAACTCCACAAATATCTCTTCCAGAAAATCAGTATCTTCAGCTCTGAAGAAAAGGGAGGCAAGTCACTAAGTAACCAAGAAACTCACAAGGGATGGTTATTGTCCCACCCACCACCACACTGGTCCCTCCAGAAACCCGATTTACCAAAGAGAAAACGGAAGACAGCCAGGCTGGCAGGATCCGTTGGTCGATTCAGCAGGGTCACCAGCCTTCCCCAGCTGGAAACATCTGTCCACTCAAACCCCAAGAGTGTCCCCATTCCGCTGCCCTGTCTGGGCCGTGAAGACTGTCCAGCCTTATCTTTCTGTACTTTATCTGCAAACAACAAACAAAGTGTATGTGTAGGTGTGGGGGTGGAAGTGCTTTAAAATCGGCTCTTCCCCAAATCACAGAAATCACGGCCCCTACAGCCCCAGGGTTTCTCCCTACCAGGGTTCTCCCCCTGGTTTCTGACTACTAGAAACACCCTCTCAGTGCCAGATCCCTCTGGATCTCCCAATGTCCCAGCACCTCTCTCAACTACAGCCCCCTAACCGCAAAGCGTCCCGAGTGTCACCATCACCCCAAAGCCGTGGACTGCAATCTCCCTCTACAAGCCCCTTACAAACAGAGACCCCTTTCCCAGGATCCCACAGGGCAGTCCTACCGCCCCCGCCCCTTTGAGACAGAGCCCCTCTCTCCCTCCACCGCATGGGAGGACTCTCAGCCTACGTGAGTCCGGCTGGACCCGCGCGGACCGGGCAGACACCGCCATGGCTCCGCTGAGGTGAGACGGCCAAAGGCGTAGCGGCCAGGCAGGGAACGGCGCGAGGAATCACTTCCCTAAGCCCCGCCTCCCCGACACATCAGCACGCGCGCGGCCGGCCGGAAAGCGCTGGGACTGTCGTGAAGGGCTCTCGGCGGCGGCGCCTGTTCCCTGCTTGGCGGCAAAGGGCGGAGCGAGGAGCCTTGGAGTAGGGGGATAGGGCGCTCGGCCTGGTCTCGTCTTACCCGGTGACGGAGGAGGAGCAAGGATGCTCCCAGACGCGCCTGTCTTCGGCCGCTGGACCAGTCTCGCCGTGAAGCGTCCCAAAGCCCCTGGCGCTTTCAGCCCTAAGAAGTCTGAGTCCTGACCACTTCCTTGGGTCCCCCCTCCGCCCCCATTCAGTCTCTCCAGGTTGTAGTGGCCCTGCGGTGCTCCCTGACGTGAGCAATACGGGTGCAAATGTCAGACTCTTTTCCTCAAGAAGTCGACCACCGAGTTGAAGACGCACCTGGGAGGGCTGTCCCGGCGTAGGGAGAGGGTGCGAGTACCTTTATTCTCTCTTCCAGTACCGGCCAAGAACCAGAGGTTTGAAATCAGCTGGGGAAACCGGAACGACACAACCGCAGGGGGATGTAGAATAGGGACAGTGCGTAGAGTGTGGTCCATCAGGGAGGATCCCTAGAGGTGAGTCTTGAACAGCACTGCAATATCTAATTTTCTGCCCTGGGACTGCACAAGTAGTACTGTCTTATTTTATATGCAAATCTAATGTCTGGATTCATTGGAAACAGCTGGATTCTCATATCTGCTTCTGCATTTGATCTGGTGTTGATTGAAGTATGTGAAGGAAATCTGGCCTCAGATACTTAGTTGGAAAAAGGAAAAGCACTTTAATAACCTTTTTAGATAATTGTGGGTATCCTTCTTTGATACCACACCTAAACTTAAAAGTGGTAGTTTTTTAAAGGTTAGTCAGATGTAGAATCTGAAACCATTTCAATGAACTTTATGCTTTGTCACATTAAAATCATTGGTATATCTTCCACTTTGAATGGACCTTTTACAGAATCATACGGATAGTCATTTGGAAAACATTGGTTCACTGAGTTACGCTGCTCTTCTAAATGCAGAATCTCTTAAATGCTGGGAAGCTGCCAAGCTCACAGTGGCGAATACAAGTTTTCCAAAATTCTAATTTTCATTTGAAAGTGCAAATTTATTCATTGGCAACAAATACTGTCTGTTGTTTTCCTTCAAGGAACAGCCACACTTCTTTCATTTTTGAAAAAAATACCTGCCAGATGTGCCAGTTTGAATAACCATAGTTTATCTAATATCCACAAGTAAAAGGATGTTTCATTTTTAAAAAGGAAAGAAAGGGGTGCCTGGGTGGCTCAGTCAGCTAAGCATCTGTCTTTGGCTCAGGTCATGATCCCGGGTCCTGAGATCAAGCACCCGTCAGTCAGGCTCTCTGCTTAGCGGGAAGCCTGCTTCTCCCTCTCCCTCTGCCCCTGCTCCTGGGCTCTCACTCACTCTATCTCTCAAGTAAATAAAATCTTAATTTAAAAAAAAACAACAGAGATACTCAACATCTTATTTTATTAGGGAATTGTAAATTCAAACAATAATGAGATAACTGTTAGAGTGTTTAAAATCTGAAGCAGCAGCACCACCAAATGCTGGTGAAGGGGAGCAACAGGAACGCTACTTCATTGCTGGTAGGAATGCAAAATGGTACAGACACTTCGGAAAACAGTGTGGCAGTTTCTTACAAAACTAAACATGCTTTTACCATATGATCCAGCAATTGTGCTCCTTGGTATTTACCCAAATAGTTGAAAAATTATGCCCACAGAAATATATAGCAGCATTATTCATACTTGCCCAACTTGGAGGCAACCAAGATGTCCTTCAATAGGGGAATGGATAAACAAACTGGCACATCCATTCAGTGGAGTAGTCAGGGATAAAATGAAATGAGCTATCACGCCACAAAAGGATGTGGGGGAACCTTAAATTCATATCCCTAAGTGAAAGAAACCAATCTGGAAAGGTTACATACTGTATGATCCAAACTGATATTCTGGAAAAGGCAAAACTGGTTTTAAGGCAAAAGATCAGTGGTTGCCAGGAAATGGGGGGAAGGAGGGAGGGATAAGGTGGAGCACGGAATTTTTAGTGAGGTGAAACTACTCTGGATGACACTGTGATGGTGTCATGTGCATACATGTGATTATACATTTGTCAAAACCCATGGAATATGACCCCTAATGTGAACTGTGGACTTGGTTAATAATAACGTATCGATCTTAGCTCATCAATTGTAAAGAAAGCAAATACACCATACTAGTACAAGCTGTTAATAATGGAAGAAAAGTGGGAGAGTGATAAGGGGTGTGTGGGAACTGTCTGTACTACTCAAAAAATTAAATCCTGTTGATTTTAAAACTTTACTTCAGCTCACAGTTGAACTACACAAGTGCTTTTTCTCGGAACAGCTGTGAGACAGCCATCACACTTGGGGATGCCAAGTGCTGTGTGTGTATTTCCCATTTCTTCCCACAAAATAGTTAAGGGTGTGTACTCCAGTGTCAAGAATTAATGAAAATAATTTATACTGCTTCATTAGGGATGTTGGAAATGGCATTTTTTGAAAATGCAAGTGTGCAGCCAGGAGGAATACAAGGACTACTACTACAATTTGGTGCCACTGTCTCATTCCTGCTAAGTTGCCAACAGTTTTATTACCCTCAGTTGCTTTTCTAACATCAGTCCAAATGGCAACATAGTTAAAAGGACAAATAATATATCAGTATTATCATAGAAGTAGTTTTGTTCTTGAAGACCCCAGGGGTTCGTGGACCATGCGCCGAGAACCACTATCCTAAAGGAAAAGAATGTATGGAGTAGATGTAAAAGTAGGTGGGGATTACTAGGGACAGATGTGTTTGGCAGGTAGAATCATGGGGCTAACAGTGTTCCTGCTTCTGAGGGTCTGGCCCATTTCTAGGTTATCCTAACAGGCAAGGTAGGCCAAGTCACTTTGGAAGCCATAGATCTATTTAGGGGATGAATCTCTTAATCTGCTCTCAAACCCCAGTTCAAATGAATTCAGTGTGGGTTGGAAAGTTTGGGCTAGCTCTTCTAAGACCACTCAAAATTAGATGGTTCCATTAAATTCAGCATTTATAGTCTGTTATGTGCCATGAACGGGACAGGTTATAGAGAAAGAAACAAATTATTAAGCTGTGGCCTCTGTCCTCTAGGAATTAATGGATAAGGAAACATAATAATAAAAGAATATGGAAATAATAGAAGAAGAAGAATAAAATGTACAAAATCCTAAGTATTAAATGAGGTTCAAAGTGCTGTGGGAGCGCTGAAGAGGAAGTGAATCATAACTGGAGAATTCAGGCAAGTTTTTCTGAGAACTTGGAGCTGGGCTTTTAAGGATGAGTATCATTTTGAGAGGAGAGAGGGAAATCGAAAGTTCTTAGTATAGTCTTGGGTGACTGGAGAGCTTTCTGGGTAAGAGAAGTACAGCTAGTAGATGCGCTGTGCTAACTCAGTACCTCTCTACCCCATGACTGTAACTTGTTTTTGTTGAGGGGGTTGATTTCCAGTTTATCCTTTCAGGACCAGTATACAAAGACTCTTGCCGTTTACTATTCATTTATCCATAAAATGGTACAAAATTTGGGAAAGAGATTTCTTCATGGGTCTTTTCTTTTTCTTTTATTTTTTTTAAGATTTTATTTATATATTTGAGAGAGCGAGAGCGAGAGCAAGAGAGGGTGAGGGGCAGAGGGAGAAGGAGAAGCAGACTCTTTGCTGAGTGCGGAGCCCGATGTGGGGCTCGATCAGAGGACCCTGAGATCATGACCTGAGCCAAAGGCAGGCACTTAACTGACTGAGCCACCCAGATGTCCCATGCATGGGTCTTTTCTAGTAAAAATTATCTTTTTATCTGCACTGCAGGGAAAGAAGCCCTCTTTCAGATCTTTCAGTTCAATACCCCAAACATGTAGTGAGTGACTACTGTGCACATGGTGTGTGTTATTTTCAACAAGGGGACCAAAATAAGGACATAGCCCCTGCATTCACAGAAGTTAGAGTCTTGGAGTTGTCAAATGTGTATGCAGCTAATGGCAAAGCATATTACAGATTCTATAAAATAAAACGTGCGTAGGGTATTCCTAGCTTGGGAAACTGGTAGAATGGAAGTACTACCCAGCAGGAGGAATGTGGGGAAAAGATAAAGGGTTTGGTTTGGCTGTTGGAGGTGTCTGTGGAGAGGGCACTGGAGAGGCGATTGAGAACAAGGTCAGGGTTAGAGATACAGATTTGGGGATCATCCACAAATGGCTCCTGAAACCATAAAGCATTGCACTTCCCTCAGGAGACCAGGGTTTAAGCCTCTGCGCTATTGACATTTTGGTCTGTGTAATTCTTTATTGTGGGAGGGCTGTCTTTTGCATGTAGGAAATTTAGCATCCTTGGCCTCTACCCACTGAATGCCAGGAGCACATCCCCCCAGTTGTGACACCGAAAATGCCTCCACATGTTGTCACATGTCCCTTGAAGGGCAAAATCAGCCTTGCCTCATAGAGGACCTATTGCTCCAGGAGAGTGCAACATCCGAAGGGATGGTGGCCACGGGTGGAACCTTCTGGCTGTAAGAGCACAGTCAGAAAGGGAAAAAGACATTGGGAGTGATGGGGGGTGACCGTCACAGATGGGGCGGCCAGCAGTGTAACAGTCTACAAAGGGGTTTGGAGACAAAAGAGGCCTTAGCAGTGGTGAGAGCTTTACGATCCTTCAGGGAGCAATTCCAGCTGCTCCTCCTGGATGTGCCTTTTCCTTGTTTTCCAGCATTTCCCAAGAGAGGTACAGGAGTAAACTGCCACTTGGGCCATAAATAAGAAGATTGGTATAGATGTCAGTGCACCCCCAAAGCTTGCCAGTTTGCTTTGCAGGTTGTTAATATTCCTCTTTCACTATTTCCTCATTCTATTTTCTCCATTAGTCTCCTTTTTCATTTGTATAGTGCTTTAGCAGAAATATGGAAATATATGTCCGGATTATTCAATCATAAAAATAACCCCGCGAAGCAGCTTTCATTCTTCTTCCCATTTTGCAGATGAGGAAACTGGAGCTCCTAGAGGGAAGTGGCTTGCCCAAGACTACACAGCCAGCGAGTAGTAGAGCTGATACCCAAACCTTCTGATCACACAGGGGCTGAGAACACTCTTCATCACACCATGATTCCTTCTTCGGCTACAGTGCCTACCACCTAGCATTTTACTTTGCAAAGTGACTAATACTCCATTTCTCCTAAAATAGAGCTTTCCTTGTCTATAAAGGAATCAATGACTTGTTTCTCTTCTTGCATCCTGCCCATAATACCATTTCTTTCTTTTGTTCCTTTTTTTTTTTTTTAAAGTAAGCTCTAGGCCCAATGTGGCTTGAACTCATGACCCCAAGATCAAGAGTCCACATGCTCTTCTGACTGCGCCAGCCCAGCCCCCCACTCCCCCCACCCACCGTGTTACCATTTCTGCTCACAGTGCATTGTTTGCTGCCTTACTGAATGGCTTATCTTGTGAGGGTTCTAGCAGGTGGGCCTTTGACAAAGGGAAGCATTGTGGTGTGTGTACAGGTGAGGCCAAGCCTGCAGGGATTCTGCACGGTGAAGAGGAGGGTGAGCAGGTTGCAGTCCCAACTGTGGGTGCTGGGGAATCTCCCTAATGGGTGCTGGGTTTAGGCCAAGGGTCAGCTCCCTCGGGGACACCAATGTATGTCTAAGGCTGTCAGGGGCATACTAGACCCCGGTAACTCCTCAACGGCTGTGACCCTGATTTCCACCCTGGAAATCCTCCTCCATGTCTTGCTGCTCTCCTCAGCCATCCTACTCTGGTGCTTTGTTACTTGGCACCTTTCACGTTTCCCTACCCACCACCACACTTAGCATCTGGAATTCTTAATAATAGTAATCATAATAGCCACCATGTACTAATGGTTGTTTCAGTGCCAGGCACAGACAATGAGGTAACTGAGGTTTACAGACATCACATCAGTCTGTCCAAGGTCACGTGAGTATTAAGGTGTAGAACAGTGTGTCTAATAGAAATATAATTTGAACCACATTTGTAATTTTAAATTTTCTATTGGCCAAATTAAAAGAAAAGAAATGGGTGAAATTAATGTTATCAACTTTTAGAATTTAACTCAATATACCTACAACATTATTTCAACATGTTATCAGTATATAAAATTACAGCTGAGATATTTACATTCTTTTTTTGTGTAATAAGTCTTTGAAATACTTGGGGCACCTGGGTGGCTCAGTCAGTTGAGCATCCCACTCTTGATTTTGGCTCAGGTCATGATCTTAGGGTCGTGAGACTGAGCCCTGGTGTAGGGCTCCGCACTCAGAGGGGAGTCAGCTTGAGATTCTCGCTTCCTCCCCCCCTCCCCTCTTCATGTGTGCGCTCTCTGTCTCTCAAATAAATAAATCTTTAAAAAAATATATGAGGGGCGCCTGGGTGGTGCAGTCGTTAAGCGTCTGCCTTCAGCTCAGGGCGTGATTCCGGTGTTCCAGGATCAAGTCCCACATCGGGCTCCTCCGCTGGGAGCCTGCTTCTTCTTCTCCCACTCACCTGCTGTGTTCCCTGTCTCGCTGGCTGTCTCTCTGTCAAATAAATAAATAAAATCTAAAAATATATATATATATATATATATATATGGTGTGTACTCTTACATCACTTCTCAATTCAGAATTGCCCCAGTTCAAGTGCTCACCAGCCGCATGTGGTCAGTGGCTACTGTACTGGACAGTGCAAGGACAGATCAAGGATTCTGACCCACCTCAAAGGATGGTAAGAAGTGGGACAGCCACATTCTCTGTGAGAGCAGGCTGGTACTGTCCACCAAATTTCAGATTTGCAAAATATAATAATCTCATCCGATTGGAGATAAGATTTCATTATAGAGTAGAATAAAGTATCTCAAAACAGAGGTCCAAAATTTATTAATTCCTTTAAAAAAAGTGTTAGAGAAACTGACAATTTCCTCTTAGAACTGACACTGATACTTCTGGGATGGGACAGGAATGTTTGCTCCCTTTTGCATGTCCCTGTTACTATTCTGTCTTGATAAATACCATCCGGGAAGACTAGATTTTCTGTGACCTGGAGCCAGGTGGTGGAAAAATCCTTTGCCCTGGGGCCCTTCTCTGTCCATAGGGCAGGCCTCTGACCATTTCTGATGGGGCTTACCAACCCCTCGTGACGGCTTATGAAGGGACTGTTGAACTCTGGAAGGAAAGAAGGGATTGGTAAGCCGGTATTTCCTGGTTCCGACAGTGGACAGGCCTTCCTTCCGGACACTGTGCCAGGCACACTGCATGTGCTATCCTTTTACACCTCCCCACCATCCTCTGAGGTCAGCATTAGCACCTGCAAACCCCAGAGAGGTGAAGAGGTTCACTCAGGGTCACACAGCTAGTAACCCAGAGCTTTCTGACACTGTAGCCCAGGATCACAGCAGTCCAGACTTTGGGGGTTTTAACACTTTCTGCCCACCCATGAGCATGGGAACTGGTTGCCAGCAAGAGATGTTCATACCTATGTTCTGTTTCCATGTGAACTACCCCTGGTGGAGTACTTACAGTTGACTTCAGTCTCTAAGATTTGGGATCAGAGATTGAGGACAGAAAAGAAAAAAAGGAGACAGCCTGCCTATCTGTATCAGGAGGTCCAGTCTCAGGAAAACTAGGAGGGCTGCTGGATCTTTCTTTTCTTACTCCTGACAGGTTAACAGATCTTTGGTTGCCTGGGAGCCCTGTGGCTTTAAGCCTGAGCCCTGGTCTGGGAGGAGACTGGGAGGGCGACGGAGGGTGCCCGCCTACCTGGGGGAACCTGCTCGAGGTGAGGCTGGAGCGGCTCGGGATGCGAGGCGGGCGGGGGCAGGCTGAAAGTTGGAGCAAGCAGGAAGTGAAGCGAGGGCCGCCCGGGAGGAAACAGACTAGGCGCGTCCCGTCGCTGACAGGCCCGAGCCGCTGGGAGACATGGTGAGCGAGCTGGGGACTAGAAAGGGGCCGATTCAAAGACCAGCAAGAGTGGGCTGGGGGCCGGGGACCGGGAGAGCCGGTGGCAAAGTCAGAGCGCCAGGCCAGCGCTGACTGGCCGCTCTTCTTTGACAACTTGGCGACACGAAGCTCCGAGCTGCCTGGGCGGGTATTCCTGCTCCCAGTCTACTCCCTCCCTCCCCTGACCTCTGTGCTGGCCTGGAGCAGGGTTTCGGTGGGGGGTGGGGGGGATCCGAATTCCTGGCGGGGAGTTGCTGAGAGGCCCGGCATCTCCTCCTCCAGCCCGCCAGCAGCCCGGTGTTGTGACACCCAGCGCAGCACCTCCGAAGTTCTCGGGGCAGATTCTAGCCCCGAGGCAGGAGCTCAGCCGGCTGCCTTTCACTTTACATAGAAACTCCAAGAATCTGACTTTCGGCCGAGTCTAAGGAATCGGCGGGCCCCTCTCTATAAACATAAGGAAGAAAGCTAAGGCTTCGTTAAAGAACCAGAAGTTGGTTCTCTTTGGTAATCCATCTAGGTTGGACCCACGCTCCCGGCCTGTTTTCGGAGGTCGAGTGGGTCAGAGGGGGTGGAGCCTGATACTGGTTTTTCCCTCCCTGTTGGAAAACCTTATCATCAGCCAGGGAGGACTTGCCCTCCATTTCCCCCAACACCCAGGCTGCTGTTTTTATTTAATATCTGCTCAAGCAGGCGGTGGTGGCTTGGTGCCCGCACATGGTGCTATGTGGTGGGGAAAGCAGAAGTTCATGGCGCAATGGCCGTCCCTCAGGGGGCCTGGTGGGGGGCCCTGGAGCCTGGTTGCTGTTGCTCTGGGTCACAGTAATGAGGCTTCGGGGAAGCCTGGGACCGGAGCCGCTCTCCAGCTGCTGTCTTGCAGTGAGAGGGGGGTTGTGCCATTTGAGGGTGTCCTGCCAGCCACACAGATATTTTTAATGAGGACCCTTTGGTAAATAGTGGTGGGTTTTCTCTGTGCTGAGATGCCAGCTCAGCAGTCCTGTGACCCCAGCGGAGGAGCAAGGCAACCCTGAGTGGGATTTAGGGCTGCGTTTCTTTTCCTCATCAGGGGCCCTGAGAACCTGAAAAGAAACTTGATCTAGTCTGTCTAGCATCAGCACTCACCTTCTGGGGCTTCAAAATGCATTTGTTTTTGATTACATGAGTAATGCATGAAAGCATTCTCTTTGTAAACAGTTCAGGCATTTAAAAAAGCTAAAGTCCACCCAGGCCTTCCCCTCCCCTGGCCTCTGAGGCTGAGTCTCAGTTCCTACACCACTTGGCCTAATTAACCCCTGTGTTGCTGCCCAGGAGGAGGCCAGTGGAGGTGGGGGACATGATCACGTAAGGAACCTGCAGAGTGAGGTGGAGGGAGTCAAGAATATTATGACCCAGAATGTGGAGCGCATCCTGGCCCGAGGAGAAAACCTGGAACATCTCCGCAACAAGACAGAGGATCTGGAAGCCACAGTGAGATGGGGAGACCCTGGGCAGGGCGGGGGTGGGGGGTGTAGAGGAAGAGAGGGAGGGAGGATTGTAGGAGTTTGGGGGGCTGGTGGTGTTGGGGGCAAAATGAACAAGAGGGAAGTCTGCCTTTTCACTTGTTTTGGGAATTGATGATTGAGTCCCCAGTTCTGATTTCGCTCTATTCCACTGATTGGTACTGGGGTCCAGGGAATGGCTCCAGTGACTGAGGGGCGGGGGGGAATGGGTGGGGCTGACTCTTGGAGGAGTTTTTTCTGATAAGATGGCCCAGTCAGCTCTCGCATTCTTAGGCTTCTCTCCCATTAAACTGATTTTTCCCCTTTGAAGGCTGCCCTTGACAATCATTTGGGCCTGACCTCCCCAGGGTAAAAATATTTGTTTTAGAAAATCCTCCTAGAGCCTTTGGCCTTTTCTAGGAGTTACTAGGCAGGGGGCAGAGAACTGCTAGAGTTTTGCTGAGTCTGCTTTAAGAAGAAGCTGGGAAGAGCAGTGAAATTCTTTGATCCAGGGGTCCTCTGCTAGCTGAAGGCTAGAATAATATCTCCCACACATCTTGCTAGACTTCATTCTTCTCTCTCTCTCTTCAGCCAGGGGCTGAAGCCAGCTGCTCCGGGAGGGAGTAACTCTAACAAAATACTCCAGCAAAGGTTGGAACCTAACGTTCCATGGCCACAGGGAGAGACTGGCTGTGGCTTTCCACGTCCTGGGTGTCATCTTGGGTATAGTCTCCCCGGGACTTAGTGTTTCTTTCCACAGCCTAGTCTGCAGAGCACGGCCCTGGGAAATGTAATTTCTGCAACTCGAGTTGAGGAGGAAGAACAGTTTCTCTCACCTCCAACCTCCCTGCTGCCCTGGCCTGTCCTCCAGTTCCAGCCGTCCCCATGGGCAAGGAGTCACGGACCCAGGGAGATGCGGCCACCTGGAGCTTGTACTGTTTGGCCCCGGTGTGTGCTTTCCCAAGGGTGGATTGTGCAGACACTGTCCCACCCCCGAGTGTGAGCATATGTAAAAGGCCCCTCAAGGTGCATGACGGCGCAGGGGTAAGAAGAGAAGGGGGGAGACAGGGGGTCAAGGGGAGCCCAAGAATTTTAAATTTGAGCCTGGCCCATCAGAGTGTCATGAAGATGTATCTGTCAGGGTAGGAGGACAGCACATTTTTTTGTGTAACATTCTGGGACCTCAACTGCTCACTTAAATATTTAGATGTATAGCATGTGGACCTCTGTTTGGCCTCTTGTTCGGGTGGGAGGAGGCCCGGGTTCACTCTGCCTTGTCCCCAACAGTCGGAGCACTTCAAGACTACGTCGCAGAAGGTGGTTCGGAAGTTCTGGTGGAAGAACGTGAAGATGATTGTCCTCATCTGCGTGATTGTTTTTATCATCATCCTCTTCATCGTGCTCTTTGCCACCGGTGCCATCCCAACTTAGGGAGCCCCTCGCCCCCACCCTTTCAGCGCAACCCTCCATAGCGGATGCCAAGAAGGACCCTCTCTCCCATCCTCGCTGCAGGGAGTGCTGCTGCGTCCTCCCACCCTCACTCTGAGGCCCCTCTGCGACACTGTCTGCCCCAGCACCTTGGCCCCCGGAAGGAGAGAGCTAGACTGTGGCTGTGTTTCATGGGCCCTCAGAGTTGGTCAGAGAGACACCCAGAAGGCCCAGCCTGTGGCTGGGAAACTGATGGTGGCCGGTGGGCAATAAAGACCTTTCAGTATCCCTACACATGTGAGGTAATTTCTCCCCTTCCATTTTGCCTTTGGCCCTTCTATTTCTTTTCTCCCTGGGGACACCCTCTGGCTGAGAGTCTCTTCTTTGAGGCCCCAAGGTTGGAGGGGTAGAGAGTGTATGTTTGGAGAAGAAAGATGGGAGTCTCCCCATCCTTCTCTATTTTCCATTCTTTGTCACAAGTCTCAAGAACTGGAATTTTCTAAGGCTCTTGGCGTGTGGAAAATTCAAAATCATTTTAGTGTGGTCTGCAAGACTCCTAAGTGTGTCCCCTGGGGTCTTGCATCATGTCCCTTTATTACTTTTCTGCTGGAAGTGTTAGCTGAGACAGGTGAGCGCCTCCTTCCATCTCTCTTCTGTGGCCCCATTGCAGTCTGGAGGGAGGGGTTGAAGGAACTGGGCCACTTTTCCTTCTTTTTTGGTTCTGCAAAGTTTTATTTATTTATTTATTTATAAGATTTTATTTATTGATTGATGAGAGACAGAGAGAGAGAGGTGGAGGCAGAGGCAGAGGGAGAAGCAGGCTCCCTGTAGAGCAGGGAGCCCAATGCGGGACTCGATTCCAGGAATCTGGGATCACGATCTGAACTGAAGGCAGATTCTCAACTGACTGAGCCACCCAGGTGCCCCTCTTTTTATTTTTAAACTATTTTTTTATTTTTTAATTTAAGTAATCTCTATACCCAACATGGGGCTTGAACTCTTGACCCTGAAATCAAGAGTCATATGCTCTTCCGATTGAGCCAGCCAGATGCCACTGGTTCTGCAAAGTTCTATTTGTCTTTTGTCTGCCCCTGCCCTTTTGGGACTTAGCAGGGCCTCCGGGTCTCAGCTGAGGGGGCAAGCATCTCTTCCCATGTCTCGTGGCTGGGCCCAGTCAGTGTCACAGGACAGGGCCTATGGCCCTCCTTCCCCTCCATGTACAATGGACCTCTTTGTCTTTAGACTTCCCTCCTCCCCGCCAGGTTCCACCTCATTGTCACTCTTTCCTCTGTCTTGGTTTGGGGAAAGGGTTCTTGCCATCCCTGTCCCTGTTTCTCCCGTGGGCTTTCCAGTATTGAAAACAATCTGTTTTGGGGAGGGAGTGTAGAAGGGACAGGGTTGGGAGACAGGATTTGGGACTCCTCCTGGCAAGTCAAGTTCTGGAATCATACTCTGAAAACCAGGGAGGAAAAAAAAAAAAGCACAGAAAAGCCCTCAGGGCAGTCTTTGTCCTATGTCCTCTTATGTCAGACCTCGGCCATCCTCTCTCCTCAGATCATTCCTGGACTCAGAGTTCACAGAACTGGGGTGAAACCTCTTCCTTGGGATCTAGATTGCCCAAGGTGGGAATGTGGGCTGTACTCACAAGGGCTCAACCCAAGGAGGGGCGCCCTCAACCCCCTTCCTGAAGAGGGGCCACAGTTGAGATGGTGGGGTTGGCGTGGGGTGGGGTGGAGAACAGGTGTCTATGACTCCCAATCAGCGTTGAAGGAGAGGGGGAGAATGGGTAGATTCGGCTCAGGAAGGCTCTGGAGGGGTGGCTTGGCCTATCCTCCCTCCCATTGAGGAGCAGGGTCATATGAGGGCGGGGCTGCAGCTGCCCTTCTGGTGAAGAGGGAAATGCAGAAAAGCCAGAACTAGCACCTTCTCCCTGGGCGTCTGTTTTCTTTTTGGATTGGGGTGAAATCACACAACATGCATTGCATAAGCGTACATACAATTGTAACAGACAGTGGTACCATTTTGAAATATACAATTCAGCGGCAGGTAGTGCATTCACAATGTTGATTGTGAATAACGTTTCTTTCGTTTCAAAACTTTTCGGGGAGTCGGGTTTTGGTTACCGGTGAATGCACTCACCCAGGTGGCAAAGTCCCGGCCTGGCTGGCTGTTCGAGCCGTCTCTAGCACCGTGCCCAACGTTGGCACGGATACAGATGCTTGTGGAACGAGCGATACCTCCGCTCCAGAGCCCACTCCACCGTGTCCGTGTCACAGATTGGGCCCCCCGACGTGTGGCCAGCGTGCCGCGCGAGCGCCAGGCTGCTCAGGCGTGAGGCCCCCAGTTTCGGAGGCTGAGGGAGCCGTGCGAACTGGGTCGGTTGCGGGCAGCTTTCGCTTTGCCTCTGGCCGGTCAGGGCTCCGGGCACGCGCGCCCCCCGCCCCCGCCGCCGCGGCCCCGCCCCTCCGCTTCCTCCCGGGTATCTGGCACCACGGCCGCGGGGCGACAGAAGAGCCCGAGCTGGCGAGGCGGCGGCAGCAGCTATGGTGAGGGCCCTGGCGGGGCGGAGCCGGCCGGGCTGGGGG
Source organism: Ailuropoda melanoleuca (assembly GCF_002007445.2). Classification (NCBI taxonomy): domain Eukaryota; kingdom Metazoa; phylum Chordata; class Mammalia; order Carnivora; family Ursidae; genus Ailuropoda; species Ailuropoda melanoleuca. The sequence goes on from NC_048221.1 coordinate 105,279,105, forward strand.
CAGAGGGCGACGTGGGGGTGCGCGGCCGGAGTCTGAAGTCCGAGGGCGGGGGTGTCCTCCGGGACCCGCGCCGGTGTCTCCCCGGTGAGGTGGCCGCGGCCAGGAGCCGGATGGGGCCCGGAGCCTCCACTGGGGGCGCGCAGGCCGGGGAGGGAAAGTTTGGCCCCTGCGCGCAGTGTGCATGACTCCGGCTTCCCCCTTCCCTGAGCCAAGTGGTTAGGAGCCCCGGCTTCGGGCTTCGGAGTCAGACTCCAGGGTGAGATCCTGGTGGTGGCCACTTGCTGGCTCCGTGACCCCGGGCCAGTCACTTAACCTTCCTGAACCTTCTTTTCCGCATCTGTGAAGTGGGGTCAGCGATACCTGCCTTACCGGGTCCTTGCGAGGTTAAGGGAGATACAATGGCAGAGCCCCGCCTGGCGATCAGAACCTGCTCCCGAGGTGTGGTAGGCAATGTGATGACCTCTTCAGCCCTTCCTGGAGATGTGAGAAGCCAAGTGTGGCCCGGGAGTTGGAAACCTGAGCAGACAGGGTGGTAGAGGCCCTGCCAGCTCCATGGCAGGGTACTGGAGGGCACACTCCTTCCCCTGGGGAAAGATAAAGGGAGATGTTTACTATAAAAGTTCCCCTGAAGTTATCATACTATGGCACAGTCCTGGCTCTCTCTTAACCCCTACCCAGGGACACATTCTTGAGGTGAGTCATCCCCCACTCCTGCTGCAGACTCTGGCCTGTGTCCCCACTTGCCATCTCTAAGGCAAAGGTGTTAGGAACAGGTGGTGCCAGTAGCTTTCCTCCATCCCCTCGACTCTTGCGAAGATGGGCGGTGCAGGAAGCGGGCTTGGTACTCTAAGCTTCTGCCCGGGGGGGGGGGGGGGGGGGGGGGGGGG
>NC_048221.1:105280164-105282012 GCF_002007445.2 Ailuropoda melanoleuca
GAGGCGTGATGGATGGGGCCTGGCTGGGGGTCATGATGCCTGGATGGCCTCATCTCTAGGGAACTGGAGGCAGGAAGGGGAAGCAGGGCAGGAAGGTTGCACTGAGCTCTAAGGCCACGCCAGGAAACTGAGGGAGGCTCCAAATATGGGACAAAGCTCGGAGCCCTCTTCCCAGCATGCAGGGCAAGGGATCAGGCAGGGCTAGGGGTGGGCTTCCAGTCGGCCTTGAGCATTTGGGGAGAAGAGGAAACTCCTGAAATGAAAGCTGAGGCCAGGATAATTTATTAGGTGGGGGGCATTATGGGGGAGTACTGGAAAATTCTGGTACTTTCACAGGGTCATCGGAGGCCAACAGTGGATCAGAGCCTGGGGGGGGGTACATGGATCTTTCTCCCCTCCTGGCCCTAGCCCCATCCCTCTGTTTCTTTCACACCTGCCCCTTTCTCTGGCCCCAGCTCTTTCCCTTTCTTCTTCCCACTCCTTCCCTGCCTGGTCTTTCTTCCTCGTCCTCTCCTCTGATTCATTCAGTCAACAAGCATTTCTTGGTCATTTCCTCTGTGCCAGATGTGGTGACAGGTATAGGGGAGAGAGCAGGAACAGATAGTGATGGGAAAGATGAAACCTGAATGGGTAAAGGCTTGAAGTCATTCATCCTATAGATGGTCCTCTCTCATGCACTGTCCAGTGAATGTGGGTTTTGAGCCATGGGCTTCCCTCATATGCACACAAGTTGACTTGGCAGCATTAAAAGGTCTGGGGAGTCGTTAGCCAGCCAGCTAAAGTATTTGACCCCCTCTTTACCTGCATTCACTTTAGCACTGTGGTTAAGATTGTGATTCTTGGAGTCTACATTGGTTCCACACCCGGATCGTCTATTACTGGCTGTATGACCTTGGACAGATGATTTAACCCCTCCCTCTGAGCCTCAGTTTCTTATAAAACTGGGATAATAGCATGCCTTCAATGGATCGTTGCCAGGATTAAATGAGATCAGGAGAACAAACAGCGGGGAGCACAGTGCTTAGCTCAGAGATGCGCCCGGTGAATGGCGGCTGTTTGCACCATCAAGACAAGACTTAAAACCTTCTCAACAACCTGGTGCCTGGTGGAAATAAACCCAATGCAGGTTATTAAAGGCCCAGGTGATGTTCTGTATTCAGGTTAGAGACAAGTAAGTGCACACGTTTGCAAATAAGGAAGAGCTTGCTAGGTTTTGTATTTTGTAAAATTATCTGAAAGGTTTTACTGACCACAGGTATTGTATAGTTCTTGAGATCTGACTGCTAAAAAAAAAAAAAAATCAGTGAGGGAAACTTGGGCTCCATCCATAATAATAGCTATTATTTATTTATTTATTTATTTATTTTAAAGATTTTATTTATTTACTTGACAGAGATAGAGACAGCCAGCGAGAGAGGGAACACAAGCAGGGGGAGTGGGAGAAGAAGAAGCAGGCTCACAGCACAGGAGCCTGATGTGGGGCTCGATCCCATAACGCCGGGATCACGCCCTGAGCCGAAGGCAGACGCTCAACCGCGGTGCCACCCAGGCGCCCCAATAGCTATTATTTATTGAGCATTTAGTATGTGTCAAGTATTGTGATAAGCACTTTGTTCGTAATATGTCACATGTGTTAGCTAATATTATGGTAGATATCATTCTTGTCGCCACTTTACAGATAAGGAAGTGGAGGGTCAGAAAGATTGTGTGGTGGGTGAGGGGCAGAGGCAAGATGTGAGGGAACCCAGGGCTGCAATGCAGAGCCCTGGCCCTTAGCTCTGAGCTCAGGTGAATGCTGACCTAGGAAGGAGCTGATACACCCCTTTGCTGCCCCCCCCCCCCCCCCTC